>NC_030382.2:12427723-12741067 GCF_001625215.2 Daucus carota subsp. sativus
ATTTGTCTGAGGATTTTGAGATGAACCGGTTTAGGGCGGCAACCCGGCCTGTAAGGCATTGCACCTCCTTTACGTTCCTGGGCGACCTCATTTCAATTAAGGCCTTGATCTTCGCAGGGTTAGCTTCGATTCCCCTGTGATTGACAATGAAGCCCAAGAACTTGCCGGATTCAACCCCGAACACGCATTTTTGGGGATTCAACTTCATCCTGTAATTCCTCAGTATGTCGAACATCTCTGATAAGTGTGTAACATGATCGTAAGCTTCCTTTGATTTTACTAACATGTCATCCACATACACTTCCATAGTTCTTCCAATCTGATCTTTAAACATCTTATTGACCAGCCTTTGATATGTAGCCCCAGCATTTAGTAAACCAAACGGCATGCCTATATAGCAATAAAGCCCCCTGTCAGTGATGAAGGAGGTGTGTTCTTGATCTGGCTCGAACATGGGGATCTGATTGTAGCCCGAGTAGGCGTCCATGAAGCTTAACAGTGCATGCCCCGCAGTGGAATCCACCAATTGGTCAATTCGAGGGAGCGGGAAGCTGTCCTTAGGGCAAGCCTTGTTCAGATCAGTAAAGTCTATGCAAGTTCTCCACTTTCCGTTAGGTTTCTTCACCAACACCGGGTTTGCTAGCCATGTGGGGTAAAAAGCTTCCTTTACTAGGCCTGCCTTCAATAGTCGATCTACCTCTTCTTGAAGAGCGGTAGCCCTTTCCCCACTAATTGGTCTTCTCTTCTGTCTGACTCCCTTCCTGTCTGGGTCAATATTGAGGTGGTGGCACATGACTTCCGGGTGAATCCCGATCATATCCGAATGGTTCCAAGCGAAGACGTCCAGATTATTCTTTAAGAATGCGGTCAGGGTTTCCCTTAGGTCCGGCCCCAACTGCTCCCCAATTTTTAGTTCTTTAGTGGGGTCAGACTCATCCACCAAGATGGACAGGGTATCCCCAGCTACTCCGGTCTTCACCTGGGTTTCCGGCATCCTTGGGTCGAGGTCGATCTCAACGGTAACCTCTTTGTTGCCACCCTCATGGGGTTGCGTACCCAGGATTTCATGAACGGGAAGCCGTGTTCGGTTTCCGAGTTGATAGGTTACCATAGCACTATTGAAGTCACAAGGTGCCTCGCACTCATTTTCTTGCTTTCTATTTCGGGGTTGCTTTTGATATTCCCCTTCAAAATCACTATCAGTAACATCTTCCACAATCCCTTCAACCAGGGTTTCAGCTGTATCAATATTCTTCGTTGGGAGTGCATCCGTGGGTGCAAGCCTTTCATGCACTGCATGCGAGGCTTCTAGATAAGGATCTTCCCCCGGATGTTGCACGATAATCACCATATTGCAGGTTGCTTTCACAAATTTTATCAAAACCCTTCCCTGAGCTTTGGTTTCGGGTTCTTCATCAATATCCACCTGCTTGTAACAGCTCTCCGGGATGTCTTCATCCATTAGCTGGGCTTCTTTACAGGCTTTTACTGCGGATCTCAAAGCCTTGCTATAACATTCCCGGGAGTCAGCCTGACATCCTCGCACACATCCTACCCCATTGGGGGTCGGGAACTTCATGGATAGGTGGTATATTGAGGTTACAATCCGCATGTCCCTTAAGATAGGTCTGCCCAAGATCCCGTTATAGGAGATGTCTTCGTTCACCACCATGAACTCTGCAACCTGAGTGACAGCCCGGGGTTCCACTCCAAGGGTGATCGGGAGTCTTACCCTTCCAACAATCTGGACAGCATTCCCAGTGAAACCATACAACTCATTATAGCAAGCCATCATATCCTTATCCGCCATTTTCATTCTTTGATACGCACTGTAGGCCAAGATATTGACAGAGCTTCCGTTATCGACAAGAAGTCTGTGTACATTGACATTTCCGATCACGGCTGTTACCACCAAGGCGTCGCTATGAGGATGGTGTACCGCGCGCGCATCCCCCTCAGTGAAGGTAATGTCCATGGTCTCCCCTCTGAACATTTTGGGAGGCCTTTCAGACAGATGGCACACATTGGTTAAGGGTGGCCCTCGGGCTTCCCGTACATATCTCTTCATAGCACTGCGTCCCTGGCCTCCCACGAAGGGCCCTCCGATGATCATTCGTACACTACCAGCACGGGTGTTACGGTTGGCTTCCTGGTTATTTGTCCTTTCAGCTTTCTTTTCCTTATATTTCTTGGCCTCTTGGGCTACAAACTCCGTCAGGTATCCTGTCCTGATAAGATCCTCTATGTGGTCTTTAAGATGAACACATTCCGTCGTGTCATGCCCGTTCAAATCGTGGAAAGCACAATATTTTCCCTGATCTTTCTTTCCAGGGGGTCCATTTCGAAAGGGCTTCCGGAAAAGTCTCGCCTTGTCTCCGACCTCAAAAATGTGATCTATAGAAGCTGTTAGTGGTGTGTATTCGTGGTACCTCGCTTCTCTTGTCTTCCTCATTGTCAACCTTGACTTGTCGAAGCCTTGCGTGCTGGTTGTGTTCACGGTAATGGGTGAGGTCTTGCCATCTCGGCTCGAGGATTTTTCACCAGCAGGCCTTACGTAAGGATTCCTCTTGTAGGTGTTCCTCCTATCTGGGCTGTAAGACCTATCCCTCTTGCTTTTCCAGCTGCTACGGCTTTCAGACTTTGACTCCTTCATCAACTTAGCCAGGGATTCCTCGATCACCTTATGGGGTTCAGCCCTAGCAAAGAAGTCAGCTAGGGTTTCAGGCTCCCGCCCTTGTAACTCCTTCCAAAAGTCCGTTCCAGGCCTTACCCCCGCTATCAAGAAGTTCTTCAGGGTTTCCTTTGAAGTCGGCCTAACCCGGGGTACCTCTGCGTTGAAGCGCTTGAAATACTCTCTCAATGTCTCATGTTCCTTTTGCTTGATATTGGCCAGAGTGTTGGCAGGTGGGGCGTAAGTGACGGAAGCCCTGAATTGTCCCACAAACAGTTCGCACATTTTCCTCCACGAGCTGATGGAATCAGCGGGAAGCCTCTTGAACCAGTGATGGGCGTCATCCCTGAGGGTTGCAGCCAACAAGCGACATTTTGTGAGGTCCGGAATCTGGTAGACCTCCATCTCAGTGTCAAACCGGCTAAGATACTCCACAGGATCTGTGGTTCCGTTAAATCGCAGGTCGCCAACCCCCCTGTAGATACGAGGTAGGGGTGACTCCCTAACCTTCTTAGTAAAGGGTGACTTTACGGTAAGCTCGGCTTTCGACTTCTTATCGGCTTTCACCTTCTTTAGGGCTTCGAGCAGTTCTTCCATCTTGCATTTATCATCTCCACCATCAAGTGCAACCTCATAGTCATCATCCAGGGGCTGATCTTTCTTTTTGCTTACTTCATTATCATTGTGTGACCCTGAGCTTTCCTCATCGTCATGAATGGAGATAACCTTTGACGGCCTTTGGTTTTTATCCTTTGACCGAGCTTCAGACACGGGCTTCTCCGGTCGCTGACTGGGAGGAGCCCTATGCTGCGAGCCTTTAGGTCCATCCCCGTTAGGGGCCTTGTTGCCAAGCCTGTGCCGCAAGTCCTGCTCGGTCAGTTTCCTCCCAAGGCGGTCGAACACACTAGCAGCCTGCGAGTGCTCTCTATCATCCATTTCGGGGTTAGCTTCTTTCTCAGGGTTGCCACCTTCTTTCTTGCCGCCTTCTGCACCGAAATCTAGCTTGGTGGGAGTCACCTTGCTAGCCCTTTTCGACCTTGCTGACTTCTTTTTCAAGGAGGCAATCCTCCTACTCATTCTCTTCATTTTTGCCTTCATCTCCTCGCGGGTTAGTTCTCCGCTTGGAACATCGCTTTCATCCTGCGTAGCGCCTTCCGGCGTCTTGGGGTTTTCAGTGTTTTCGGGAATTTCTGACATCTCTCCTCTCTAAGAACAGTAATGCCCTCCTTCTAGCGCCAAAAAGTGTTGTGAGAGGAATTGATACAACACCCCCAGAACCGTATAGCACAATTATAGGGATATCTATTACAACTACGAAAATCACGGCTAGCTCTTAGGGGCTACCGTTAACATAAACTAACAAAACAAATGAGAAACAAGTGTGTTTAAGGGCTGAGCTTGCAAAGAACCAAACAATGGGGCCGGAATTATGATATTCCGTCCCGCGATTGCCCGGAAATATATGTCACAAAGGTTACACGTGCCTCTCTTTAGAGTGTAGAACTCGTGAAAATGATCCTAGTCCCTTTGCAAGGTGCCTACATACCCTATATTTATAGGGATCAAGCCCATGTAGTTCTCGATTTAGGACTCTGAAGAGATAAGCTCTTATCCCCTCTAGTTTAGGATAAAACAGCCTTCTTTCAGTAGTTATCCAGCGGTATCCCACTCCAAGTAGGTCACTTGAAGCCTTCATCTTGCATAATTATCCGAATATCCTTGAATTATCTCCACCCATTGTAATTATCTCCATAATGCACGTATTTATCTCTTAATTCGTAGATAAATAATAGCTGATACACTCCCAATATGTCTCCAATTCGTCCCCCTTGAAACAAGGAAGAAGAGTCCTACTTGGAGTCTGCCTGCCATTCTGCCCAGGCGGCGGAAGCCCTGCCAGCGGCATCCCCTAGCTGCAGCCCCATAACTGCAAGCCAGGGTGCACTTAGCGGTAACCCCTAACAGTGGTAACCCCAAAAGCGCCTTCAGGTGCTACCCCATTCTGATGGCAGTCTTCATTACGCTCCCAATGCAAGTCCATACACCTTCTTGTACACCTTCAATGATCCACCCAGCCATGGTGAAGCCCATTATTCTTAACCAAATGATTCCAATAAGCCCAAGTGAAGCCCAAATAACATGATGGGCTATAAAATAAGCCCAGGGAGATTTTATGGCACAACACTATCATTTATAATTAAAATTTAATTGAAATACAAACCGATTATACTGACAGAATTTTTAAATGTGTTGATTTAATTGATAATAAAAGGATTTATTAGAACACGTTATACATTAAGAAGATCGTAGAATAATACCAACCTGCTGATAAAACTCGATCGACGAATAAAATTATTAATATTTCAGTTTTAATAAAATAATAAAATGATAATATATAGTATAGTATAATATAGATAAATAGTATAGATGTTTGGTATTAATTTTATAGTCATAACATGTACTAATTAAAAGCAACATTGATTTATTTAGTAGAAACATAACATCGGTTGTATATTAGTAATTATATGTAATAATATTTTCTTTTTCTGTATGTATGTTGCATGTCTTATTTTTAGAAAATGGTTTTTTTAGTTGGGAATCTAAAAAAGATATTGAGTTTTAGTTAAAGAGGGTAGTTGATATGTTGTTGAATGTTATTTTTAGAAAATTGGATTTATTTTAATTAATACATATAGAAAAGATAATAGTTATCGTGACCAAACTTTTAATGTTTGGGCTTTAATAGTATAGTATTGATATAGTTAAGACAACAGTTACAAAAACACTCCTTTATAATAGATATTTGTTAATATTAGCTTTTTTTGATTTAGCAGTTATTGGATTATACAATTTGATCAATTATAAATAAAAAATTTATCAAAATACCACTTTTTCTAAGTCTTCTGATAATTTTATTATCTTTAGAAAATATTTGCAAAATATTATATTTTTTATAAAATATTTTTAGAAATACGATATTGGAACTAGATGCAACCATATGAAATTCCCGTGCACGGTTTGCAACCATGATTGCATCTGGTTACAAATATGGTTGCATCCGGTATTTTTGCAAATATTTTCAATAGTTCAGTATTTTTGCAAAATATTTGAAAAAGATGTAGTATTTCTTTACAAAAAAATGTTTTGGATTTGAATATTATAAAACTCCTAATAAATACAGATTCTTCCGTATAATTGGGTTTTTTAAAAATTTATTCACAGATATATATATATATATATATATATATATATATATAGGCAATTGCTCAAGTACAAACTATTAAAATAAAAACTAAAATACAAACAAAGAGAAACTATACCTGAATGACATCACCCACCCCCTATATGTCATCACCCACCTAGGGCCCACCCTCGCCCCCACTCAATCCACCTGGTTTCCACTAGGACCTTTCCAAGGCTCCTCACAAGCCCTGGACAGGCTCCAGACAGCCTTAAGAGCCAAAACTTATCCCCGCCATGGTCCCAATAGGCCCCGCCCCGACCCTACTAGGCCCCACTTAGACCCCGTCGAGGCCCATCTCGGGGTCCATCCCCGGTCCAAAAACCCTTGCCATTCTACTTAATCGCCTTGGTTTGTATTTAGTTTGTATTTTAGTAGTTTGTATTGGAGTAAGACCATATATACAAGATCTACCGTTGGGCTCAATGGAGACCAAAAACTTTGGAGTCCTTAGAGACTATAAGATCTACCATTAAAATAATCTAGCAATTAATGGACGTGATTAAGTATTTTTTGTCCTGCATTTTTTGTCATGCATTTTTGGTAATGTACTATTAATAATTTACACTATTCTTGTCTTACATTCTAGTAATGTGTTGTTAATATTCTTGTCCTGCATTTCTTGTTTTAGTTTTAATTCAAAACTATTTTTATAATTTACAATATTCTGGTCCTGCATTTCTAGTAATCTAATATTAATAATTTGTCCCGCATATTTGTTATATATCTAAGTGTTATTTTGTCTTGCAACAAATTCAATTCGTTGCAAGACAATGACAATGAGTTCAGTGTCAATCATTGGTGATTGAACACCAATATTATGAAATTATTATTTTATGTTATACAGGATTTAGAAATTCTGCTTGTTCACCGATTTAGAATTGCAGGACAGGATAGGGAGAGAAAACGAATGTGCAGGACAAATATTTGCAGCCCTCGGATGGGTAAGAAATGGATGGCTGTGATTAAGTTTTAAAACCTCCACAAAAATCAGTCTCCATAGAACTTCTCTCTCTCTCTCTCTATATATATAGGGTTTTGGTCCATGACAACTGTAGTCATGGAGGTCTTATCTAACACATTGCTCCATTACCATCAGATCTGTATTTCAAGGGTGGGGATTGAAACCTGTTTTTTTAAGTATCCGCTATAATTTTCCGCGGATAGGAACTTTCCCTTTCCACAGAAATTTTTCGTGGAAAGCAAAAGTTCTTATCCACGGAAAATTATAGCGGATACTTAAAAAACGAAGTTTTAATCTAGACCCTTGAAATATAAATCCGACGGCCCTTGAAGTGTGTGTTAAATAACCTGTCCCTGACAACCAATTGTCAGGGACCAGGACCCATATATATATATACAAAAATGAGGACCCATATATATATATATATCCAATGACTAATATAAGTCATTGGATTAATTTAATCTAGTGGCCCCTCTAGTATTCACCACTTGTACTCTCCCATACATGATCCACAGATTCCCCTCCGTTTTTAATTTGATTTTTCCCATCAATCGGCAAATTTGTTTTCAAAATCTGACTTCACTGAACTTTTATTCATCTCCCAACGATCAATTTCCGTACCATATGTGCTATGTTTCGACATGGTTCTTATTTTATGGATTCTCACTCGAGCAACACTATATATATATATATATATATATATATATATATATATATATATATATATACTCCCTCTGTCCCATTTGATTCTATACGTTTCTTTTTAACTGCTCGACACGCATTTCAATGCTCTTATAAAATATAGTTCCGTAACTTATTTTTGAGATTTTTTTTTTCTGTATAAGAATATATATAACATCCAAACTTTAATTCAGAAAAGAAAAATTTTAAAAATAAATTACACAACTATATTTTGCAGGAGCATTAAAGTCCGTGCCGCGTCCCCGTCCCCCAATGTATACAACTCAGGGGGACGGAGGGAGTATATATAGTGGCACTCTAGAGAGGGCTCCTTATATGGAGTTACATAGTACACCACCATCTAAACCGTTGATATATTAAAATAAAATGAATGGTTGCGATTAAAAGATATTATAGTCACTTGCCAGCCACTTATACACACACACACTATAGTCTATACACACAATCGAGAGAGAGCGACATACACACACAACGAAGATCAAAAACCAAGCACGGAATAAGAACTGATCTTTTTGAAGAGCAATTCGAAGATTTGAAACACAAGATCAAAGTTTTCATAACCAAATCGAACTTGATCGAGCAAATCGAACTTGATCGAGTAAAATCTTTGCTATTTTGGTTTGATAATTACGGTTCTAAATTAGATTCGTGCATAATTATTTCATTTTTTGTTTCAGATTGTTTGGAAAGACAATTACAAATTACAAGATACTCAAGAGAATCGGTAAGAAATTAATTTACAGTTATCCATTTTTCCAGAGTATTTTCTATGTGTTCTACTATAGAATATATGTCCTTCAATGTTATTCCAAGCATGAATGTGTATTTTGTATATGTTCTACCCTAGAATAAATTTTGTCATTTTATAAAGCAGAATACTAGTAGATTATTTTGTACTTATATCCTAAAATAGAATAGTTGTTTACTAGTAGATTGTGAATGTTTTGTGAGTATATTTTAGAATAGAATAGTTGTTATTTATACAAGTATATTACTAGTAAAATTTCAATGGTTTGTGCTTATGCTCTACTATAGAATAGTTGTTGTTAATCTAATAAATAAGATTAATTGTGTCATCAAAATATTTTATGCTGATATTCTATAACAGAATAGTTGATTGTTTATAATAGATAACGGATTACTTCTGTATTGTGAACTTTTTATACTAATTTCTAAAACAGAATAATAGTTCTTTATACTAGAGATCAGATTACTTGTACAATGTGATTAGTTTATGCTTATGTTCAACAATAGCATAATTGTTGTTTTAACTAAAAAGCAGATTACTTGTGTATTGTGAATGTTATGGAATATATTCTATTGTAACTAACAGTCTGTTTTTAAAATTCTATAGTCGATAACTGCTCTTTATTTTGCTTATTAATATCTTGAATTGATTTTTCTTTAGATGTTTTACAGATTGCAAAACTTCAGTATTAGAATCAGATTTATGTCCAGTATTAGATTCATTTTATACTATTGAAAAAAGTTTTATAAAAATAAGGAATTGTTAATAAAGCTCCTATAGCGGAATCGTTTCTATGGTACAATACCCACCCTATCTACTTCAATTGACAATAGGTTGTTTGTGTTGATGTAAAATCACACATGCAGACAAGACTTTTGTGTCACTATTGAGGTTTGGAGAAAACTCTAAACTCAGTCATTCAAAGATGAGAATGGAAGAGGTGTAGACTATTGAAAAAGTTGATTTAAAATTGTATAAAGATGAGAATATTTTTATAAATAAGGAATTGTATGGATTTGTTTTGTGAGTTTGAAATTCTCCATACAAATAAGTTCCTACAAGATAATCGTTTCTAAGGTACACTAATCCATATAAGTTTTAAATATATACATGCTCTTCATTTTATTGATTAATGTTTTGAATTAATGTTTTTGTAGTATAGAGTAATATTTTAATGATTGTTCTTCCATACTACAATTAGTTTTACGTTTTGTATTAGGTACTGTTGGTATTCAGTGCAGTATTAAACAACTAGTTTGGTATGTCTGTTTTCATGATGATCCTCATCCTAAATTAAAAATGTAATACCCCGAATCCATTTTATTTGAATAATACATAATGTGTATTTTAATGTGGTGTAGTACAACTTCTATATTGAATAGAAAACTCCCAACCGACATTGATAAAAGAAAAGAGCAAGAATAAGAATATATAGCAAGAGTCGAGGCAAGGTTTAATAAAAAACTTGTTGATTTTGGCCATGCACCCTAGAGCGCCTTGCTAGCGCCCTAGGAGCGCCTTGCCAGCGCCCTAGGAGCGCCTTGCCAGCGCCCGTAAGCTAGTAGCATCCTGCAGCGCCTTGCTAGCGCCCTAAGAGCGCCTTGACAGCGCCCGTAAGCCAGCAACGCCCTTGAGCGCCTTAGGAGCGCCTTGCCAGTGCCCGTAAGCCAGCAGCGCCCTGGAGCGCCTTGCTAGCGCCCTTGGAGCGCCTTGCCCTATTTTTGTACCACATTGATTACAATATGTTATACTATTATGAATATAAGCAAATGAATTGGTTTATGAGTTTGTGGATATAAGCCAGGTTGACGCCACCCCCGTCGCTCCCCCTTGTCTTGGCGCCACCCTGTCGCCAGTTCAATTTTATTTTCTTTGAACCATCTTTGTACCACATCGAGAATATAATGGTATATTCTTATGAATATAACCAGTGATCTAATTCTTCAACAAACTATGTAAGCCAAGCTCCGCCCTGTTTCTTAGGCGTCGCCCCTATCGCCGTGGTGCAAGCGCCACCGTGTCGCCAAGTCAAATCTTATTTCCCCACAACCACCTTTGTACCACATTGAGAAGATGATAATATATTCTCAGGAATATAAGCAAGATCTTAGCTATTAAGTTAAAATATGTTAATCGAGGCAGGCGCCGCCCTGTCGCCAGCCCTGAGGCACCGCCCTGGCGTCACCCTTGTCGCCCACCCAAATGGTATTTTCTTAAAACCATACTCACCGTACCACATCGATAAGAATAAAAAGGACAGTCTTTCCTTTCTTTATATATACATAGTCTATGGTGACTTACTAAAATTAGGAAGCGAAGCAAAGCTGCTAAATTTGGTACGTCTACTTATTTATTCCTAATTGATGAGTTATTTTTATAGTTTTGTTAGCTCATTTATTAGGTTAGCTGTGATTATAGAATTAATATAGGTGTGACTTATAATTAATAAATGTGTGAACATTCTAGGGAATGAAGTTTTAGGACTCGAGAACGTTGTGCACTGTAAGTATATACTGTACCCTTCACTGTGATATTTTGTGATGTTTTGGTGAACATTTTGTTAATGATTTTCTGATGAGCCATGAGTATTCTTGCATTGATACCTGATGAACTGATGATGATGCTTCCTTATTGGAAGTAAAAGCTAAACCGATTGTTTAGCTGGCCGGGATCCCAACTTGATGAATTGATGAACTAATCGTGCTTGAATACTCATACTCATACTCATCTTGATGTGTGAAACTGTTTTGATGACTCTGATGAAATATTGATTTGGTTCACCAAGTTTTGTGAATAAAACTCAGTTGAATCGTACGTATATGCTTACTGAGCTTTATAATCGTACTAACTTTACAGGGACGAATTCTGGAGAAGGATATTAAGGCTAATGCTAGGTGAAGAGTGTGAGCTGTTAAGTATCCAATATTCAAGAGTGAGATTCAGGGAAATGTTCAAAGTTGGTCTTAGATAGAATTGTGTAATTGAGATTCAGTTGTAAACTATAGTTGTAGTAGATTAACAGTGATTCTTTTTTATCGAAGTTGATCCGATAATGGTAGTAGTTGATTCTAATTTCAATACTGTAACCTGGATGCGATCCTGTTGTTTTAGGGGGTTAAAAAGTTCACTTTTAAATCTCTTATTAATGCTTTCAGGTTTTAAATTATTTGGTTTTCAGAAATACGGTTTTTCAAAAGTGTTTTAAAAGATTTTGTGTGGTGACGTCAGGATCCAGGCCCCCGGATTCCTGGGGCGTCACAAAAAATCTCTTGGCGCTACGTTATGGAAAACTTGTTTTTCTAGATTTTGGAATGATGAGTGTGACTCTTGAAGATGCATGATCAATTATAATAGGTCATGTTCTTAATATAGTAAATTTTGACTATGAAGCTGCAACAATTATGTGTTAGACTTTTTGTCAATGATTTAGACGTTTCTCTAATAGTACCAGCCCTTAAGAACTGCTTTGATGATGCACTTAATGCAACTGTGAGCGAGCTCAACTTCAAAATAATAGTTTTGATCCTACTATGTTGTAGCCCTTTTTACAAGTAAGGAATTATATTTGGTTTACAATCATATATCATAAAATGGACATTAGATCAGTAATGGCATCGTAATGTGTATTATAGTTTTCATTGCCACTATAGATTATTAAGGTTGGGTCATACAAGTGATTCTAAGGCCTATGAAAAGAGTAAACTGAATGTACTCTCAGTTTTTATTTTCAGGCATTGCATCTGAAGATTACTGCAAGGCACTTACAGCTCCTTGAAGAGCCAGATGACCAGAATCTTGGACGACATGTATTATCGCAACAATTTCTTAGAGCTCCAACAATTTTGACCCCCACAATTTTGACCCCCACTTTGTAACTGTTGTACTTAACTCATGATGAGTAGCCTGTTCTTTTATTATTATCAAGGGAGATGATAAAAATATTATTTAAATGTTTTTTCCTTCTATGTACTTCCATATAGAAATATCATAATAAAAAAAATCTTGTCACTCTAAGCTAGAGTTTAACATATTCTACAATGAATCTTTTTTATGCTCTAAATATTGTGCGTATTTTTTCCACTTTAGTCTTAATTATTATCTTATTCTGTGATAAAATCACTTTTTATGCTCTATACTAGAATCATATTCATATTATGTAGTAAAATAATTTTCTACTTTCAAATAATAGTATATCAACTTGAGCACTTCTAATGGATTTATGATCCAAAACTATATTCACCAATAGATCTTTTCAATAACAAGAGGGTGATTGAGATGAAGTCAATGCCTTAACATTGAATCTCAACTGAGAGTTAAGAGATGCTCTTACTGGTACTTCAAGTATACTGGATACTTTAGCATTCAAATTGTTTCAACATGCATAAATAATGAAAAATTGTACAAGTCTATCATTAGTCTGATACATTAACTATGATATTGCACTGTCGGCAAACTCATGAGAGATTTCTCTAAAAATCAGCAACTAGAAAGGAAATAAAAGATGGAAAAGCTACTAAACTAAGATACTCCAAACACACAATTGTTCCAAGCAACCGCACATCCAGCCTTCCTAGTCCAATCGTTTCTATCTTTCTCAATCATCGAAGGTGGTTTTCTTTCCTGCATCAGCAAAAGAAAGAGGAATTAGAGAAACCATGTTATAGCTACAAATGCAAACATAATTTTAGTATCCTCCATGAACATTATTTCATAATAACTTTAAAAAATTATAAGATAATGTGTATATAAATTATTGACCAACTAATTAAAAAATGGATACGGTATTCAGTGATATTTATTTTCAAGTGTAAGTCTAAATGTAAAGACAACCCTATCTGTTACATAGGGATGATAACTCAACAATAGAACGGGACAAGTAAATAACACTACGCCTGCACCGGAATTGGAAGATACGAAGACAAAGGTTGAAGAAGCCATCTACAGTCTTGAAGGAATAAGTTCACTGGAAGAAGTTCATTAATATGTTCATGCCTCAGTGAAGAATAAAGATTGAAGTATTCAAGATTGTGGAAGCAATGAAGATGTTGTCCAAGTACTCGAAAGATTTCAGTGCAACCCCTGAAGCAAGATATTTCTATATATCTTGGTTGGTTATTTATAATCAACAAACTGAAGCATAAACTAACCCGGAACCGACTGATCAATGTTTGCTGACAAAGACGGTACAATGTTTAACTTCAGTGTTAGTCGCTTGTGAACCAGACCAGTGCACTAAGCGTCAGCACGTACGGAGCTTTGCAAAGTATTTATCGATCGAAGAATTGATCCAGTCATATCAAGTCATTTGTTCCAAAGCCAATTCAAGCCAAATGCCAGCTATGCCAAAGCTTACTGCTCAAATGCCATATGTCAAAGCTTCCACAGAAAGCCATATCAGGAAGTGACATTTTATATATGTGTGCACTTATATATTTGTATATGTACAAATATAATTATATATGTATATATGTATATTTAATTAAATATGATATATAATATATATATATATATATATATATATATATATGTTTTTAAACATATGTATATGTATATTTATATGTATATATATTTTTTAATAAATATATATGTATATAGTATATGTATTTATATTTTACATAAACATTTATATATTTAAGTGTATATATATATATATATATTATTATGTGCATAAATATGTGTATATTTATATCTATAGATAATTATATATATATCCCTATATATATTTATATTTATATTTACATATAATTTTATGTATATTATATATATTTAAATATATGAGAATATATTTAAATATATGTATATATATATTACTATATGTTTATATAAATATTATTTATATACATTTATATATATATCTTTATTTATATATGTATTTATATAATATTATGAATATAATATAATATAAATATATGGATGGAGCAAACTCAAGTCAATCTCAGTCAAAGGAGTGATAACAAGGAAAGCTCTTACTATGTGAGGAACAACATTTGACCGAAGTCAACAGCTCTTCCTCACTTAGAAAATACTCTAAGTACCATCACAAGTGAAGACATGCACTCTTGAGGAGCAAACTTTGACCAAAGTCAAAGTTCGTCCCCAAGTGATGAGAGAGAACAAGGAAGCTATGTGAGGAGCAACATTTGACCAAAAGTCAACAGCTCTTCCTCACTTAGAAATTTTCTAAGTACATCACAATGGAGTATCCCACTCTTGAGGAGCAAACTTTGACCAAAGTCAAAGTTCGTCCCAAGAGATGAGAGAGAACAAGGGAACACATTCACTATGGAGCACAAGTTGAAGCATTTACTTAGAAAATTTCTAAGTCCTCACAGTGTACAACAGGGAATGGCGCAATGTTTGACTCCAAGTCAAAGCGCCAACTTTGACTTGAACCATTCTCTCCAAATCTGTCTAAGGCATTGCTCTACAGGGACACAGTGGAAATTCTTCTTTGGCGCAACCTTTGACTGAAACTCCTGGCGCAAACTTTGACTTCCCATTCAACTGTGTAGCGCAAGTTTGATTTCTTGGAATTAATTCTAAGTAGAAGACTCTGTGGAGACCTGTGAGGCGCAAACTTTGACTAAGTCAAAGTTGGCGCCACACACTCACATACATGGAAATCCTCCTGGCGCAAGTTCAGTTTCTTGGAGTTAGATTTATTTTGTTAAATCGAATCCGTCCCGGACGAACTCAAGTCGTCCAGGACGAACTCGTTAACCATGGTTAGTTTATGAAAGCCTATAAATATGTGATTGTGGTTCTCACAATTCACATCATCCTTCGGGATGGATGGCCAAGTGCTATGCACAAACTCTCTCAAATATACACACACCCTAGCCTAGTTTTGTACCATAAATATTTGTAGTGGATAGGGCTTGTAATATTTAGAGGAGTGGTCATTGTAGCCAACCTTCGGGTTTGGATTTGTAGCACCTTCGAGGTATTTATCAATATACAGATATACCTTGGAAAATATTGTGTGTTGGTTTAATATTTTCATATCTTCAGAAACCGACCCAATAAATATCCGGAACACGAAACCCATTACAGGACTGCAATTTATTTATCCGCAAGATTCGCAAGAATTTTAAATTGTAGTGAGTATCGTATTCAACCCCCCTTCTACGATACTTTGGACCTAACATCAAGTATAATATTAAGACGTTGAAAAGCATCACATATGATATATATTTGTCAGGTGTATTCCATGCTAGGTCTACCAGATCCTCCACTTCTTTCTCTACCACCGAGATCACCACGTACCTCTCCTTCCTCTGCCACCAAACCTATCACCACCACTCCTTCCTCTGCCACCAAACCTATCACCACTATCCCCAACAAATCTACCACCACCACCTATAGCACCACTTCTACCACCATAATATAATAATATGCTTTTAAATATGTTGATATAAAATTTTTGAACATGATTCAATATTGGTGAATAAATTACCTAAATAGCTCTTTAGTTTATTATGATATTTATATAAATTAATAAATAATTTCAACTTTTAATTCTGTAACAGAACCAAGACATAAAAAATTCATGATTTCAAATAGTGTATAGAAACAAAGCAGGAACTTATGTGCCAAAATTCTACGATAAAATCAAAAAATATGAGATTGTACTATAAGAAAATGAGTATTTTGTTTCCATTGTAGAAGTATAAATTGAAGATAACACTTAATTGAAAATCAAATGCATAAGAGCAAAAAAAAGAACACATTTTTAACTCTTTACATATTCAAGATATATAGGAGGTACATACTAAATGAATTTGAAATAAATTTGTTCTAAACTTATTCAGTTTATTATGAATTTATTTGAATTTATTTTTTAAATATAATTAAATTTACTTTATAGATTTAACTAAGTTTATTTTATACTTCATTTTCTTTCATCTTTTAAAACTTATTTTTTAAAATTTATTTTCTTTATAGTTTAAACTTAGTTTAAATAATCAAGTGTCCCGTGACCTTTTTAATTATCCTACTCCAAGACAAATCAGATTGACATTTAGTTGAGACAGATCAGGCTGACAGATTACAAGACAAACACCGGGCTTTCAAATACCAGATTCTCAGAATCGGTAATGGAAGTACATTGATGACCCAATCCAATTGATTTCTCAAAGGATTAATAGAAACAGTTTTCAATGTTCGACAAAGATGATTGTAATTCGAAGAAGATTCTATTGAAGACTGATTGGACACTACTGACAGTGAATTTTGAAGAAAGTACTTCAGGCCTTGATCTGAGAAATTACTCCGACTTGATTATCAGATCATCAGATCAGGATGGAAATTTGCTACATCTGCAGTGAAGCATCTTTCCAGGGCTCGGAATGTCAACTTTGAATGGAACCACTGGTAGTAGGAAAAGAGAAGTTTTTGCAGAAAAATCTTCAAAGGATTTCAATCTAACTCAGTGATTCAGGGATATACAATTACACAGTGAACTGTATCAATGCTAAATCCATCCAGAATCAACTGAACTAAAGACAGAGAACTGTAGAGGTTTATGGATATTTATCGAGTTACTACCGCACCAAATCAGTTTCGTGCATTTATGTCAGAACCTTAGGATTGAACAGAAGGGTTTATAGCTGCTGAATCTGAGGAAGCTTAAGTCGATGAAAGTTTAACACTTTTAAAGAATGTGAGGACAAAACTTCAAGGATTAGCATAACACTGTCTGAGAGGTTTAGTCATGTCAGATTCAGATGGAATCCATTGGTTTCAAGTGGAGACTCTTCGGGGTTCAGTTCGACAGGCTGTTTGAAAACTGAGTTGGTCAGTACACACAATATTGATTGGTATCTTTAGCAAAGGTGGGTTGCTATATATATTGAAGCCTCGACAAACAAGGATGATAGGGCTTGTCTGAATTTCAAGTGGATGTTTTGAAAGAAGCATCACAAGAAGTTCTTATGCTATTTTAGGACAGGTGTGAGATGGATCAGTTGCTGATGAGAAGGATGATTATGGTCATCTGGCGATCCTAGCATTCTCTGAAGATGACTCAATTCGCACATCTCAGGTATGAATTCTTTCTATCTATGCAATACATATTTCTTTATATTCAAAGCATGTTATAAATCTCTGAGTAGAATTGTTTAACACACAAGCACAAGCATGATAACATTACAATAAATAATGTTAAACTAGTATGCTAGATGACTATTCTGGTAACTAGGATTGATGATAATCTTGTGCATGTGTCTTTAGCAGATTCTTAACATGTGTATGAATATTTAGGATCTGATTATTTGCAATGGTGAGATTAGAAGCTTTCCTTTGGAAAACAACTCTTAGTTTTAGGGGTTATGATCCTAGCATATATAACTTTGTTAAAACATTTACTTTCAGATTCCCTAGTACAATTATATTTGCTTATCTAATCTGAATTGTTTGTTAAGGATTTTATTTTGTTCTATGATGGAATGTCTACCTTGTGTTAGTAGAACTTTTAGAACTTCATGTTAGATCTAAAACTAACTTAGGTAATAGAGATAGTATAATGCCGTATAACAACAGACTGGGATTAATATGAATTGATGATGTGATTATCTGTCCATGATCCTTATGCTCTTAGAAGATTATTGAATATCTGTAATTCTACTTGCTACCTGTTGCACTTGTGTTAATTGGTTTAAGTAGAGAGTACTGAATCTTCTGAATTGCATAACTGCCTGTCTTGCTCTTGTCTTATCTTTGATTGTTTGCCATGTGTATTCAACATCATGTCTGCTTATTTTCATGTCATGAATGCATGTCTTTGTACTTGCATTGATTTTAGAAAAGCATGTTTGAGAATCACATTAGAGCAATGTCTAAATAAGAATTAGCATGTTAAGGTTGATTCTGTTGTTACCACTGTTAAAGAAAAATCTATAATCCATCCGGACCCAGTTATGATTGGGGACCATAGAACTCTTTCCATTTGTGATTGCAGGTTACATATGTTTCCTATGATTTTTGGTGCACTCTGTTTGCTGAGTAGCTGAAATCATATGATTCACAAAAGTACCTTGTTAGCAAATGTGATCGTGTGAGCAGTTCCGTCAATAATCTTTGAAAGATGACAACAAAGATTCTCTTGCGGGACATGCCTGTTTTCCTGGAATGTCATCATGGAAGCATATCTTTCTTGCAAGAAGTCAAAACACACATTCCTAGTATCAGACGGTTCTCTGACAAATGACAGTATGTCAGTTCATGGAATAGTGTTTTATCTCAAATCAGGAAGGATGTGAATTTTGCTCGTAGCTAATATGGAACTTCAACTGAAGATGGAGTGAGCTGTTTTGATAGTGAAACTTCATCTGATAAGTGTTAGCTATGGCATCTAAAGCTCTCACACTTGTATGTCAAAACAAGGAGCTCTTTTTATTAGTAAGAAGAGAATTGGTGAGAGGACTACCTTATCTGGAATTCATTATGGATGAAGATTATGAGGTATGTCAATAGGGAAGTCGAAGGAGCATCGCACAGAAGCAAAGATATGATCAACATTACTGAGCCGCTTTAGATGATACGTATGGATTTCTACGGAGCAGCTAATGTCATGTCTGCAAACAAATCCAGATTTCTTTTTGCGATGATCATTGACTACTCTAGATTCTTTCGTGTTATTCGTATGTGTTCAAAGGACAAGACGTCACAAATGAAGGTTGATCAAGATGAACCCTGATCATTGATAAATCTAGAAAGACACCATTCTTGTTAGTGGCCAATTAGTAGCAAACACTATCTTTTGGTATGTGTTTGGAGGAAAATGCATCTTTGCAAGTCTTGCATCTAAAGCTCAAAGAATATTTTCATCGGCTACTCAATGGAGTCTACAGTCTACAGGGTGATTATGATTATTCAACAGAAGGTGATTGTAAGTCTGGACAGGACATTGAACGACACCTTGCTCCAAGCTGTTAAAGGTGATATTAGTGGTATAATAATAATTCAGATCCAAGCAGAATCTCTTTGCAAGGATAAGGATTATTAAAGAAATCCCAGCAACAGCTTAGGGGGAGCATTTGGTGGATTCACTAGTCAAACTCAACACTACATTGGAGATGAACAGGACATATCAAGAACGTATTTGCTTAGACAAAGGGTTTGGAGTTAATTTCATTCCCGGGTTCTAGTTCTTAAATGTTCCGAATGGTGAAGTGAAGACTAGGAGAGCTATTGTGAAAGGATGTTATTTCTTTGGGTTTCAATCTGAACTGAAACTTAAGGAAGATTCAGAAGCTCTTAAAGGGATCCAGATTGAGTGATTGCACAACAAGATGATCTCAATCAGTTTGAAAGCAGATTGTGCGGATTCTAATACCTGACCTAATGACAATTCAGTACTTAATACTTGTCGGGTATTCAGATTCCAACTGGATGTTTTTGGCTCTGTTACGAGGGACAAGCCAATTTGGTTGCTTAGGGTTATTACAAAGGAGAAGGTTATGAAGATTATGGAAACTGAATCTTCAAGTTTAGGACTCTACATCTTAGGGACTCAACGACCTTCATGATTGAACTAAAGCACCATTAATGAGACTCGGGTTCAGGATATTACAATGAGCTAGAAGATGAAGATTCATACAATCTCAAGGACTTTGCAAATGCAGGTCCAACGGAATTTGTATTCTCTTTCTTCACCATCTCTCTATGAGTGGGTATCCAACACCTGATGATCGTCACAGACATGGTATGACTTCTGACTAGCATATTATCTTAATATCTGTTTGCTAGAGTCATATTTGGTATCCAAATTATTACCTCTCATGATACAAGGCACACACAATACAAATATATGTGCTGTGATACCATGATTATATTATATGTGGACTAACGTCACTTGTGCAAGATAAATGCTAAGTGAATGCAGATTAGTGATATGATGAGTTTGTTGGAAAGTTGCAATTCTTTATGGCCTACTAGTTAGCCTAAAGAATGATGGCAATAAAAGGAAGTCAAGGATCTTTTGAATATGCGCATTTTGGAAGATTCTAGACCTGCCAAGACTTATGCCAACAACCACTGGACTTGATCAGTACAAGAAAGATACATCAACTGAAATGTCAAGTCTCAGAGGTATTCAACTTATCACTTTACTTAACTGCAAGTAGATCACATACTATATTTTACATAAGGTATTACTTCATTCATGAGCATGTCTATCGTATTTCTTAAATGAATTCATGAGTATTAAATTGTCTATACATAGGACTTGTGAATTTATTTAAAATCCAATACCTCGTGCTTTTTGCTATTCTATGTGATTGCCATGTTTATTGCTTTGCATGCTTAGATGGTGATTATATGTTTTAGCATGAGTGTTTGTTATCTCAATTATTTAAATTGTGTTGCATGACAATTAAGTGAATTATTTGTTCATGATTTAAATGATTAGGGATGACATGAAGCATGACTTAATTATGTTATTTTTCTTGATCTATACCTCTTCAACAATTGGTATCTAGTAGAGAACTTTGTCATAATCTAGTCGTGATATATCTGTATTTGTGAACATACTTAGGATTATTTTCTAGGTTGAATTCATTTTTATAGGTATAAAATCTGAAGCATGACTTATTTGTTTCTAGACTTGTGACTTGTATCATTAATTGGTATGTGGTTAGAATCTAGTTAGAATTTAGTCATGATATACTAGTATTTGTGGAGTTACTTAGATTCTCTCTAGGCTGAATCCATTTATATTAGTTTGTATATATGAAGCATAACTATTTGTGTTGGATATATGATGATTTGTTAATTGATATTTTATTTCATGTCTAACTGCATATAGTTGTGATACTTTTAGTGTTAGTGATATTTTTGCATGCTTATATGTAGATCACTAATATTAATTGTTAATATTTTTCTGCGAGGAGTTGTGTGAGTTCACTTATGTTTAATGATTATCTATATAAGACTCGTGAACTTTTCTTCAACTTTCCCTCGGGCTTGCGAATATCTTTGTATGATTGTCATGATTTTAGTTGTTATATGCTGATCTGATAATTATATGATATTGCATAGGTAATTATTATTTTATCTTAGTTAAATTGTGATCCATGACAATTATATGCCTATTTGTTTCATGATTGACTTTGATAGAATAATAGAAGCATGATTAATTCATTTTTGAAATATTTAATTGGTATCTATTTTTGATGCTTTATTGATGTTTTATTTGTGAATTGGTTGTGATGTATTGGCACTGGTGAAATATTGTTGCATATTTCTTAAAACTACTGATGCTAATATATTTTAGATGTTTAATATTCTGAGTACAAGGGAGACAACATAATCTTCATTCTGTCTCATATTTATGTTCTGGAGTGGTGAGTTTCTTTAAAGAAATTTCCTTATCAATTGATTTTAACAATTGGTATCCACTGCTCTATTTCATAAATACTACTTAGAATAGTTTGCATCTATACATGTAGCGTCATAAGACGAGATATTGATTATCTTGTATTTGTGTACTTGGTGATCTTTGTCACTTGCAGCGTCTGTTTTGACGATGTGCTAGTATGAGGCCTTTTCACTAATTAGTGTGGCGAGTGCTTTATACACTGTAGCGCATAAATTTTCTTGTTTCATTTTTAAAATTGTAGTGAGAAACAGGAGTCTGTGTCTTTTTCAAAGACAAGTTCATTTAAACCTTTTATACATAGATTCAGACTATTGTACTCAAACCAGTTTTTAATGGAAAACTTTGATTCTTTCATCGGTTGTGATTGTCATTCTTTATGAAAATCATTTTTACAATCACAACTGATTCATTTTTCCTCAAAAGATTAAATGCAATTGCTCTCATTCAAAATCATAGATTTTCTAAAAAATGCATTTATATCTCCTTCTGTTCTTCGGAACTTAATCAGCCTCTTGGCTTTCCTAGATAGTCATAAGGTTGAAAACCAACAATATTTATCCCAGACTATAAAACCAAATTCAGAACACATCCCAACTTTCCCCCTGGAGTAATAAGGAACTTTTCAAACAAAAAGTCAATGAGGGAGAAACTGTACTCGTTGCAGCAAATAAGGATGTGAGGGATAGTGTACCCACAGCTCTACCTCTCAAGGAGAAAAGGTGTTTTCAAACTTGAGGTAACTGTTGCTCATCTGTATTCTCCCAAAAGAATATAGAGCTGAAAAGGCAATAAAACAGTCTCTGGAATCATTCTCTCAACAGGATGAGTCCATTGAAATTCGCTCGTCAGCCAGAGCATCTTGTATTGAGTCAAGCACATCATCAGTAATCACTCTGATGAAGAGCCTAAACAAAAATCTTATGGACACAATACAAGAGAGTGCACAGTAAAGTTAAAGGTTTTGTTCCAGAAGCAACTTCTTCATTTACCATTTTACGGTAGATAAGATGGTTGATGCCTTTACAGGTGTAAGGAGGAAACGAGGATCTCAATTGCCAAATCTTCAGGATTCTCGTCTCCCTCCCCAGATAAGAACAGATCTGGATCCAATCGGAATGGATTTCCTATTTATAGGAGATCGGCAACTCTCTGACTATGAGTCAATTTATTGATGAGTCAGTTGAGGATCGGGGATTTACGAAACCCCATTGCACCGCCAGTGACCTCTCTTGAAGGGGCTATGGTGATTTTCTCATGCAGGTACAGAAGACCATACTTTGAGTGCTGAGAGAAACACTGTGAGCCAAACACTGAGAGTTAAACACTTGGTGAGATTCTGAGAAGGACCAGTGAGATATCAGAATGAGAAATATGTGAGCATGAGTGAGTGCAAACACATAGGATTTTGAGAAGAGTGAAACACTTGTGAGGTACATATAATAATAATTGGTATTGAAAGCTCACAAGTTGTTGAAAGAATTGACGGAAGCAACTACGGTTCATTCCATTTCACGTTGTGAACTTATGGTTGATGATTCTCTTGAATCAAGTGTCTTCACAGACATTGAGGAGGACTTAGGCCTTTGCCATAATTAAGCCTTTGTCTAACCTCCCAGAGCAAACAACTCTGGATCCTTAATTGGATAAGCCACTTAGTGGTTGGCAACTTGTGGACCATGATTCGGATTTATCTGATGAGTCTGCAGGGACTGGGAATTACGAACTCCCATTGCACCACCGGTGACCCCCTTTAAGGGTGGCTAAGGTGATTTTCTTGCAGGTACTCAGCATTTTGGAAGCTCAGTATTTGTGTGGAGGGATACACTTACAGAACTCGTGAGTGACACCCTTACCCAAAAACCGAGAGAAAACTGAGTGTTGAGTGATACACCTGCAGAACATTTTAGTGAGACACCCACTAATTACCAAATTTATACCTAAAGACAAAGTGGATGTTGTTACTGGAATGTCAGTTTTTATTCCTTACTTTTCCGTTTGGAACCTATTCTTTCAGCATAGGGACCAACCCAATCAAAGTAAACCCTTCTTCTGAACTCTTTCTTCGACCCCAGCTTTAGCGTTGTTTAGTTCTCTATGGGGAGATTATCTTTTGGTACAGGAAGTATTGTACACGTTCCTTGACCTATTTGATACCACATATCCTCGGAGGATTCCACAACTAAGGGGGAGAATATATTTAGGGGGAGAATATATGAAAGGGGGAAGAAAAAGTAAGTTAGCTTTCTTCTGCTGTCTACAACTAAGGGGGAGTAAACTACTCTTTAGTGGTGTACTGCTGAGGGGAGATTTATCTTTCAACTAAGGAGGAGGATTGATCTTTCATCTAAGGAAGATAGCTACTTATCACTAAGGGGAACCTGATCAAGGTAACGGGAGGAGAAGTATAAGGTGATACAATTATTCTTCAGTAAGTGGTAGACAAGAACTTATTCATTACCACTGAAGAATTCAATGAAGCTGCTGATTGTTCTTTGCATAATAGAATGTTTTGAATTCTCTTCAAGACAGACTATGAGGATTATCTGGCAGGTAAGCAAGAACCAAGGAAATACAGGTGATATGCACATCTGTTTTTTCTATTAATGAAATCTGGAAATGTATTATATGATCCAGAAACTTTGTAGCATTATTTACTAGTCCAGGACTTTACTTTTTCTAGTGTTAGTTGAGTTATCCTCCAGAGGATTTGCTTGTTATGATTAACAAACAAATAGGGGGAGATTGTAAGTCTAAATGTAAAGACAACCCTATCTGTTACATAGGGATGATAACTCAACAATAGAACGGGACAAGTAAATAACACTACGCCTGCACCGGAATTGGAAGATACGAAGACAAAGGTTGAAGAAGCCATCTACAGTCTTGAAGGAATAAGTTCACTGGAAGAAGTTCATTAATATGTTCATGCCTCAGTGAAGAATAAAGATTGAAGTATTCAAGATTGTGGAAGCAATGAAGATGTTGTCCAAGTACTCGAAAGATTTCAGTGCAACCCCTGAAGCAAGATATTTCTATATATCTTGGTTGGTTATTTATAATCAACAAACTGAAGCATAAACTAACCCGGAACCGACTGATCAATGTTTGCTGACAAAGACGGTACAATGTTTAACTTCAGTGTTAGTCGCTTGTGAACCAGACCAGTGCACTAAGCATCATCACGTACGGAGCTTTGCAAAGTATTTATCGATCGAAGAATTGATCCAGTCATATCAAGTCATTTGTTCCAAAGCCAATTCAAGCCAAATGCCAGCTATGCCAAAGCTTACTGCTCAAATGCCATATGTCAAAGCTTCCACAGAAAGCCATATCAGGAAGTGACATTTTATATATGTGTGCACTTATATATTTGTATATGTACAAATATAATTATATATGTATATATGTATATTTAATTAAATATGATATAATATATATATATATATATATATATATATATATATATATATATATATATGTTTTTAAACATATGTATATGTATATTTATATGTATATATATTTTTTAATAAATATATATGTATATAGTATATGTATTTATATTTTACATAAACATTTATATATTTAAGTGTATATATATATATATATATATATTATTATGTGCATAAATATGTGTATATTTATATCTATAGATAATTATATATATATCCCTATATATATTTATATTTATATTTACATATAATTTTATGTATATTATATATATTTAAATATATGAGAATATATTTAAATATATGTATATATATATATTACTATATGTTTATATAAATATTATTTATATACATTTATATATATATCTTTATTTATATATGTATTTATATAATATTATGAATATAATATAATATAAATATATGGATGGAGCAAACTCAAGTCAATCTCAGTCAAAGGAGTGATAACAAGGAAAGCTCTTACTATGTGAGGAACAACATTTGACCGAAGTCAACAGCTCTTCCTCACTTAGAAAATACTCTAAGTACCATCACAAGTGAAGACATGCACTCTTGAGGAGCAAACTTTGACCAAAGTCAAAGTTCGTCCCCAAGTGATGAAGTTGATATTTTTGAAGATGAAGAGGATGAGGATTCTGAGCAAGGTGATCAACCATCGCAGCAACCAAGGATGTTAGGTCCAGATATGATTGTAGAAGGGGGGGTTGAATACAATCAGTACCAAATCGTCGCGGAAGTGAATCTGATTGAATATGATTTGTTAATCAGATTATAATTAATTAATATAACAATGTTTGAAGTCGTTATATAATTAAAATGGTTCAGTTTTAATGTCCACTAAAGTTCGTAGAATAAATTCGACAGGGTATATTCTAGATTCAGTGATTAAAACAACCGGGTTATCAAAGCACAGAAAACTGTGGATATAACGATCAAGCAAGTTACGAACAACTTGAAAGCTTTACAAATGCTTTGATTACAAAGTGAATGAACACTTGAAATGAAGGATGCAATGCCATATTTATAGGCAAAGCATTTGTACTTGTAAGACAATTGAAAGACAAGACAATTGTAAGTAGCAAAGACAAAGTGGAAGGGGCAAGACAATTACAATTGCCTAGCAAGCCAAAAGCATGGCAGAAAGACAATCTTCAGGAAGGGTAAGACAAAAAACCTTCGGTCAGACAATTAAGATTGTCTGCAGGAACCATTCGGCCAGACAATTAAGAATTGTCTTGGAAGCCTTCCATCGGTCAGACAATTCATAATTGTCTTGAAGGAGTTCATGTCTCGGTCAGACAATCTATTGTCTTGCAGGCAATTACTTCGGTAGGACAATCTCTAAGGGATTGTCTTGCTGCTACTTGAATCTTCGGTAGGACAATCTCTAAGGAATTGTCTTGCTGCTACTTGAATCTTCGGTAGGACAATCTCTAAGGAATTGTCTTGCTGACATTCAATAAAACTCGGTAAGACAATGTTAATTGTCTTGCTGTCATTCATTCCTTTCAGCAGTAAAACGGTGAGACAATATGAATTGTCTTGCTGAGCTTAAGTGGATGATTGAATGTGATTTGTAGATTATATTTAAATAGAAAATTATCCACTTAATTAATTTAATCATATAAATTCATAAATTAAATTAATTCGAGAGTGAATTAATTTAACAAATAAATTACATAATTAATTTAATTATTTGAGAAGTGAAATAATAATCTATTAAATATTTAATCACCCATTCATCAGCAGAATTGCTTCCCGTCTTCTTTAAACATTAAAAACTCCGTCTTGATTAGTCGAACGAACGAACCACCAATTCTGCTTGACTTCAAATATTCAATTTGAATAACTAATACACAGATGTACTGTCTGGTTCATCTGTATCTAGTTAAATCAAATATTCTTTGTCAAATAAACATTTAAGAAATTGATTTGTTCGTCGAGTCTTCGTCTTGTAAGTACATCTTCATTAAATGGAATCTTCTGATAAAATAAAGTATAGAAACTTTATATCTTCTGAACTCCTGGACGTGCTACAAAAGATTATTTGTGCACTGAGGCTTGAACATATTAATGAACTTCTTTCAGTGGTGTGTAGCAGCATCCTGGAATTTATCTGACATATAATTCCCATAAATCATTTGACGTTCTTCGTACGGATTCCGTTGACTTGCTATTTACTGAGCTTTCTTATCTGAGTTGAGTTGTATCTCTTTAAATACAAATAGGCTGAACATATGCCTTTCAATCTCCCCCTATTTGTTTGTTAACATAACATGCAAATTTCCTAGAGGATAACTCAACTAACAGATAAGACAAAGATTTAAACAATGGAATGTAAATAGCAAAAGTTTATGGCTTGCATTAAACATTAAACCATGATCATAAATAGATTACAAAAGGATGTTCCTTGAACATATCTAACAAAATATCCTAATCAATCTATTCACTCAGAACGAGTGACTTCTCCTTCTTCAGCATCAGAATAGTGAATAATTGGAGTAGAAGGCTCATTCTGAGTAGGCTCTTCAGCTGCAGTGGATTCTCCACGCTTCTTTCTTTCACGAGCCAGAGCTAGCTGGTGAAGAACTTCCAGATCCACAGGGTCTTCATGAAAGTCAGATGGCTGAGATTTTGTTACACCCTTCATCCTCCGAAAGTATTGAGAAATGTTTCTTCGAGTGCAGTAGGATGAGCTTACATCATCAGCATCAGACTTGGCTTTAGATGCGAAGCCCTTGGTCCTTAGTAATGTGGATGCTAGAGCCAGACGTTTGGCAGGGTACTTTGGCAAAGCCTCTTCATTTAGATAGACAGTGCAGAGGATTTCCAAGTGAACAAACTTGACACAGTATGGGTTCTTAACAACCTGAGGACTGTTGAAAACAGCACAATCCAGTAGTTTGTCACGAAGAAGTTCATTCAAGTTTGAGCAACGCTTGACTTTGTTGCGAAGTACCCAGAGCTCAGATACAGAGAATGATTTGAGAAATTCGACAGATAGTCTGAATGAACCATTCCTCTGTGTGTAGACAATCAGCTCCCATTCTTCTAGCAGTCCCCTAACAGCAACAGTTACATATTCCAGTTCTAAGGCAAAGGCATGCATAAAAACATCCTCATCAGGGTTCACCTCTCGAAGATCATAGATCAGAGATAAGAACTTCTTATTATCGAAAGTTTCCCTTTGAGGTCCATTGAATATTCTCCTAGCAATGTCCCAGCCTTTTCCTTCTTTTCTTTTAATCTCAAGATTCTTCTGCTTGATCGCAGCATCATAGATTTTCTGCTTTTCAATCTTGATTTGTTCCTCTGTGATCAACTTGTCTTCCAGAAGTTTCTGATAATCACGAAGCTTACGCTTCCTAGCTTCATTTTCTGCTTTGAACTTCCTGACATTCTCCTCGTGTTCAGGATCAACAGGTTCTTCCTGAAACAAATAGCTTTCATCAAATTTACCTTCTTCTTCAGCCTGACGATAGGTAGCATCGAATACGTCATCATCATCCATGTCTTTGGGATAATCATCATAATTGTCAGTGTTGAAGACATTTTCAGATTGATGTAGTGGTTCTTTGCCTTTAGACCTTTTATAGCTTTTATCAGCTTCAGAAGATTCTTTGCCACTTGCTCTTTCTCCACCCTTGTCACTCCTGTCAGCATCATCCTTATTACTCCTATCACCAGCATCAGCATTGCTGTGATCATCTTTGTCCTTATCTCCCTTATCCTTCTCCCCCTTAGTTGAGCGATCCTCCGGAGTAGACTGAGCTGTTGACGGATTAAGCTTTAAGTGATGAATAACTTGAGCCAGAGTGTGCTCCAAGTTTCCAAGCTTTGTCAGACAGAGCTCCTGAGATTGATCAAACTTGTCCATCCTGGAGTGAATACCCTTGACATGAGCATCTAATTCCTGTTTGAGAGAAGAATATGAAGGATCAACAACCTTTTCCTGTAGAGTCACCAACTCTCCACTTTTGAATCTGGCATTCTCAGCATTCAACCTTTCTATCTCAGCTTTCAGAGTAGCCATTTGTTCCTGTAACAGATCTGTGTTGGTGTGTGCACTCACCTCACGAACACTCAAAGATGTTTCACTATCCTCTCGTGCATGTGTTTCGCTCGGTGTTTGCCTGATTTCACTCGTAGTTTTCACACCGTCACCAGTACCTGTATAGACAACCATAGTTCCCTGAGATGGAACTATAGGTTGTGAAGGAACAAATTGTCCTTCAGATGCCTGTGAAGGCTGATGTACTTGCAGGTTGCCAAGTATAGCCTGATCCAAAAAGAAAGAGTGATCAGAGAGTTTTTCATATGACAATTTTTGAATATCTGTGCTCTCTCTAAGTGAAGAATTAAAAGACAAAGGTTCAACTAGCGTGAGTGCTAGTTGTGTGCTTGACTCTTTACAGGATACCGCGGTCGGACGGCCAATTTCAATAAATGCATTCTGTGGAGAGAATGAATCTAGAGACTGTATATTTACCATGTCAGTGTCCAAATCCTTTTGGGAGGAAATGGATGTGGCTGCAGTTGTCTCCGGTTCTGCCACCCTTTGCTTCTTATGAGACAGAGCTGCGGGATCTCGTAAAAGTGCACTCCCACTCCGTTTCCGGGCTACCTTTCTAACAACTGGTGTATGAGTAGTGTCGGTTGATGTGTTTGACGAAGAATCAGTTGTTGAAACGGAAACATCAGCTTGGATATGAACCTGGGTGTTTTCAGGTTCAATGCTGGGAGGCTGAGCTACCTGTAAATCTGTTCTGAAGTCCTGTAGCTCTGGATTGATAGCAGAATCAGCAGGCAGAGGCTGAGAGGTGGATTGTGGTTGAGGAATGGTATGTGTATGTGAAGGTGAAGGTGTTGGTTCAGATTGAGAGGGAAGAATGGAGGCTTGTTGGTCTGGGAAGAAGTTGTATTGTGGAGGGGATTGGTGTTGAGATTGGTGAGGAGAATTGTATGATGATTGGTGAGGTGATTGTTGTGGTGAATTGTAAGGAGGGTTGTAAGGAGAGTAATGTGAGGATTGGCTGGATGATTGGTAGTCTTGGAGGAGTTGAAGTGGTTGAGGGTTTTGTGGAGGTGATTGTTGTTGCGGTTGTTCTTGTTGTTGAGCTTGTTGTTGTTGTTGTGGTTGATATTGTTGCTGTTGTAGTGTTTCTGGAACTTGTACAGGCTGAAAAGGAACACTGAATTGCTCGAGCATGAATGGAGTCACCACCAGTGGTACATTGTCATGCTTTTTCTTGTTGACCAGCCTAGTTTGGATCTTGGCACAAGTCCTCTGAATAGGAACAACAGGAGAATCGACGTACATGTGCCTATCATCAGCATTCATCTTATCATTCATAAACAACATCAGGAATCTGGGGTAGAAGCATTCAACTTTGTCATTCCTTTGAATTGATCTCTGTGCAACAGACCCCATCTTTCTGATAATCTCCCTCAGCAATATCTTCCCAAAATTGATTCGACGGTTATAAGCTATGCTGAATCCAAAGATTTGCAGCATTGAAGACATATTCCCAAAGTTCTTTCGATTAGTGGGAGCAAACACCTTGGCAAGGGTGTCAAAGAACACATCCCATTCAGCTTTCAGATTTCCCTTTGACATCTTCGGGAGAAAAATCTGACCCTGATAGTGAATATCCTGAAAGAACTGTCTCAATTCATCCTCTGAGGGATCTGGCTCAAAATTGTCCCTAGGAAGTCCTAAGATCCGGTTCACATCATCGACAGTGATTACAATACGTTTCCTATTAGGCAGATCCCCTATGATCTTGTAATTCTCCAGAGTCGTAGAATTGACAACATTTGAGTAGAAGTCAAAAAGAGGTTGCAGCTTAATCGGAATATCTGCAGTCAGTGCCGTACTGACTAAACTCTGTCGCGAAAGAAATCTAACCCAAGTCCGGAATCTATCAGAACAGTCATCGGGGTTAAGGCTGGCACAGTAGTTAGTCTCAGCAACCACGAATTCTCCGGCCATTTTTTAATAATTAAAAATTGAATTAAGCGAGAATTTTTCAAATTTAAAAGTGAATTCTCAAATATCTCGCAAATTTCAACTAATAATTAAAGCTTAATTAATTAATTAATAATTCGAAATATTTGGATAATATCGAATTAAAAGTTAATTAACTTAAATGGCACTAATCAATTAAACTCCACAAACTAGACTTCCAAACACGGCCTTAAGTTGAAAATCCCCAATTAATCAAAACAAATCAATCCAAACAGCCCCTTAAATCACAAACCCTCGATTCTCCAGTACTAACAACAGAGGCAATACACGACTAATTCCAGATGAAAACCGATCGATTCGAGTAAGAAAACGGCAATGAGCAAATCCAGTTCGAAAATCGGGCAGAGGTTCGAGAGGAGTGGATCAAATGATTCAAACCAGCAAGCAATCAGAGCTTGAAAAACGAAACCGAGCAAGTTTGAGAAACTTGAAAACGATGGTGAAGTGAATCGGTGTGTGTATACAATCGAGTGTGTGTATAAGTCGATGGAGAAGATGAAGCTTTGGGCAAGACAATATAAATTGTCTTGCTCAATTGTCTAAGAGGGAAATATATACAAGCACAGCAAGACAAAAACGAGTATAGTCTCGGTAAGACAATTCAAAATTGTCTTGCCGAGATTGAATAACGCAGACAAATGATGTGTCAGTAAGACAATTAGATTGTCTTACTGATACATAAAGCGGCTAAAGGCATACTCGGTAAGACAATGTAATTGTCTTGCCGAGTTGTTTGAGGAACAGCGAAAAACCAGTTTAGCAAGACAATTAGAGATTGTCTTGCCGAGCCAACCAGTAGACAATTTAATTGTCCAGCAGAAAATCAATAAAAATAATATGATTTTTGATTAATTTAAAAGATAAAACATTTTGCAATTAAAATCAAAAATCTATAATAAAAACCATACTATATATTAAACAAATATTTTGTAAATTTCAACTTTAATTAAATATAAATACTTATGACTTTAACTTTAATTCAAAACGATGAATTAACTTAGAATCAAATATTTATGCTTAATTAATTTTGAAAAATACAAAATAATTACAAATAATTATCTAAATGCTTAGGGAATAGTACAGGGGAGTGTATGAGCACTTAGAAAATTACAGACTAATATACAAACATGCATAATTACTCAGAATATTATCAGACAACATACAGAAAATCATATAAATTCTAATAAAATAGATATAATTATACAGAAAATGCACAAAAATATACAAAAACATATAATGCATATGAAAAATATATACAAGAGAACTATGTCATATTTAACATCCCTAATTCACAAACCAGCTTAGAGAAAGTGGATTCATCCAGTGGTTTAGTGAAGATGTCAGCAATTTGCTCAGTCGTGGGTACAAAATGTAACACCACTGTACCATTCATGACATGTTCTCGTATGAAATGATACCTGATATCAATGTGCTTGGTTCTTGAATGTTGAACCGGATTGTTGGAAATTGCTATGGCACTTGTATTATCACAAAATATGGGAATTTTGTTTACTACAACACCATAATCATTCAGTTGATTCTTGATCCACAAGATCTGAGCACAGCAGCTTCCAGCAGCTATATACTCAGCTTCAGCCGTAGAAGTAGACACGGAGTGCTGCTTCTTGCTATACCAGGAAACCAACCGACGTCCTAGAAATTGACAGCTTCCAGACGTACTCTTCCTATCAATCCTGCATCCTGCATAATCAGAATCTGTATAGCCGGTTAAGTCAAAACCAGTATTCTTAGGGTACCAAATACCTAAACCAGGTGTACCCTTAAGATATCTAAAGATTCTTTTGACGGCTATAAGATGTGATTCCTTAGGATCAGCTTGGAACCTAGCACACAAACATGTTGCAAACATGATATCTGGTCTACTTGCAGTAAGATAAAGTAGAGAGCCAATCATACCTCGATAGCTTGTGATATCAACTTTCTTACCAGATTTATCCTGGTCAAGCTTTGTGGCAGTGGCCATGGGTGTCTTTGCCGGTGAAGAGTCTTCTAGATTGAACTTTCGAAGAAGATCTCTGACATACTTGGATTGGCAAATAAATATTCCATCATCCTTTTGGCTTACTTGAAGACCAAGGAAGTAGGACAGCTCACCCATCATACTCATCTCATAGTTACTATGCATCAACTTAGCAAATCTCTTGCACAAGTTATCGTTAGTAGAACCAAATATAATGTCATCAACATATATTTGTACAAATATCATATCCTTATCATGCAATTTGTAAAAGAGAGTTTTGTCTATGACACCTCTAGTAAAATTGTTTTCAATTAAAAACTCAGAGAGAGTGTCATACCATGTCCTTGGTGACTGCTTGAGCCCATAGACAGCTTTGAATAGGAAGTATACAAAATCAGCAAACTCTGGATTTTCAAAGCCAGGGGGCTGTTCCAGATATACTTCTTCTTCTAGCTTTCCATTCAGAAATGCACTTTTCACATCCATTTGATATACCTTGAAGTTGGAGTGTGCAGCAAATGCAAGAAATATTCTGATGGCTTCAAGACGAGCAACTGGAGAATAGGTTTCATCATAATCAATTCCTTCTTCCTGTGAATAACCTTTTGCAACCAGTCTGGCTTTGTTCCTTACAACAATGCCATCACCATCTAACTTGTTACGGAAGACCCATCTAGCTCCAATTGTAGATTTTCCTTTTGGTCTTGGAACCAGGGCCCAGACTTCTTGTCTCTCAAATTGATTGAGTTCTTCTTGCATGGCAAGAACCCAATCAGGATCAGCAAGTGCTTCTTCTATTTTCTTTGGTTCTAGTTGAGATAGAAACCCAGAGAATAGGCATTCATTTGTCGTAGCACTTCTAGTCCTTACACCAACATCAGGATCACCAATAATCAGATCAAAGGGATGATCTCTGCTCCAAATCCTTTCCCTTGGAAGATGTGTCCTTGATGATTCAGCAGTATTATCATTAAGCTGAAGTGTGTGACTAGTTGATCCATCAGCTCCCCCTGAGTTGTTGCCAGGTTGACTTGATGATCCACCACTGGCATCAGTGGAATCTCCAGCATTATTGCCATTTCCTCCACCATTGCCTGGATCATTATCATTGTTGTCATCTCCTGTTGCAACCTCAGGTGGAATATCATCATCTGAATCAGAGTCTGGATAGTTGTCAAACTTCAGAGACTCAGATGGATCAGCAGATTGTAGACTTGGAAGTTTAGTGTCATCAAATGTAACATTGAAACTAACTTTTACTGACAGAGTATCAATTATAAAAACTCTATAAGCATTATTTGTATAACCAACAAAAATTGCTTCAGAAGCCTTTGGCTCAAACTTGTTCAAGTTCTCTTCACCATCCTTGAGAACATAACACTTGGCTCCAAAGACATGAAGATGTTTGACATAAGGTTTCTTGTTGTTATACAGATGAAATGGAGTTTTCATATGATCCTTGTTGATCAAAGTTCTATTCTGGGTATAGCAGGCAGTAGACACAGCTTCAGCCCAAAAGTACAGAGGAAGCTTTGCTTCAGCAATCATAGTCCTTGCAGCTTCGATCAGTGTACGATTCTTTCTTTCGACGACTCCATTCTGCTGAGGAGTTCTTGGTGCTGAATACTGCCTTCTAATTCCCTTTTCAGAGTAAAAGTTGATTAGAGTTTGATTTTTAAACTCAGTTCCATTGTCTGATCTTACAGCTTTTACAGGAACACCTTTTTCCAACTCAACCAACTTGATATGATCAATTACTGTCAGGGGAGTTTCATCCTTAGAAGCCAGGAAGTAAACCCAAGTAAATTTTGAGAAGTCATCCACAATAACCAAGGCATATCTTCCTCCATCAATGGATGCAACATTCACAGGGCCAAACAAATCCATATGCAACAAATGAAGTGGATCTGTAATGGTATTGATGGTTTTGCCTTTGTGAGATGCTCTCTTCGCTTTTCCTTTCTGACAAGCTTCACAAAGATCATCAGTTGAGAATTCCAGGGAAGGCAACCCTCTCACTAGATCCCTCTTGACTAGAGAGTTCATAGTTTTGAAGTTGAGGTGTGAGAGCTTCTTATGCCATAACCAACTATCTTCAGCAGACGCTTTGGCGTAGAAACAGTGAACTTCATTTCCTGGTCCTGAAGACAAATCAGCTACGAATATATTGCCTTTCCTTATGCCACATAGTGAAGGACGCTTATCCTTGATATGTTTAATGATACATATCTCCTTTTCAAAATGAACATAATATCCTTTGTCACAGAATTGACTGACACTCAGGAGATTATGTTGAAGTCCTTCAACTATTGCAATATCTTCTATGATAATCCTTCCAATTTTATACTTGCCATATCCCACAGTACGACCTTTGCTATTATCAGCAAAACTGACTGTAGGGCCAGCTCCTTCTCTTATGTCTTCCAGCAGGGATCTATTGCCAGTCATGTGCATTGACGCTCCACTGTCAAGCACCCAGGTAACACGAACAATTCCACTGGCACCCTGCAAAAGACAATTTGATTAAACATTCTTTGGGACCCACACTTGATTGGGTCCGGCAGTCTTAAAGAACTGATTTCTATTAGGTAATACAACAGAGCCTCTTGGACTGATACTTGGTTCAGACTTGACTGAACTTACTTCCTTAACAACAGTCTTATAAACCTTAGTTTTAGGCTTTGGAACATAAGTCTCCTTCCTAACACGAGTAGGACTAGCAGTCTTTGATCTAGCATGCTTGTTGTTTGTGTGTTGTCTAGGTGATGTGTTTTCATTTTTAGCATGCAAATTTTTAAAATAAGCAGACATCAAATTGAAAGCACAAGTCATACAATTATCAACACTACAAAATTTATGACATGCATCAAAAGCAGGAACAACAGGAGTATCAGTCACAATAATAGGAACATCAACAGATTCTACTCTACTATCGTTAACAGTTTTAAAATTCTCAGTAGAATGGCATCTATTGTTTCTGTTCTTACTATTCACAAAGTTATTAGGCTTGTTGAACTTAGTTCTTTCAGAGTTGACACCTAAACCAGCTTTAGGCAACCTAACATTGCCTTTCACTTTAATTGGTTTCAGGTTTGTCAGAATCTCATCTCTCATCTCATTACTCTCTTTCATTTTAAGGTCTTCCTGTTTTAGTTCATATCTAATGACAACAGGAGTCTCTAAAAGAGGTTCAGCTTCTGAGGTTTTAAACAAAGGTTTAAGGGAATCTTTCAAAACAAAAGGAATCCCTCTCTCTTCAGCACTCTTCTTAAAAGGAGTAATGTTACTAGCCTTACCTACAGATTTGTTATAGTCAAAGCCTATTCCAACAGTTCTCTTGATCTCTTGTTTATCATTAAGTTCTTTGACTATCAAGGAGGCATCCTTAAAGGCTTTACATTTTACTTTCTCTTCGTCTAGCTGAAGTCTTAAAGCAATCTCACCTTTCTCTAGAACTTTGACTTTAGCACATTGTAATCCTAAATCCATAGTCAATTGTTCTATTTTAGGTTTTAATACTTTCATCTCATTCATCTTATAAGCATGAATTTCTAAGACTAAAGTATCAATTTTAAGATTAGAAGCTTTCATCCTTTTAATAGCATCATCTCTTTCAAGTCCTAATTGCATAAACAGTTTAGGGCATGTAGGATCTACCTGAAAGCTTCCAGCAGGAGGAGGTGAAGATGATCCAGTAGTAGCCATGAAAGCAACATTCCCTAGCTGCTCCTCTTCATCACTATCTGTATCATCCCAGCTTTTGCCTTCTGCCAGATAAGATTTGCTTTTAAAACTTTGACTTCCAGAAGTACCATGATGCTTTCTAACCAGTGCATCATACTTCTGCTTCAGCTCATCATACGAATCTTTTCTTTTTCCTTGAACCTTGGGCTGTTTGCATTCAGTTGCAAAGTGTCCAGGTTCACCACAATTGAAGCATTTGAACTTGCTTCTGTCCACCATCCCAGTCTTGTATCCTCCTTTGCTTGTAGAAGATGAATAGCCTCCCTTCTGAAACTTACTAACAGTAGGTTTGTATTTATAGGAAGGGTTCTTCCGGAATCTCATGTTTCCAAACTTCTTGGCAAACAGGGATAGAGATTGATCTTCTAACAGTTCAAGTTCTTCCATTGTATAGAACTCTTCGTCACCACTGGAAGAAGCAGTCTGACCCATCTCAGGTACAACAAATTCCTGAGTAGTCTTAGAAGGAACAACAACATCCTTCTTCTTTTCTTCCAGTACAGGTGACTCAACAACTAGAGCTCTCGAATGGTTCTGTGTTTTACCCCAGCCATATCTCTGTTTACTCTGAACTTGCTCCAGTTCATAAGTTTTCAAAACTCCGTAGAGTCTTTCCAGAGAAATCTCATTCAGATCTCTGCTTTCCCTGATGGCAGTGATTCTGTGTTCCAGATGTTCAGGAAGGGTTAAAAGAAACTTCATGTTGACCTCTTTCTTGTCGTAGAATTTCCCATTCAGATTTAAATTATTTATCAAATTATTAAGTCTGATAAATACTTCTGAAATCCCTTCACCGGGATGAGAACCAAACTGTTCATACTGAGCCATCAGTATCTCTTTCTTGTTTTCCCTAACTTCCTCTGAGCCTTCATTGATAATCTCTAACGTATCCCAGATTTGCTTGGCGTTCTTACAATTTACAACAGCATTGTACATCACTGGATCTAGAGATTCAACCAAAATTAGTTGAAGAGCATCATCTAAATTCATCTGTTCACTCTCTTCATCTGTGTACTCAGAAAGTTCTTTCGGAATGATCTGATGAGGTATTAACACACCATCCTCTTCGTGTGCTAATATGACATTCATCGGAGTAGTAACACCTTTGTCTAAAATCCCGATGTATTTTCTGTTCGTAGTGCGGAGGAATAGGAACATGTGCCTCTTCCATAGGCCAAAGTGTTCCTTGCTGAACGGTGGGATTTTGATGCTACTGATCTTTTGTGTACTCATGTTTAAGAATTTGAAATGAATAGTGTTTGGATGAGATTTGGATTTTTGAAAGAAAAATATTTTAAATTAAAATTAATTTTTGGAATAAAATTAATTCGAATAAAAAATATTTGGACGTTACAGAGTGTGTATAGGATCTGATACGGAAAAATGGTATCAACCGCTCTGATGCCAATTGTTAGGTCCAGATATGATTGTAGAAGGGGGGGTTGAATACAATCAGTACCAAATCGTCGCGGAAGTGAATCTGATTGAATATGATTTGTTAATCAGATTATAATTAATTAATATAACAATGTTTGAAGTCGTTATATAATTAAAATGGTTCAGTTTTAATGTCCACTAAAGTTCGTAGAATAAATTCGACAGGGTATATTCTAGATTCAGTGATTAAAACAACCGGGTTATCAAAACACAGAAAACTGTGGATATAACGATCAAGCAAGTTACGAACAACTTGAAAGCTTTACAAATGCTTTGATTACAAAGTGAGTGAACACTTGAAATGAAGGATGCAATGCCATATTTATAGGCAAAGCATTTGTACTTGTAAGACAATTGAAAGACAAGACAATTGTAAGTAGCAAAGACAAAGTGGAAGGGGCAAGACAATTACAATTGCCTAGCAAGCCAAAAGCATGGCAGAAAGACAATCTTCAGGAAGGGTAAGACAAAAAACCTTCGGTCAGACAATTAAGATTGTCTGCAGGAACCATTCGGCCAGACAATTAAGAATTGTCTTGGAAGCCTTCCATCGGTCAGACAATTCATAATTGTCTTGAAGGAGTTCATGTCTCGGTCAGACAATCTATTGTCTTGCAGGCAATTACTTCGGTAGGACAATCTCTAAGGGATTGTCTTGCTGCTACTTGAATCTTCGGTAGGACAATCTCTAAGGAATTGTCTTGCTGCTACTTGAATCTTCGGTAGGACAATCTCTAAGGAATTGTCTTGCTGACATTCAATAAAACTCGGTAAGACAATGTTAATTGTCTTGCTGTCATTCATTCCTTTCAGCAGTAAAACGGTAAGACAATATGAATTGTCTTGCTGAGCTTAAGTGGATGATTGAATGTGATTTGTAGATTATATTTAAATAGAAAATTATCCACTTAATTAATTTAATCATATAAATTCATAAATTAAATTAATTCGAGAGTGAATTAATTTAACAAATAAATTACATAATTAATTTAATTATTTGAGAAGTGAAATAATAATCTATTAAATATTTAATCACCCATTCATCAGCAGAATTGCTTCCCGTCATCTTTAAACATTAAAAACTCCGTCTTGATTAGTCGAACGAACGAACCACCAATTCTGCTTGACTTCAAATATTCAATTTGAATAACTGATACACAGATGTACTGTCTGGTTCATCTGTATCTAGTTAAATCAAATATTCTTTGTCAAATAAACATTTAAGAAATTGATTTGTTCGTCGAGTCTTCGTCTTGTAAGTACATCTTCATTAAATGGAATCTTCTGATAAAATAAAGTATAGAAACTTTATATCTTCTGAACTCCTGGACGTGCTACAAAAGATTATTTGTGCACTGAGGCTTGAACATATTAATGAACTTCTTTCAGTGGTGTGTAGCAGCATCCTGGAATTTATCTGACATATAATTCCCATAAATCATTTGACGTTCTTCGTACGGATTCCGTTGACTTGCTATTTACTGAGCTTTCTTATCTGAGTTGAGTTGTATCTCTTTAAATACAAATAGGCTGAACATATGCCTTTCAAAGGAGGAGTGTCAAATATAAAAAATGTGAAAAAAGATTTTACATTAATAAAGCTAGAAAGTAGTATTAAGCTTTTAGTTCACGTACAGGTCTAAACCCCAAATACACTACACACGCTTATGTTTACCGGGGAATGAAGTGATGTTAACTAGGAATGAAGTGAAGTGGAATATACGGTAAGCAGAAGTAGCCGTTACTTTTCCACCTCAGCTGCTGCTCCTGTTAGTTTTTTTAATTTGATTTAACGGAATGCAACCATTAGTGTGTTGAGTGATTTAAGTGAGACCAAAAATTTCGCAATGATGCGGATGATATATTGGGCTAGAATAAGTGATCCATTTGATAATTAACCCCTAAAATATTAGTGCAAGACTCTTACATTAATGTAGTTCCAACTTTTGTTATAAATGAGAATATATGAAATTTCAAGAATAATTTCTTACATCATTGCAATAAAATGGACTTATTAACAGATGCATAGTACTTCTGTTCACCAGAATATTTCTGACAAGAATCATATGATCATAGTTGCACCAAACTCAACTGCTAGCTATAGAACAGATCAAAAAACCACATGATAAATAAAAAAATTTATAATTCTTATGCTCTGTATGTATATAGATCACGAGGACTTCTCATCCAATAATGACAAATAAATGTTTCAAATTCATTTATACAATATTCGCAGTGTCTTTTTCACATAGCTAGAAAGATATATCTCATTCAATATTTGCAGTGTCTTATTTACATGTATGAGATATTTCCCGTTTTTGGGAAGACTAAAAAAATATGAGTGTTTAGGTTCCATATAGAATCATGGACACTACATTAACAATTAGAAAAACTCATAAATTCTACGATAGAACAAAAACTTATTAATCATAATCTATTAAACAATTAATAAATGACAAATTGAGTATTATGTTCCAAAATAGAATAAAAACACAATCAAAATCAATAGAGGAGCAAGTTCATAGATGTAATCATAATTTTATAAACATGTCTCATATTTGAAAAAGCAACAAATAGTAGGATTAAAGACAAAGAACCGGATAAACATCTCATGTCAAGAATTGATTTGCTAATTCATTGGTTTTTTTTTGCGTGTGCGAGAGAAAGACAAAAACATATATAGAGAGAGAGCTGAGAGACGCGACAGATAGAGAAAGAGGGGAGGGAGAGCGCAAAAGAGCATTAGGGAGACAAAGGGAGAGATAAAAAGATGGAGAGAGAGAGAGAGAGAGAGTATAGAGAGAGAATGTGGAGAGAGGGCCATTAACATCAGTAAAAGACAGGCAAACATTTTTTTTTTCAAAATTTAATGACCGTTAGATCAAATCTTAATTAATGATCCATATTAAATAAAAAGTGTACTAAAAAACTCTATATAAAGAAGCATTTATCATAGGCACCTCATCCACTTTATCAACCCACAAATGATTTGGTGGTATGCAAGGATTCAATTTACGACTCTCTGCACCTCACAATCATAATGTAATCACCCTGATCAATGTAACTAAGAATGAATGATTATGATGCGGCCTTTTATGTGAAGCAATTCCAGATCTCACAATTCATGCTAAATTTCAACTCAGACCCTTCAACACAACACCACATATCTGCCTGAAACTCTATGCATGGTAAGATGCAAAGTTAAACATATACAAAAATAAAAAAAATTCTACGGTAGAATCATAATTCTACAGTAGAGCTAAGAAATATATGAATAAAATATCTAGATTAGAATCAAAACTATAGTACACAATTTTATAATGCAACTCATTATTCTGCTACGGAATCAAACCGTAGAAGTAAATGTAAAACAACAACAGTACAAAGCCAAATAACAAGTACTCACTTTCAATTAAAAAAATCAAATCAAAGACAGATATATTAAGAAAAATTTATAATACAATTGACTATTCTCATTACTTATTATTTGATATTATAATAGATTAGCAAATGCAAACTAAAAAAAACTGATTGTAATATTAAATTCCATGATAGAATCAAAATTGTTATATATATAATTTAGTAATTCAGCTAATTATTCTATTATTTAGTAATTTAGTATTATATAATATATTCCACAATGGAATAAAAAATTAACACATTGCAAATAACATGCCTAATTTGGTTCTTTAGTAGAAGCGTAAATATAACACAAGAAAATAAGTAAAAAAAAAAATCACCAAAGCAGTTCTACAATAGAATCCAAATTAATCATAAAACATTAAAACATACTGATCTCATGTATAATATGATTCTACAGTAGAACATAAACAACTTACCCATATCAAACTCAATACAGTATCTAATTTTAAAAGTACACTCACAGATCATATTCGAAACCACTAAAACAACAATTATATTTATAAAATCATAACTTTCCACAAATTACAATGATATGCAACTTAAAAAGTGAAAATCAATAAGATTAAACAACAAAACCTGATGAGCTTGGAACATCACCGACCGAATTGATAATCAGAAGAATCTATAGTTCAACGATAAACAGTTGATAAGAGAGAGATCGTGACAATGAATAAAACATATAGAAAAATTGAAGAGAAAAGAAACCGAGACAAAGAGCGTAAAGAGATAGAGATGGAGAGAGACAGAGTAGAGAGAGAAAGTCTGGGAGAAAAACGGTAAAAGATAGTGAATTTTTTTTTATCAAAAAAATAACAGCCATTGGATGGCTTCTAAAGGAACGCTGGAGATTTAATGAAGAGTTTACTATATAACTCCATATAAGATGGAACTCCATAAAATTTTGGCATATATATACATATCGTTTATATTCAAATTTCACGTCGAATTATCTTAAATAAATCAATATCATCTATTTTGAACGTGAACATAAATTACATGGATGACGTGCGATGAAATAACTTATTACAAGAAAACCATATGTACTAAATATAATAAAATAATCAATATAGTTATATAAAGGAGAAGCGAGGGGCGTGTAGGTGGCGCCTCTCAGATAGCTCTATTCTAATTTTTTAATTTTCTAGAATTTTTGGATGAAAAATATCAAAAATAATTTGGATGAAAAATATCAAAAATAATTAGTTTTGGATTAATTGATATGGTATATATCTTGACATAAATTAATCTGATTTTGTTTCAGCTTGCAAGTTTTCTAATATGATTCTATTTCAGATTTTAATCATGGTTTCAGACTATTTATGGAATATAGTAGCTTGCAAGTTTTTTAATCTGATTCTATTTCAGATTATTTAATTATGGAAAAGAGTAGCACACAAGTCTCTCTGTACCTATAAATACCTTTATAGGTTGTAGGGTTTTGGATAATCTAAACACAACCTACTCTCTGTCAATACCACAACCCTAGCCCGTTCTTATGCAACGACATCGTGACCCGTTTTATTCTAGGAAGCTGTCGTTCTACACATACAGCTAGGGGGCGAATCCGCTTTATAAACAATTTTTCTTTGCCTATTTATCTTCTCCATCTAATACAATAATGAGTTACACGATGATAGATGTTTTGAATGGTGATAGAGATGATTAATTGACAAGAGTAAGAATTTGTCCGATGTTGGTTATTCTTTTATAATATTTATTTTGTTCATCGGATGCATTTGTTGTTGTTTGCAAGCTTACTTTCTGTTTTATTGGGCAATCGATGTATATGGCTAGATGTCATCAATCAGATCAATCAATTCTGTTAAAGAGTGGTATGCTTTTTATATGCAGGGAGCGGTGTATATGTCCAAGAAGTATTTGGAAAAGTTAATGACAATGTTAGTCAAGAACATGATTATTTTTTTTTAAAAAAACACAACTAAAATTAAGATTCGTCGCGCTTTAAATCGTTAATCACATGTAAAAATTTATTATCATTTTTTCACTCATGAATTATAGTTCAGTTTTGCAATTTTAAATATCAATATTGGTATTGCATCGAGATGTTTATAATATAAAATTTATTTTATTTTACAAATATTAATTTTGAATCATTAATATAATTTTTATAAGTCACCGTAAATTTATTTTATTCTACAAATATTAATTTTGAATCATTAATATAATTTTTATAGGCCGCCGCAACGCGCGGCTTCTCAACTAGTTTAATGATAAAGAACGGTTTTTTTGTCTCCCGTCATCTATTTTTGCTGCTGTGCTTAAATATCGTGTTTAGTAAGTTTTAAATCATTGAGGACTTATGGTAATCAAGCAGAGACAATATATTTACTAATGTTTCGTAACATATATGTTAGTTTGAAATGTAAGATTAGGATATTTTGAACTAGAAAAAGATATATTCGGTAAATGTGTTGTGATGTTCAGTAAAATTTAATAATCTGTAAAATATCTATATTTCTAGTAGAAAAACACTTTTTGTGAAATACAGATCAAATATTGTTGGGATTTAATCTAAAACTTGTTTATTGTTTTAAAGTTTTATCTTACTTAGTTTTATTTTGTAATCAGTTAGGTAGTGCACAAGTTAGTCGCCGCATGTTTTATCTGGACGTGGGAGTAGAGAGTAGTTTTAGGAGATGCATATTAGAAGTAGAGTTATAATAGGAGTTGTTTTTGTTTTTCGTCCTGGTTTTGTGGCCACTTTCTTATCTGCTCTCTCTATATATATTGTTCTGCAATGAATCAATAAAAGCCGATAACTTCCGCGTAAACTCTTGTTTTCACAGTTTATATATTCAAATTCAAACACATATACGTAAGATTATCTATCTCTAACACTTAGTATCAGAGCCAGGTTGTTCTAGCTTCAGGTGAGGCCGTGTTCCAGCGATCGCAAGAGTGCTGCTGTCCTGGTGAACTTGGCCTCACATGGCAGGCTAATCTGGTAACAGAAGGGTTGATATTGCAGCAAGGCTGTTAGGATTTGTAAAGTTGTGATCGGTAAAAATAGATAGTTGTAGGATTACACTGATGGGGAACCTGTTTCAGTGCCTAAAGGTCAATCTACTAGTGGAGTTGTTGCCTATGGGAATCAAGGTTATTACTATGGTGCACAGAGTAGAAATAAGACATGCCAGACGGGCAAAAACAAAAGGCCAGACGGGCCAGCCAAACAAAAGGCCAGACGGGCCAACCAGACGGGTTAAGTTGAAAGCCATACAGGCTGAAAAGATTAATTATGGGGACAGAAGGTTGGTTTTAATAGAGTGTGCCAACTGTTCCATGAAATATAGGAGAGATCATCATGTGCAGTATGGGATGCGTATAGAGTTCTTTCTTTAGTCTAAGTGTCAGATGGGCGTGCCATATGGGCAAATTAGAAGTGCCAGATGGGCAAAGAAGAATAGTCATACGGGCTCGGAAGTAATATCCATACGGGCTCAGAAGGACAGCTATACGGGCTCAGTTTAAAAGCCACACGGGCTTGTGAAAAATAGTCATACGGGCTCGGTTTAAAAGCCATACGGGCTTGTGAAGAATAGCCATACGGGCTCAGTTTAAAGGCCATGCGGGCGGATGAAGAAGTTGCCAGAAGGGCAAGGTAATGCTATGATCGAGTGTGATAGTGACAACACAAGTTTCAGATTAAGGGGGAGATTGTTGGGATTTAATCTAAAACTTGTTTATTGTTTTAAAGTTTTATCTTACTTAGTTTTATTTTATAATTAGTTAGGTAGTGCACAAGTTAGTCGCTGCATGTTTTATCTGGACGTGGGAGTAGGGAGTAGTTTTAGGAGATGCATATTAGAAGTAGAGTTATATATAATAGGAGTTGTTTTTGTTTTTGGTCCTGGTTTTGTGGCCACTTTCTTATCTGCTCTCTCTATATATATTGTTCTGCAATGAATCAATAAAAGCCGATAACTTCCGCGTAAACTCTTGTTTTCTCAGTTTATATATTCAAATTCAAACACATATACGTAAGATTATCTATCTCTAAAAAATATATACTATGTTTTATAGAAAATTCTATTTTGAATGACAAAATTTATGTCCCCCTGAAAAATTGTTGTAGAGTGGAATCGGAAAACCAAATAAAATGTGAAAATTGAGGTGATCGTATGATCGAATCTTCAGCTCAAAGATAATTCTCGTTGAGGTACAAAGTTATTTAAGTCAAAATACTTGCGGGTTTGCAAATTGACTTTAAAAATTAAAGATTTAAAATAGTTACACTTTATTATTGATGACTTTATTGTGCCGTTGATGGCTTTCAGTGCCATTTTATGGCTTGTGTTACCATTTTGATGGTCATTATATATAATATGTTTAATTGTGTTTTCATTCACAACTTTTTTAACACATTCACTATAATTGATTCCTGTAATTAAGCTTGATTATTTTGTATTAATATGTGAAAATTGTAACCGATCATGGCTGTTAATTTCACGTTCAAATTTGGTAATTTCATTTTCAAATTTTGTAACTCTCTCTTTATGACAATAATGTGAGTCTTAATGACTTTTTATTATGAACGTTATTTATATTAATCATTAATCATTAATGAAATTAAATTGACTATTTATTTTTGGTCTATATTAGATGATATAATATTCGGTACCATTTAAGGGAGGTCATTATTGATGACTTTATTGTGCCGTTAATAGCTTTCAGTGCCATTTTTATGACTTGTGTTACCATTTTGTTCGTCATAATATATAATATATTTAATTATTTTTTAAATTCTATTTTATTTCTCAGTTAAATTATTAAATTTTTGTCTAACCAAAGGATTTTCCTTTGGTTAGAGATTAATTAATTTTCTACTTATATATATATATATATATATATATATATATATATATATATATATATATATATTCTTTCGTTTTTTTTCTTTTGATTAGATTTACTATCTTTTTATATTAATTAAATATATATATATATATATATATATATATATATTATTTTCTTTTATATTGATTTATCTTTTTTTGGTTTGTTTCTTTTTTCAGGATACTTTGGAAGCGAGATGTCCGTGACTTCCTTCATGGGTATTCTTTTCTAATTCATTTAAGCTTTATTGTTGTCTAAGCGTCTGGAGTTGTGCTTGCATGACTTTCGGTTAGATGATAAACTTTCTTGAAAGAAAGATATCCCAGATGCGGTTTATTGCATTTCAATGCAATTCATCTACGTGTATGTAGACCTTACAAAAAAAAATAAAAAAATAAAAATAAAATATAGTTACACTCCAATATTTATTAAATTAGAGTTTACATTGACTCTAAAGTAATATGATCAGTTGAAAAATTACTTTTTCAGAAAATGTTAGATAAATAAAATCATAACATTTCCCATCTTATATTCACATCTGTCTCAACCGCAAAATCATTTTTTTACACCTCACTGGTGTCACATCATCTGAAATAGTTTTGCAAAAATAATTTAAAAATATAACACACTACATTTTTTTATATACAAAGTTTCAAATTTTAAGTGACTTTGCTTCAATTAAATAAGTTATGCACTGAAGAGCCATATTTCATAAGGACCATAGACAAAGATCTATTGATCCTCACAGAACGGATAACCAACAAATGTAACCTAACTTCTCTCAGTCTCTCTCGTCACTCTCTCTCTCTATGTCTCTCTCTTACTGTAAACAGAATTAATAACTAAATCTTTCTCCAGTCTGATTAATCTTTCTGCAGTTTTTTAAAGTGCATGTATAAGCATGGTGATGTAGAATACTAGGCGGCAGTGGTGCAAATTTCACCCGAGAGCGGATATTTGGATATCTAAAACGGATTCCAATATTATGCTCAAGAGAGAGCGGATATGTGGATATTTGAAATGAATTACAATATTATGCTCACGAGAAAACGGATATTTGGATATCTGAAACGAATTACGTGCATGTCATGCTCATGAATAACAAAGAATAAGTTGTTTTTCTTGAGAATCAAGTAATGGGAGACTCGTTAGGAAGTAACACGAATCACTCAATCGTTTGTTATTCACCGACGATGATAACAACGAACGGAATATGGCAGGGCGATAGCCCGTTGGATTATTCGTTACCTCTGTTCATTCTGCAGGTCACGTTGGTTGTCACCATTACGCGGCTTCTTGTGTTCATCTTGAAACCTCTTCGCCAGCCTCGTGTTATCTCTGAAATACTAGTAAGTATAGCACAATATAATCATCATCATCATATTCTATCGTTGTTAATGTGCGTGCATCATTGTAATTGGACAATATTACTAATCGGACTGTTAGAATATCATATGATCCTGTTAAGCGCGCTTCCTAAAACCTGGCCTGGAGGCTTTACGAAAACTAGGAACATGACACTGTCAATTCTAATTTGCACAAATAGTAGTTCCTGGAAATTATGTATCATAACAATGCAGAGCACGATCTCTTTTAGTACCCAAATGATAAACGTCGAGGGATCAACTTTGTAATATGATGCATTAGTATTGTTGAGTTTTGAATTTGGATCATGTCATTTCTTGATGGATTTCTATTTGTTAATTAATCTGATATATGATTTTTGACAGGGAGGAATCATATTAGGTCCATCGGTATTGGGAAAGAGTCCCAAATTTGCTGATGCATTGTTTCCGCAAAGAAGTGTAATGGTCCTTGAAACAATGGCTAATGTTGGTCTTCTTTACTTTCTTTTCATAGTCGGAGTAGAAATGGACATAAGTTCAATCAAACGGACAGGGAAAAAGGCCATAGTTATTGCGGTTGCTGGTATGATCTTGCCTTTCCTAATAGGTGTTACATTCTCATTTCTGCTACGCCAAAAAACACAGAGTGTGAAGCAGGGGACTTTCATACTTTTCCTTGGAGTTGCGCTTTCTGTCACTGCTTTCCCTGTGCTAGCTCGAATTCTTGCAGAACTCAAACTGCTCAACAAAGATATCGGGGAAATAGCAATGTCTTCGGCTCTTATAAATGATATAGTGGCATGGACTGTATTGGCCTTCGCGATTGCAATGTCTGAGGAAAATAACATGACTTTAGCTTCCATTTGGGTGATTCTTTCAAGCGTAGCGTTCGTTCTTTTCTGCATATTTCTAGTTCGTCCGACAATAGCTTGGATGATCAAAAGGACCCCCGAAGGGGAAACCATTAGTGAGTTCTACTTGTGTCTGATTCTCACAGGAGTAATGATTTCCGGTTTTATAACAGATGCTATTGGAACACATTCTGTGTTTGGAGCTTTTGTTTTTGGATTAATCATTCCGAATGGACCTCTAGTTGTTACACTTATTGAAAGGCTTGAGGACTTTGTTTCAGGACTTCTACTGCCAATCTTCTTCGCTATTAGTGGTCTAAAGACCGAATTCTCAGCAATTCAAGGAGCAGGAACATGGGGAGCGTTGGTTGTTGTGATAGTTCTTGCCTGCTTAGGAAAAGTTGCAGGAACTCTTATTGTTGCTCTTTATTATCAAATGCCATTTCATGAAGGAGTCACTCTTGGTTTGCTCATGAACACGAAAGGCCTCGTGGAGATGATCGTCCTTAACGTGGGCAAGGACCAAAAGGTACTCGACGAGAAGTCATTTGCCATTATGGTGATTGTGGCTGTGGTTATGACCGGAAGTGTCACCCCAATTGTGACGACGATTTACAGGCCAGCAAGAAAATTCTCACCTTACAAAAGAAGGACAATACAGAGGATCAAACGAGATAGTGAGTTTCGGGTTTTAGTCTGCATTCACACCCCAAGAAATGTACCGACAATCATCAACCTAATAGAAGCCTCTCATCCCTCAAAAAAGTCCCCAATATGCATATATGCACTTCACCTAGTAGAATTAACTGGCCGATCTTCTGCCATGCTAATTGTTCACAACACGAGAAAGTCAGGCCCGGCTGCCAATCGGACCCAAGCTCAGTCAGACCACATCATCAATGCATTCGAAAACTATGAACAAAATGCAATTGGCGTTTCAGTACAGCCCCTGACAGCCATTTCACCCTACTCCACCATGCATGAAGACATATGCAATGTGGCCGAAGATAAACGTGTGGCATTCATCATCATTCCATTTCATAAGCAACAAACCGTCGATGGTGGAATGGAAAACATGAATCCATCGTATCGTACAATCAACCAAAATGTATTGGTAAATGCACCATGCTCAGTTGGTATCCTAGTAGACAGAGGCCTTACAGGATCAACCAGAATATCATCCAATCAAGTTACTCACCATGTAGCATTATTATTTTTTGGCGGACCAGACGACAGGGAGGCCTTAGCATATGTGTGGAGAATGTCAGAACATCCCGGGATAAATTTAACTGTAATGCGGTTCATTTCTGCAAATGAAGCTGGAGAGGGCTCATCCAGACCTTCATTCGAAGAAAATGACCCTAGAGTTTTAACAATTTTAACCGATAACGATAGAGAGAAACAACTAAACGAGGAATACTTAAATTCCTTCAAGTCCAAAATGCCGAAAGATGGTTCGGTTGTTTATCTGGAAAAAGTAGTGAGTAACGGTGATGAGACCGTGGCAGCAATTAGGTCCATCGACAACATTCATGACCTATTCATCGTCGGAAGAGGCCATGGCTCGGTTTCACCACTTACAGCAGGTCTAACGGATTGGAGCGAATGCCCGGAGCTCGGGCCAATAGGGGACTTGTTAGCTTCATCAGATTTTGCAGCCACGGTGTCCGTGTTGGTTGTACAACAATATGTTGGCGTAGCATCGGCCAACACAGCGACAGATACGTTAACACCGGATAGTCCCCAACAACAAACCGAATTCAACACCCCGAATGTAAATCAACGGACGCCGCCCAGAGCTTCGGATTCACCGTCATAATCCTCACTCAATATTCTTTGTACATATATATAGATCAAATTTGTATTAAACAGTTGGTTATATGGAGGAATTGTTAGAAATGACGTGTGTAAAGTGCATTTTGTGTAACTATAATCACTTGCATTAATACAAAACTTAGAGAACTCCCATTTATAATGTCGAAACTCACATTCTGTCATATTTTTGAGTTTCATGGTTTGTGTAAGTGGCCGATTGTTGCAGTATATCTTGTCTTTCTAGCTAATAAAGATAACATACATTTAGTTGCGTTTGATTAAGAATAGAAAGCTTATCGTGCGATGAACAGTGGCGGATGTACTGGTGCTAAAGGTAGGGCAAGTGACCTACCATTAATTTTTTTTTCAATTTTTTTTTTACATTCATATAACATATATATGCTTACTGATGTATACATAATATATCCAGTATGTTACCACCTCTGTCAAACTTTTCCATCGATTGATGTTTTTCACTCTAAAATTTCAAATTCTTGTATGATTCATCTCTAAAATTTTCCTCTATGATACTCATAGTTTTAGATTGTTTAGAAATCGTAATTTGAAAACGAAAAATTAGAGACTACAAAGTGTTCGATAAAATGTCACACTGAATTTTCTCTACATATATTAAATGTGTGACACACCATTCACTAAATCTTGTATCCGCCACTGGCGATGAATATATATGCTGCAATGCATCCACCAAGACTGAGAAACAAGATGCATAGAGGGAAATTCTTCCACACGAATCAAGTTCAATGTTTGCATAAACAAAAGTTAAACTCCACAAGTTGATGTACTGATGTGACCCTGTTGAAAAACAGTCGCCCAAGAAGATAACTTAAATAAATCGAAATTTTTTTATGCCGAGTATGAAAATCAAGCAGAAGAAATTAATAGAGAAATTATAAATTTTGAAAATGACTTAAGTCTGTGATCTGATTCCAGAAAATCACATGATCACCAGAACACTGATTGACAACAGTTCTGCACAAACTAAGAAACAGGCTAAACAACAAATGCCAACTAATTATACATCACTAGCGAAATCACATTTGATGACTCATGGTGAGTGAGGGCCCAGAAACAATTATTTGCAATATTGCGTGGTAAGAAATATAAGCAGGACTCGACTTGACTCGACTTAGAGAAGAATTAACCTAAATATGAACATGCATGAATAGTTTAATAGAATTTAAAATAAAAGTTTAGCAAGTTCCGAAACTAGAAGAACCCCATACTCAAAATTATCAACCCTAGTAAAATCAAGAACCACTAAAAGAAAATAAGAAAGCTGCGAAACACATATAAGCAATGTACTGATAAGTTTACTCGATTTTAATTAAAAGCGTTTTTAATTAGCTACATTGTTCTTTATCAATTTGTTGTCAACAAAAATTCTGTTTGTGATTGTATAGTGTGTGATGAAAGGGTAATGTTAAAAACCAGCTCTCATGTCAACAGGGACAGGTTAACGAAAGAATATAATGTATCAAGATGTTATTATCAACCCTATGACCATTGGTACAGCAAAGCCTTGCAATAGTAAGCCCGTGACTAATTCTTATATATTAATTGGTGTCCACTTGTATTCGGGTTTTGTACTAAAGGACTGGGACTTTTTTCTTGCGTTAAAGCTGAAAAATATCTGTGTAATAATATATTATTAGTGATTTATGGTTATTGAAGATGAAATCAGATATTGAAATACTTTTCTGAATAACTTATTTTTAACACGTTTATATCATATTTTAAATGGTTTTTGTTTTAAAAATGTGGTTAAGAGTTTATCCTATGTCGTCTTAGGTCTTGGGTTCAATCCTGACTCATCCCGAAAATTTGTTAGATCAGATACTAATTTGTAAGGTTATAAGCATATTTGTCAAAAAGGTTTACTAGAAAATGAGGCTCCCTTTGGGTGATTCTCACCTTCCAGTTTCATTACTCACCACAAAATATGAAACTTAGAGGGGTGTATTGGATTGGGATTTTAAAGCATTTTTTTGCATTCATGAAATCCGAGGGTATTCGATTGGGATTGTTTGAAATCCATTAAAATCTTGAGGTATTCAATTGGGATTTTAAATTATGCTACAAAATCCGGTGGTATTCAATTGGGATTTTAAATTATGCTTTAAAATCCGATGGTATTCAATTGGGATTCTTTAAAATCCATTAAAATCTGATGGTATTCAAATGCTGATGGATTTTTTTGCATTTCATAAAATGATGGATGTTGTGGTATTCTTCAGTGTATTTTAAGTTTTTTGAAATCCCACCAAAATCAATGGGATTTTGAAGCATTGTGCTTAAATCCTATAAACTCTGCGACATTTTATTAAGAATCCGCACAAAATCAAAATCACACACAATCCATTAAAATCCATAGACTAAAAACAATCCATTAAAATCCCAATCGAATACACCCCCATTAATTTTTTCAGACAAAATGCTAGAGGTGTTTAGTCATTAATGTATGTGGTCACGGCCTCAGAGACATATACTAGAATGGGTTAGTCTCTAGTTGGGTGTGGTTCACGGTGTAGGAGCTATCTTAATTCATCTGTGGTTCATGCTCCTTCCTCTGGAGGAGAGTCTGCAGGTTTGTGGTTATAAATACTTCTTAATACGCGTAAAATATGGTGTGGGGATGACCCTAATGGGCGTGGATTGTTAGATTACGCAGGTTTACCATGCGTGCTGTGGCTACATACTATGCTTACCACAAAGGTGGCATTTCGACAATTTGCTCAATACAAGGGCCTCTGAAACAATTTGCAAATAACCAAATTGTTCTGAAACTGAAACATTGGTTACATAACTAAAAGAAGAACATCTGGTTAGCCTATTGAACACCCTAAACTTCTTCGTCTACACATTAAAATTCATGCTAAGGCTCAGACTCTCAATCCCTTACTACTTAGAGAAGTTGTGTACCACCTGGTAGACTACATTGCGCCATGGACAGTCACTACAAGAAAAGCGGCTATTTTCGATCGTCAGATTCTTTCCCTCCTTTATTTTTCCCTCAAATTTTTTTGGCCCTAAATGGTTGAAATTTTTATATTCGAACAGAAACGGTCGATATTAATAAATTCGACTATTTATGGTCGAAATTAGTTGATTTTTTTTGGGTGGGAACTTTACCCCTTTTTTTTGCGCTCAAAATTTCCAACCAGCAAAAAAACGGTCGAATTTATTTCTATTTTCGACCGGAAATATTTTCGACCGAATTTGGTCAAAATAATTAATTTCAACCGTAATTTTGACCGTTCTTACTTTCAACCGGGGATGGATGGAGGGAGGGAGGGAGGGGAGAGTTGGCCGTGGTACTTGCCCCATTGATGACCTTCATATTCGTAGTACATCTATATTGCTACAACCACTTTCATCAAATAAATTACATACCACTTGCGCAGCCAACAAAATTCAAATATATATAAATCCTAACATAAATATGAAAATATCGTATAATATATTTTAACACTATATTTTGCCCCCACTACTTCAAAATTCTAGCTTCGTCCTGGCCGGATATGTGACAAGTTTAGGCCAGATTTCAAGGGTTAATAATCCTTTCATGATGCCACACCAAAGTAAACAATTGTTCAATACCAGAAAAATGAACAATGATCGATGCATAGCTAAAAATCTCTTACAGGAAGGAAGAGTTGGCTGTCTGACAAAAAAAAGATTAGAGTATGTACAATTGGCAATAGAAAATTGATGACCAAATTTTGAAATGAGCAAATTCATATGTCCAACAATCTTTGTTAAACTTAAATTTTAAATTTATTTTAAGTTTTAATGATGCTTGATCTCTCTTCGCTAGATTCTACTAAGTTTCCTGTAATTTAATTTATCTAACACAGTAACACCTAAATATTTTTGTTAACCAACAATTTTTTATATCAGTGTCCATTTGCACTCCTACTCCAATTGTGAAACTAAATTATCATTTGATCCCATGTTGATAAGAGCTTCGTTTTGAAATTCTGGACACTAAAATGTAAAAATAGATAAAGTTCAGTCATCACTTTGCATTTTACTTTTTTTCCATATCTCAGTAGAGTGAAATAAATGAAACTGAACTTTACTACACCAAAACATAAAAGAAGGCTAGGTACCTTTCTTTAACAAGAATTATTATTACAATTTTAAGCACAAAGTGAAATATAAGCGAATCAGATAGAAAAGAGGACTATAGCAACACAAAAGTAAAACTCAAGGAAATTTTTCGAGAAAAAAAAAAACTTTGGTTTAATTACACGCATTTGAAGCCCTTGGGGACCTTCTTGCCACAGTAGTTAATCAACAAGCTCAAATCAACCGGAACATTGAGGTTAATACCCAAGATATTGGCTTTAATCGCGGTGCAGAGACAAATAGCAGCTTCAAGATCGACAAGGCCTTCGAGGAGACTACAGCATGGCAGCTTAGGTGGAGTTCCAATGACCGTCCCGATCAAGCCACCTAGAACCTTGGCACACACTCCCAACTTGAGTGCATCTCTAGGGCAGCTTGCTGGTGGAGTGATGGGGTGGTGGTGAGGTGGTGGCGGTGGGCAAAGTGGCTTCGGGGGTGTTGGTGTAGGTGTTGGAGTTGGTGGTGGTGGTGGAGGGCTCTTCGGCTTCGGTGTAGGTGGTGGTGGTGGAGGGCTTTTCGGCTTCGGTGTAGGTGGTGGAGGGCAGCTAGGTTTCGGCATTGGGGGTGGGGGGCATTTAGGTTTCGGCATTGGTGGTGGTGGGCATGGAGTGTGATGAGTTGAAGTTACTAAAGTGAGGAAGAGAAGGTTAAGGACTAGGAAGAAAGATGTGGATGCTAATGCCTTTGAAGCCATGCTGCAGAGACTTCTTTGCTATGTTAGGAGAGGAGAGATTCTTGGGTTGTGAGATTAGTGAAATAGGTTATGCAATTTATAGATGAGAAGATTGAGATTTAAATCGTTTATTAAGAAATTATTGTAACCATGTGAAATTGTTAAACTGGCTGTGTAAGTTTGCAACTTGAAGGCTGCCTACACATCAAAAATATATCTAGGGCCGTAAATGAACCAAACTGTTGTTAAAATTTGCCTTGTGTTATGTAATAAATAGAATAATAAGCTTTATATTGATTGCTATATAGGGGCCGTTTGGGCAAGTTTAAAAAATGTGATTCCTAGCATAAAATAAAGAAGTGGATGAGAAGTGAGAAGTAAATAAGTTGATAAAGTATTTGGAGAAGTAAATAAGTTAATAAAGTATTTGGAAAAGAAGCAGAAACTCTGAGAGAGAAACTAGCATCCTCGACTTCTTAAAAGTGCTTCTACTTATTTAGACAAACGGGTCAAAAGAAGCAGAAGCCAAAAGCAGCTTGTGCTTCTTTGAAACAAACATGCCATAATATGATATACTAATAAACATTTCAAATTTTTATAATAGATTTTAATGTATATTAAATATATATAATAATGTCACTGGGAACAAATGAAGGTAGAGCAGGAGACTATATTTGTAGAGTGATATTTAAATTTGTGGACTAGAGTAAAACCAGAGGATAGTTGACCTCATTATGTCCAGATATATATTGTACCGGTAAATCAACTTGTATCTCTACAAGTATAATTAGGTTCCGATTATTGACATTTAATCTAAAATTTTAAAATGTTAGAGTAATGTTTTAAAATGGGTCTTATGTTATATTTCAACATTTTTCCTCATTCGAAATTCTATTTTTGAGTGGATCACGTATGGAGGTCCATCTAATATCACGTTGAAAACTATTCCATCTAAAATTTAAGATGTTAGAGAAAAATCTTAAATAAATCTTATGTTATATTTCAATATTATCTTTTCACACTAATTAATAAAATAACAAAAGTAATAGATGTTTCAATAATGTTTGACTAAGTATAGAAAGTTTATCGTACCAGAAAATATGTCGTAATAATCATATGTTTCTTCTATATAGAGACGGTCAGAACTATGGGCAGTTTAAGTTGGAACCTAGCTAGCAAGCCACCCAACTAGTCACTTGCGTATACATTGCTTCAAGGCGTCCACGAAGACAAAGAAACAAGATACATAGAAGGACATTCTTCCACACGAATCAAGTTCAATGTTTGCATAACAAAAGTTAAATGACAAGTTGATGTACTGCATGATGTGACCTTTTCGAAATACACAGTCACCCAAGAAGATAACTTATATTAATCGAAAATTTGCTACTCCCTCCGTCCCCCTCAATTGTTTACATTGGAGGGGGACACGGAGACCAAGACAATGTATGAAAAATGAGTAAAGTTAGATGAAAAGTGGGTAAAGTGGTGGGACCTACCGATATTTAATAATAGATTTGAGATAGTGGAGGAAAGTAGTGGCTGTAATAGTAGTTTTTATTGTTAAATACGAGATAGTGGGGGAAGATAGTGAGTGTAATGATGAAAAAACTTACTATTTATAGTAACGTAAAGAAATTTGAGGGACATCCCAAAATAGTAATTATAAAGAAATGAGAGGGAAACGGGGAATATATTGAGTTTGAAAATCATGCAGAAGAAAATAATAAAGAAACTATGAATTTTAAAGAAGTCTTAGTCTGTGATCTGATTCCAGAAAATCACATGATCACCGGAACACTGATTGATTGTTGCACAAACTACAAATGCCAACTAATTATACATCAAGCGAAATCACATTTGATGACTCATGGTAAGTGAGGGGACAGAAACAATTATTTGTGATTCTTCAGAAATGCAGAATTCAAGTATTGGATGGATATGTTTAAAGTAACCTAAATATGAGCATGCATGAGTAATTTATTAAAAATTTATATAAAATTTGAGCAAGTTTCTGAAACTTGAAGAAACCATACTCAAAATTATCTAACCCTATAAATAAATAAGAGAAAAGAAAATAATAGAGTTGCAGGTGTTAGTTAAAAATGGTTAGCAAAATTTCACCACGAACATATTGTGTAAATTTTTACTCAACATGTATGACATTATACTTCGAATACTGATTATATATATTGATTGACTGTATTTTAAAAATAGTATGTTACTATTATTTTAGGTTATTATAATTAGATTATATTGTTTTAACATAGTAATAGATGATTTGAAATTTTATTATAGGTCACAGGAGGTTGGCTAAATATAATTCACATCAATTTTATATAAGCGAAGGGTTTTGAAGGGTTGGTCTCTAAACTAGCTAATGCTATATTGTTTCTTTTCTAATTAAGTAGCTAAATTAAGTTTTAGATGTATGTACGTGTTGGAACAACCAAAATCATGTATTATATATAACACTAGATCAGAGGAAGGGATGATCAATGGATATGCCAGGCTCACGAAAAAAACAAAAGAACGCTTCCAAAAGTGTCGTGATCATACGGTTTTCAGAAGCAGCCCAGTACCCAAGTCACTAGGGGACATTTATGCTAATAAAAACACTGCATATACGAAAGGATCACAACAGCCTTAACATGTTTAGTCCTCCCTCCGTCCCACCAGGTTCTTTACAGTTTCTTTTTTTGGATATCCCATCCAATTCTTTACATTCCAAAACTTACCAAAAATAGTCAATGGGTCCCACCACTTCCCAACTTTTCCTCCCTTTTCACACTACTTTTACTCCCTTTTCACACTACTTTTACTCCACTATCTCTCTTTTATTCATTAAAAATTGATGGGTCCCACCACTTCATCCACTTTTCTTCCTCTTTTCCACTACTTTATACATATTTCTTAACCTCCGTGCCCAAACCAAACGTAAAGAATTGGCTGGGACGGAGGGAGTATGTGTTTTTGTGAGTATATATGGTCCTCCCTGGTTAGTCGTGTTTTTTTTTATCAACTCCCTAGTTAGTCATTAAATTGAATTATAGTTTTTGTTTTTACTAATTAAGTGATTGAAATAGTTGTTTTGTATAATGATTGAAATAATTATTTTGTATGAAACTCTTTAATAATAATTATTGAATAATTTGTTTGTAAGAATATGAAGGGAGTGAAGTAACTGAGTTGATTAAAGATTGAATTAGTTATTTTATATGAAAATGTTGGATGATAATCATTTAATTAAGTTTTCATATTTTTATTAGACCATAGTGTATGATTGAAAAAGCTAGTAATTTTTCAAAATTGGTTTTTAAGTCCCAAATGTTACTTTAATCCACTAATCAAATAGTAATATTAGATGAATCACATGGTCAATGATCATACCAGAAAATCTCTAATTTCTTCTCAATTAATCTCCAACTTTCAGACAAATACGTGAATTTATATACAGTTGAGCTCCTATAAAGTGATATTGTTGGGATCGAGAAAATTTATCATTTTAAAGAGACTATCACATAAGAGAGATTTGTATTTTCTTGTTTAAAAATATTGAAATTTTAACTTAATTACTAATGTATTTTGTTCTTTTATATATATATATATGTCTATATTCAACTCCAATAGAAAAAGATATTGTTGAAACATTGCTAAGTTTATCAAATAAAAATGCATATATAAGAGATGGATGAAGAAGATGATGACAATTACCATATACCTAAAATTTTAGTATCAAGAGCTATTTAAATGTTACAATCAATTGAGATTATATTTTAAACTTTCAACTTATTAGACCACGCGAAGTTATAAGAATATTTTAAAACTCAACCAACAGGGTTCTACTACTAGACAGGAGAGCACCCAATTTCATACTCAACCTGTACCCTACCAAGCAGAAAAGCCAGCAGCAACAACAGAAACAAAGTACTGTTTAAAAACAAGGTGCAAGAACACCGGCAATAGATCGAAGATGGTTTTACTTTATAAACAAGTGGTGACAGACTGACAGTCTCTTGGCCAGACGGGGCATTTTTGGCTTCCTCAGTTTGACAAAATTAAGAATTTATTTTGGGAAAAATTTCATATTTATATAATTATTTTTAGTATTACTAACTTCATAAGTGTTTGAGAGAAAAAAAATTACTTATCTTCAGAAAAGATATATATTTATATACATTTTCAAGAGAAAATAATTTTTTCTATAAAATAGAATGAAATACACACTCTTATATGAAACCCAAAACTGTTCATATAAGTGGCGGAATCCATGACTTCAAGCCTTAATTCCGCTTCGGGTTTTATATCAAACGGGCCATTCATTCTGTCTAAAAATCTCATCTAGACCACCCATTTAAAAATCATATCATTTAAACCATTAAATATATCATTCCGTTCGATGACGTCATGGTAATTGACTGAAAATGTTAAGTTTTTAAACTTTGTGTGTCCCGATTCAAAGTTGATGTGTTCATCAACATTGCTTCGGGCATGCCTCAGATATGACGTCTAGAAAAAAATATAAATTAAATAGATTAAGCCAACCTAATTAAACTATTCATTCGGGATAAAATGAATTTGGAAGGTCATAAATTCGACCCCTCAAGTTTGAATTAGGACGGAAAGTTTAACAACTTAACGTTCTCCATCAATTACCATGACGTCGTCAAACGGAATGATATATATACTCAATTTAGTGGTTTAAATGATATGATTTTTTAATTTTTTAATGAGTGGTCTAGGTGAGATTTTGGACAGAAGTAGTGGCCCCTTTGATATAAAACCCCTTCTGCTTCTCCCTAAACTTTAATAATAATTGGATTATTATCAAATACAGCGCAATTTGATGTATTACAATTAGCAACTTATATTAAAACTCTAATTCGTACTTATTTGAGTCGAGAAGGGGGAGAGTTGTGATCGTAAATTTACCGGTTTCAACCTGTTGTCGACAAACATTGATTCTGTTTGTAGTCTATACAGTGTGATGTTTTTAAAACGTAATGTTAAAAAGCAGGTCTCGTGTCAACAGGGACAGGTTACCAAAAGAATATATTCAAGATGTTATTATCAGGCTCGTGTCAATAGGGCCGGTTTCTTATTTCTCAACCCGTATTCGGCACGTGCTTAGTATCGGTTCATCCCGGTTTCGAACCGGCCCGTGTTTAAGCGGTTTCGGGCGGTTAAAAATCCGGTTCGGGGCGTGCCGGTTCAGTCGGTTCGGCCCGTTTGGCCACCTCTATTATCAGCCCTATGACTATTGGGACATCAATCCTTGGAATAGTAAGCCCGTGACTAATTTTATATCATATAATTTAATAACACGAAATTTGACTGCAATTAACATATTATAAGTCATTCTAAATTATAAACTATTAATATATTTTATATTGGACAATGCTAGCTACTAGGGATGAGCAAAACCGAACCAAAAACCGAAACCGAAACCGAAACCATAAAAAACCGAACAAAACCGCACCATTAAAAATCAAACCGATTAAAAACCGAACCGAATAAAAACCGAACCAATAATATGGTTGCGGTTCGGTTTTGAAATTCTTAAAACCGAATACAAACCGAACCGAACCGAATAAAATTATATAAATTTTTAAAATTACTTATATATATACACATATACATATAAGAATAAGAATATCTTAATTCGAAATTGTAGATTTCCTTATAATTTTAATATGTCCATGTTTAAAATGTGAAACCAACCCACTATAGACTGTTTTCCCAAAAATGATCTCAAATACGTGATGTGTCAATTTGGGATGATTATATTGGTGGAGTTGATGTAACTGCAGGAGGTTTATGTCCATTTAATGGCTCGATATCCAATCAAAATTGACACCTGAAATTTGAAAATTTTTGAGAAATTTTTTTGAGATACTTGTTATTTTCCTTTTATGTTTATCAAACAGTGATGCAGCCTGTGAGTTTGATTACTCACCACAAAATTTAAGAGATATAATTTTTTCTTTAGCTCAGACAAAATGCTAGAGGTGGTTAGTCATTAATGTATGTGGTCACGGCCTCAAAAATATATACTAGAATGGGTTAAGCTTTTGGTGGGTGTGGTTCAAGGTGTAGGAGCTATCTTGATTGATATGTGGTTCATGGCTCGCCCTAGGGCTGTAATTCGAGTCAAGCCGGGCGAGTTTCGAGCCGAGCCTAATTCGAGCCAAGTTTAATCGAGTCGAGCCGAGCCGGCTCGGTTAACTAATCGAGCCTAAATCTTTGCCCGAACTCGACTCGGTTAATTTCACGAGTCGAGTCGAGCCGGCTCGTTTAGCTAAACGAGCCGGTTTTAACGAGTCGAGCGAGCCAGCTCGTATAATTTTACACTTAATCGAGCCCAAACCTCTACTCGAACTCGGCTCGTTTAATTTCACGAGTCGAGTCAAGCCAGCTCGTTTAATTAAACGAGCCCAAACTTTTGCCCGAACTCGGCTCGTTTAACGAGTCGAGTCGAGCCGAGCCCACTTAAACGAGTTCGAGCCGGGCGAGCTCGCGAGCCGCCCGACTCGAATTACAGCTCTAGCTCGCCCTCTAGAAAAGAGTATGCAAATTCGTGGTTATTATAATTTCACAAGCCACCACATGTGAATAGTACAAATCCGTATACAAAAAGGTTTTATCAAATTGAAGATATAGTTAAAATTATAACCTAGAACTAATCTTAGTGTTATGTTTTAACTATCAATCACTCGAATATCAATTCATTACATAACATTTTTTGATTAGATAACATATAATTCTTTTATTTAATTATGAAAGTGCTTTATTTCGACTGAACATGATATCTTTCATAGATTAGATTATTTTAGAAAATTTATTTTTTTTGTTAATATAATATACGTAGTTTTAATTATAATAGAATAGTAATGATTAAGAGTGGGGAATTCTTTTATATACATTTTTGAGAGCCACCCAACCTTCTCTTCGTTTTTATTAGAAAAATTCGCAGGGTTTTATTCTCATAAATCAGTTGTCTTGTAAAATTCGTAGTAAATTCAATTTTTATCGGATTTCGACGATTCTTGATGTTTCGGAAAACTCTTTCAATCTCCTACAACTTTCGTTCACAATGTTTTCTCAGATTATGTTCGAACTGTTCTCAAAATCACAAAACTTATCCAGATCCTGTTTATTCTTTGAATCTGAATCAGCGAATGTTTTATTTAATTCCCAATTCGTTATAAGTCGGTTTTTGATGAGCCTTACCTTTTCGGAAAGGTCTTTTCGTCCTCTACAACTTTCTTGTTTTGAGTTTTTCAAGAAAACATCGTTTAGAGGGTCAAAACAATAGATTATTGGTCTGGGCAGATTGGAATCATGGAGATACACTACACCATAAGTGCTCATAGGCAATGCTCTATGCCGTTGCAATAGACCTCATTTGTTGTTGCATAAGACCTGAAGTTGGATAATGCAACACCTAGTAAGTATTGCATCTGCGGCCATTGCCTTAGACCTTTTATGCAATGCATAGGTAATATAATGCAACAGCCAGAAGTATTGCATTATCTACCTTTTGCAACAACGAATTGCTTATATGCAACACATAGTGTGTTGCCTTAGAGAGTAAACTGGCAAGGCTGATGGGGCACTAATTCAGGCCACGTCAGCATGTCCTCACATGCCATGTCTGAATGCCACGTAGTTAGTGAGTCTTATGCCACGTAAGTGTGTGGGGCCCAACTGCCACGTCAGTTTCTGGGACCCACTTGCCACGTCAGCATGTAGGTGCCCACTTGCCACGTCAGCATCTGGGTCCCACATGCCACGTAAGCTGTGGGCCCAAGAGCTTTGGACTCTGCCACGTCACAGGGGGCCCCCACCAATATAATGCAACAGTAGTTAAATTCAAATGCAACACTAATTTTATACATTGGAAACACCATTAAAAACCATATGCAATACAAATTAACATCTAATGCAACACTGCTTTATATAAATTTTGATAGGATCAGTTTGTAAAACAATACATCCATACCAAAAAACAAGAATACCAACAATCCAACAGCACTAAATAGTTAATCCAAAAATTAAACATTCCCATCCAACACCATATCACCAACAGACCAATCCACCAAAATACACCAAAGTTTAACACCAATCTACCTCCATATCACCAACAGACAAATCCACCAAAACATACCAAAGTAATTTAACACCAATCTACCGACATAACTACTAAAACCACAAAGTTTAACCAAGGACCATAGTCTACAGTACTTCCCATAATTGCAAAACAAAATAAAAGTAACTAGACATCGGTAGGCAGCTCAAGCTAGTCAGTAGTTCCACCAGTCAATGGAGTGTCAGTGTCATCTTGTTCACTTGATATGGTGGGACAAAAATCTCCAAGGTCAAGCTTGAGATCTGGATTAGCATTTCCTAGCCTTTTTAGCATCATTGTCATGTTCTCCTGCACTTTGATGTTTAATCTTGCTTCCAATTCTCTTTCAAGATCATGCTTTATCTTCGCTGTCAACTCGTTGACATAATTATTATCTGAAGGAACGGCTGATGAAGAGCTTTGACCTGGCCTTCCCCTTAGCCAGTTTCTACCATGATCCTTGTAGCTGGTAACCATAGCATCTGCATCCTCTTGTTTTCCAGAATTTACCAGCTTCTTAATCTTATTCTAAAAGAAATAGCTTAATTAAAATTGGAAATGTACATGGATATTGTTCAGTAATTCATTATCAAATACAACTTACAATCTTTTTTTGTAGCACTTTGGTGTTCGTCTTGTACTCCCGCCCTGGCTTTCTCTTACGTGTTTCAAAAAACACATCTGCATCTGATGACGGGGCATGGTCTGGTCTTTCCTTAATCTGTCAAGTATGGGGATACATATCAAACATTAGTAGCCCAAATTACAAATCATTACCAGGAAATAAAAAATGATTAAATGGGGCTAGAAAATATTACCATGGTTGTTATAAATATATGCTGCTACGAAAAATTACATGTGTTGTTTTAGAAATTGGCTTATAATTAAAGGATGAAAACAAAGTTATTTTTTCATTATAGGACACACGAGTCACATCATTTTCTGCTGGAATTTATGGACAATAATGAAGATCAATATACAAATAAATAAAGGGGGCTTAATTATAACCTCCAATCGACACTTTTGCTAAACTAAAGAAATAGGAAAATGATAAGTTAAGTTCAGTGGACAATTAAATGTAGTAACACATACCATCTTGTTCCTAACCTGCGCCAAAGTTTTGGGACCCATGGTGTGCGTATCCACAAATGAACTACGACGTGCAGAATTCTTAAACGCCATATCCTGTTCGACAAATGAACAAAAATAACTGGGACTTATTATTTGCTCACTCTCTGAAAACAAAATAGTTATGCCTATATATAAATAGACTACAGAGATTAATCGAGGCATAATAATTAAATGAAATTACATACGAACTAGTTTTGTATCAGGACATTATTTAAAAAAACATTTCTTAGATACGGATACCTGGACTTCTTCATCTCCCCAGTACTTCAAGAGCATTTTAAAGTCCTCTAGTGGAATGTCGTCGGGCCTTTTTTCAATCCTTTCTTCATCAGTTATGAAGGCATTATAATGCTTAGCCTTCACCCGACTTTTGTACACCCTCCACGCATCATTAAGTGTATTGTACACCCATCTTTTACCCTCCAGAAATGATTTTATCCCGTTGACATACTCCACACTGTATCTACGAAGCCCTATCCAAACAGTTTGGTCATCATCCATTGTTTAATAACAGGCAAGTAATACACTAACAAATTCCTGTAATGTTTAAGCACATTAATATAGTGTAATAGATGTTATCTCCGCACATACATAACAAGACCATCAAGATCCTAAAATAGAGCATATTACGAAAAAAACAAAATATCAAAATCAGATGAATAAACTACCTAAAATTAGCTAACACAAACATATATAGCATCAGATGATTTTACAAAATCACATAACAAGATATGCACACACAAGTATATATCAAATAATAAAATTGAAGAACTCGAATAACAAAATATGCACACAAATAGATATCAAAAAGGCACACACAAATAAATATACAAGAAACTTATAGTCCATTGAAATTTCAAAGTGAGTTAGTTATTTACCTGAATCGCAAAGATATTCTTCACACACAAAATCCCCGTAAACAGAGTAGCAAACGTCCTGTTCATAGAAATTAAAATATTTAAACAAGTATGCTATAATGAGAACTGTTGTAAAGAAAAAAGTTGAGACAAGGAGATCATGTTTCACATATTATGGTGGCTAACATTAATTTTTGACTAAAAGCATTCACAATTTAAATGTTAACATATAACATTTACTTAATGCTCTAAACCTCTCAGTTCAGGCAACCAGGAGCAATCACGACAACCCATTTTGAGAAATCCCAGAATTTACATATTGTATTATAAATATAACAACATACAAGCATACGACATACTAATAAATAAAACCTTCAGTTCTTTAGACACAAGTGAATCCAGAATTGAGACTTTCAAATCACAAGCATATATTGAGCCATCTAACTTAAACAAACATACTAAAACATACTAAAAACAGAGACATATAAAAAATAAAAACATAGGCATACAAAAATCCCCAAATTACAACCATATACAAAGCCCTAATTAAAGTTTAATTACAACAAATCCAGACCACAAAATACAAAACCCCACTAACAAATCAAACATAAAACACCTAATTAACCATAAATATACAAAAACCAAACCAACTAAACCTAAATTTACAAACCCTAATTACAAATCAGCAGCATGCATAGTCACAAAAAATAAAAATGAAATGAGATAGAGATAGAGAGTGCAACCTGAGATTAACCCCCAACTAACCCTCAACTAGAGATTCCTGCACAATCAGAAAAAAAGAAATAAGAACAAAAATAAAAATGAAATCGAGATGTGAGAGATGTATGAAATGGAGGTGTCGAGAGATGAAATCCAGAGAGGTGCCTCCAAAGTTCAGCGAAATCCAGAGAGATGAAAGCGAGTTGAGAGAGGAGAGAGTGTCGAGATGTTGTCCAAATGTCGAGAGAGCGAAATGAGATAGAGTACTGAAATGAGATTGATGAAAAAAGGGGGGAAATAATGCCGCCTTGTCTGAAATTTAGGAAACTCTGTCAACACGAATAATTCCTATATACGTATATATGAATTTTAACTTTTTTTTAATTATTAATTTTAGTAAATATATATATATATATATATATATATGTATGTATATTTAATATGATTTAATTTATTTTTTTAAAATGAATATGTGCTTTTGTATTTAAATTAAAGTGAATAATTTTATTTTATATGATATATACGTATATGTTATATGATTTAATTACAATTTAATTAGACTAGCTTCTTTGACTGCTTTGACTATTATAAACTCACACCGTCTAAATATGAAATTTTTTTTAAAAAAATTCATATTACTAAAATTGATAGATGTTAACATCCGTACGGTTGGATCATCGAAAATGAATTTTAAAAAAATACTCCCTCCGTCTCAATTTATAGGTCCATTTTGGAATAAACACACATATTAAGAAAAAAGTTGGTTTGATGGAATCTTATCTCATGTATCATTAATTAGTGCATTGATAAGTGAGAATATTGTTGAGTTTCAAAAAAATCACAATAAATATAGGGATTTAGTGCATTGAGAAATGAGAATAATGTTGAGTTTCAAAAAATTCACAATTAATATGTAGATAAATTTGTATTGAAAGAAGAGAGGGACAAGTATTTTGGGACAAATTTTTTTTCCAAACTAGACCTATAAATTGAGACGGAGGGAGTAGAATTCGTATCGGGACAACACTGGTTAATTGGACTACCTGCTTTGACCGCTTTGACTATTATAAACCCACACCGTCTAAATATGAAAATACACAGAAAAAAATTACATATTATTAACTTTGATAGATATTAACATCCGTGCGGTTGGATCGTTGAAAATGAATTTTTAGAAAATAGAATTCGTATTCGGGACAACACTGGTTAATTGGACTATCTGCGTTGACCGCTTTGACTATTATAAACTCACACCGTCTAAATATAAAAAATTTTGAAAAAAAATTCATATTACTAAATTTGATAGATATTAACATCCGTACGGTTGGATCGTTGAAAATGAATTTTTAGAAAATAGAATTCGTATTCGGGACAACACTGGTTAATTGGACTATCTGCGTTGACCGCTTTGACTATTATAAACTCACACCGTCTAAAAATGAAATTTTTTGGAAAAAATTACATATTATTAAATTTGATAGATATTAACATCCGTACGGTTGGATCGTCGAAAATGAATTTTTAAAAAATAGAATTCGTTTTAGAGACAACACTAGTCCATTGGACTACCTTTTTTGACCGGTTTGACTATTATAGACTCACACCGTCTAAATATGAAAATTTTTGAAAAAAATTACATATTAGTAAATTTGATATATATTAACATCCGTACGGTTAGATAGTCGAAAATGAATTTAAAAAAAATAGAATTCGTGTTCGGGACAACACAAGTTATTTAAACTACCTACTTTGACCACATTTCACAATTATATTTTAGTTATACAACATACAACATTAATGTAAGTTCGGTGGAGTGGTGTGTTACATGTTTTGTTATGTAAGAGGTCATGGGTTCAATTCCCTTGGCCTTCAAAAATTTTCAAAGATTTTTTCATCAAAATGTATCCAGTAGGACCCACTGCCATGTCAGCAAAATGGGCCCAGATAGGGCCCCACTGCCACGTCAGCTTCTAGGGCCCACGCCACGTCACCAGAGAGGGTCCAGCAGTGGGGCCCACTGCCACGTTAGCACGTGGGGCCCACTGCTACGTCACCACGATGGGTCCATCACTGGGGCCCACTGCCACGTCAGCACGTGGGGGCCCACTGCCACGTCAGCAGAGTGGGTCCTGCAGTGGGGCCCAGTGCCCACTGCCACGTCAGCACGTGGGACCCACTGCCACGTCACCAAAGTGGGTCCATCAGTGGGGCCCACTGCCACGTCACCAGAGTGGGTCCAGCAGTGGGGCCCAATGCCACGTCAGCACGTGGGACCCACTGCCACGTCAGCAAAATGGGTCCATCAGTAGGGACCACTGCCACGTCAGCACGTGGGGCCCATTGCCATGTCACCAGTCCTGCAGTGGGGCCCACTGCCACGTCAGCACGTGGGGGACCATTGCCACGTCACCAAAGTGGGTCCAGCAGTGGGGCCCACTGCCACGTCAGCACGTGGGGCCCACTGCCACGTCAGGCTCTGGGGGCCCACTGCCACGTCAGAACAGTGGGTCGAGGAATGTCTACTGCTATAATGCAACACTACAAACTCCTATAATGCAACGCCATTTGAGTTCTGTTTCAGAAGATAGAAAACCAAGGGTCTATCGCAATACTTTCCATGCAACACTAGGAATAAACGTTGCATATGAGCACTTATGGTGTAGTGATATTTGGAGTTTAAGATAAAGTCGGGGTTCGGGAGTTTAGATGGTCCGTTGTGAAGTTCGCTAGTCTCTGAGTTTGATGTTTTTGAGGTACGGATTTCGTTCTCTTTTATTCAACACTACTTCTATTAGTGTTAGGTGTATTTGTTACTTTTTTTTATCCTTTGTGTCCGGTGTTTTTGTACGGATTCACTTCCTTTTATTCAGCACTACTCTTTTCGATATTAAATGATTTTGATTTGTCCTCTTTTGATCCGTTCGATTTGCTGAGTTATTCTGTGCTCTTCATTTGACTATTTTGATTTTCGAAAAATATTTTAAAAATCTGTTCTGAAAGATTGAAATATTTGTTATGCGATTTTCAAAGATTATACAAATTATGATTTGTTCGGCTTATTTGAAATATCTGTACCGTATGATTTTTAAATTGTTAAAACTATTTTATTTATGTGAACCCTTAGAGATATAGGGTATACCGAGTTACCCAGCTGTAGGGGTACTACAGCCATGTCTTTGCGGCACCATTGACATGACACTTCCGTGACAGTGTGATTGGTCACGGCGTATCCTTCTGTTAGCTCTTGGGAGGAGCTTTGGTCATTTTGATTATTTGTTCAGGATACGTGGGTGCACCCAGTTCAGTTTGATTTGATTTGTGATTTGGCGGTGACGTTGTATATGCCGTACACGTTAACCGGTTTGTTGCACACATTAGGTACCCTATGATGTGTGTATCTGTATATGTTCTGATTTGATCTCGGTATGAAATATCCTAACCCCTTGTTGCTTCTGCCTATTATTTTAAGGGTTAATTATCTAGTTGGTCACTGAAGTGGGCTTAATGTATCAAATTGGTCACTGAACTCAAAACGGTATCAAGATGGTCACTGAAGTGGTCATAAATATCAAACAGGTATCTTGAAATATAAATTCAAACAGTAAAAATATTATTTATAAAGTTTTACACATTATTTTTGAATTTTACCAAAACCAAGTAAAAAGTTATGACTTCTAATATTTATGATAATATATTTAGATTTTATCAAGTTTATTTATTATTTAATTTTAATTAAAACAAAGAAAATTACTATATAATAAAATATAAATAATAAATAAACTCGATAAAATATAAATATATTATTTTAAATACTAGAAATCATAACCTTTTAGTTGGTTGTGATAACATTTAAAAATAATGTGTAAAACTTTATTAATAATATTTTTACTGCTTGAACTTATATTTCAAGATACTTGTTTGATATTTATGGCCACTTCAGTTACCATCTTGATACCGTTTTGAGTTCAGTGACCAATTTGATACATTAAGTCCACTTCAGTGACCAACTTGATAATTAACCCATTATTTTAATATAACTGATTTATATTACTGTCAAAATATTTTAAATGTTTCTTGTTTGTAAATGCTTCCAATCCGTACTGGGCATTTGGCTCATGCCGTATTCTTCTTCTGGCAGGTACTTAGGGGGATCCGGGGCTGTGTGATGGAGAGCTACCCTCAGTTACAGTGATTAAGATTTATGGACCTTTAGTATTATTAAGATTTTATTGTTTAGTGATTTTATCTACTCATGTTTATTGGATATTAGTGCTCTGTTTGCAGTTTTTGGATTTGTAGGTAACCTCTCGTCTTAATTTAAGATGGGGGTGTTACAGTTAACAATAAATATCTTTCCTTTTTTAAAGTGATTATAATTTTAGTTAGATAAAACTTATTATTTATTAACATATTTTCAATATATTTACGAATACATTTTATGATAATTTCAAGTATTTAAGTATAATTTGATTATAAATGAGACTCGAACATATAATAAAGATGTAAATAACTCTCAAACCCTCTCTTCCTTTTGTAGCCACGGTCGGAGATCCCGTCGATATTCACCGATGAAAAACTCCGAATCAGTTAATTTCTCTTTATTTGTTCTTGTTTTCAATAATACGTACTCCGCAACGGATCTGTACATGGATATTAGATCTGCTTGATTTTCAAGATTTTGATTTGGTGATGAATCAATTGGGATGAGTCAAAGACGAGTTGGCCACTGCGATTCAGTTTTAGCGATATCCAATATCTACATAATTTATATTCGGTAAGGTAAGTATCGTGTGAATTGACCCCACGACAATGGTATGAGTTCAAAATATTTGTTCTTATAGTTTTTAAATGTATTTGTATTGTGTCCTTTGTTATTGGTTATATATTTCGTAATTGAATTTTGTATTTCGTTTATTACTAGTTTTATAAGACTTTATATCGTTAATTGTGTTTTGGACATGTTGTAGCTTTAGTTTGAATTATTGTGTTCCTTTTGACGGAGTGCCCATGATTGATAGCTTCTTGATCGTATATTGCGATTTTGGTTGTCGTTATGTTAACGATTGTGTCATTTTAGATGACTTTGTTTTGGTGCCTGGCATAATCTTTCATGCTTGTTTTTTCTTTCTTCCTCCTTTTTTCCTCTCCTCATTATTTTCTTCATTTCTGCGGATTTTGTCCTTCATCTGGCTTTTCTTCTCAGTCATTAAAGTTTTATTGGCTAAATTTCTGGGGCCATCTCTGCAAGAGCTTTGGTTAGTCGATAGCTGACTTTTTTGAATGAAAGTTCTCCTTTCTTCTTAGTTCCGCGGATTTTGTTTTTCTTTCGAGTGTTTTATTTCAGGCATCATAAATTTTTATCTAATTTCTTGTGGGGTTTTTTGACATGCCCTTTGGTTAGATGAAAGTTTTATGTATGAAAAAAGTTCTTCCGAAATTTTCGGTATTGTATTTCGGTACAATTCACTGACGTGAAAGTCTTATGACAAAAAAATAAAAAACAAATAAAGATGAATAACTGAACATCACAATTATATTAATCACTCCAACAACAACATACATTTTCATGACCTCCCGTGCAAAATCCTCTGTTGAAACCTTTTCCAACACAGTCGTCATTACAACGCATAGGATCATAAAATTGACACTGTCTAAAGCAATACGGTTTTCCCATGTCATCCAAACCTGAAAAATGAAAAATAGTATAGTGACAGTTTATTACTACTAATAATAATTCCAATGGGGTAAATAATTGATATATAAAAATAGAAAATATTACCTGTGTTACTAGCAAAAGTTGTCATTGCCGTAAATAAAATGATAATGAAAATAAATAATTTCGCCAAACCCATGTCGTTTATGGTCTACTTTCATATATTTTGATGAATCCTTTGAACACATTATATGATTGTTATATAGGCATTTCAGGAGAAAATTATAATGATGTTTGAATATCTTTGGATATTTTAGTAATATGATATGATACCAACATTAATTGTTTATAGATATTTTAGTAAAGTATCTGCACAAAATCCACATTTAAAGTGGTTGTTATTATTATATTGTAGAGGAGATAAGCACAAAAATTTAATGTATTACTGATAGGTTTCAAAAAACTTATAATATAATAATGAATTTGGCTCAATCTATCATGTTAGTTCATAATTGGATACACCCCAATTTTATGGGAAAAATCATGAAGAATCGAGATTGAATACACTACTTGTATTTTATTGGAGCATCTCCAACGGTGTTGGCTATAATCGTTGGCTAAATTGCACCTGTAAGACGTTATGTAAAATTTGTTGAACCTGTAAGACATTTCTCTTCAATGGTATTGGCTATATTGGTTGGCTATAATTTAAAAATAGCATGTTATTAATATTTTAGATTGTTAAAATAGAATATATCTTCAATATGGTAATAAATGATGTGCAATCTTTCTACAGATTTCTTACAGACCTGTAGAGGTTCGACAAATTTAGCGATCCATAAGAGGTTGGCTAAATTTATAGACAACATGTCACTGTGGTTGGAGTGTGAATTTTTGAAGTGGTTGGCTAAATTTTTTAGTTTTGGCATGACAACTCACCTTTTAGCTAAGGGGTCTTCATGGTTGGAGATGCTCTTAGTTGGGAAATTATATAATATTTTAAAATCTATTAGCATTTAATGAATATTCTATTAACACTTTAAAATTTTAAAGTATCCAATTATGATATCAAATTATCTTTTAAAATTTCTTAGTATTTAATTAGGATTTTACAAAATCCTCTAAAATATAATGATATATATTTCTATGAGTTTTATGATATAATTAATAAAAAAATGAATGTCTCTTATGTAAAATAAACATTTGATTAAATCTATGAGACTCAACAAGACTCCACATGGAATATATGTTAATTAACATAAAATTGAAATCAACAATATTTTTTAAAATCTTATGCCTTTTTATTACTTAACCCGTTGATGATTCTGAGAACTAGTTAACCGCGGTGGGAGGACTTATATCATACTCGCCTTTAATGAGTCTTCGCCTCGAGATATGTCCTGAACGCGTTACTTGATTATCTGACGTCTCGGTTCTTTAATGGAATCCTCGCCTGAATATGGAGCTCGCCAGAGTACTAGTACCGGATACCAGCCAACTAACCAGCTTGTGCAAAAAAAAAAGTAAAGATGGTCCTTGCCCAACAGGTCCTGTTCGTTCTTTAAGTTTTTCCGAAAAATATCGTTTAGATGGTCAAAAAATTTAAATAAAGATATGATTTTAATTAAATATAATTAAATTTCCCAAAATGCCCCTGCAAAAGTTAACGGTAACGGCAGAATTTAACGGAAAGAGTGCAAAGTGTCTACGGGTTAAAAGTCTGGGGATGCAAAGTGTATTTTCCAAAACTATTAGGTGCAATGTGCAATAAGCCGAAACCAAAGGGGTGCCAATTGCAATTAACTCTAATGTAAAACTAGCAACTTACTGAAGTTTGGTTCATGTTGCAACTTTTAGGAGCATGTTGAAAGATATTATGAATTATCTGCAAAAACTAAGATATGATGGTAAACATTTTGAATTTTATAGCTGTTTGTCATCTCTACAGGACAAATGGACCGAGTTGTTAACACTCAAGTCTTTTCACGACTTTAAGTCTTCTCCGAGCCTCCCACTACTCTGTTCAAACTGACTACTCTGTACAAGTTGACTCCTCGAGCTTTTGCAACTAATCTCACTTTATTGAAGGTATTGCTTGAGTCTTTACAATTTGAGGGTTCTAGGTTGTGTTTGGTTGAGTGTGTGTGTTTTGAATTTAATTTTAAACTTGGAGAAATTTATTAGGCATGTAACACGTACCAGTGATATTTTTGTGTTGGTTGTGCGGGGTTACAGGATTACAGGGGTCTCGTTGGATCCTAGATGGCAGAAGGGTAACTGATGAAGAAGAAAATTTTATTTTTTCGTGGCATCTCTGGATTATAATGATTTTACTTATGTAATTAGTGATTTTTATTAGACAGAATCAGCGATTTATTTTGTATTTTATGGAAGTTGATATTATGATTTGTTACTATTAATGAGAGTAGTATAAATTTTGGATTTTGTCTACTTTTATTGTATTTATGAAAATATTAAGAATATTACAAATAAAAATAAAATTTAGAAAATTAAAAATTAAAAAATTTCACTAATGAGTCTTTGCAAGCTCTTTTTAAAATAACTCCAATAGCACTTTTAAAAATGCTATCCAAGTAATATTTTATTATACATATCCAACTTATATAGCGTTTATTGAAGTGTTATGTAAGTGTTGTGCTCTTTGGAAACACTTACTTTTATAGCACTTGTGGAAATGCTATTGAAGTATGTTACTAACATAGTGCTTATATAAGCGTTATGTAAGTAGATTTTACTCGCATAGCGCTGGCTTCGATAGCGTTTAAAAACGCTATGTACGTCAAAAAATGAGCGCTATGTAAGTTAAAATCTGTAGTAGTGTATGTCAGTTCAGATGTTTAGGAGGGAGTGGAGCGCGGTCCTATGGAGTGTATGTCTGGTAACCGGTCCCTAAGGAATTGGGTTCTTTTGGATGCGCAGAAGGAGATCTTGCATATGGTTGGCTTTGGCGTGTTTGCCAACCCTGCCATTGTTCTTCAGAATGATACCAGGCTAGTCAGTGCACTAGTCGAGAGGTGGCGGCCCGAGACCAATACCTTCTTCATGAGGCAGGGGGAGATGATGGTTACTCTAGAGGATGTTGGGTACATACTAGGATTACCTGTTGTGGTTCGGCCAGTAGTCGGAGATGGTATTGACGGTAAGTAGCCATATTTCGAGAGGAACTGGTTTGAGGAGTTGACTCCTGAGCAGGTGAAGCAGGCCTACACTAGAGGAGGGGTGAGGCTGACTTGGTTGTTTGAGACGTATGGGAGAGCTGATCCAGGTCCGAATCCGAGGCGTATAGCTGTTCAAACACATGCCTATTTGTTCTTCGTGGTAGGCTCTATCGTTTTTCCTACTACTAGTAGGAATGTTGTCCATCCGCGCTATATCAGGCATCTTCGCACACTGAGCCATATGCGTACATGGTCGTGGGGATCAGTAGTCCTTTCATATCTGTACAGGGGTCTAACTACGGCTGCATAGAAGGGGTCAAAGAAGATCTCCTGCTGCATCTGATTGTTGATGTTGTGGAGTTATGAGAGGTTTAATATTGGGAGACCGATCCCAGATCCTAGCAGGGACAGTTACCTGGTAGCTGAGTTCTGGGCCAGGCCTGAGGAGATTGAGTACGTGCAGGAGCCGGTAGAGGAGCAGGTTGTTGAGCACCCGGGTAAGGGGAAAAAAGGGAAGACGGGGAAGGAGAAAGGGACGGGGAAGGGTAAAGGGAAGGAGGAGTTGAAGGGTAAGGGTAAGACGGGGAAGGGTAAGGAGGAGGAGGAAGGAAAGGGGAAGGGAAATGAGGATGATATTTTGGATGAGATTGTAGAGGAGGTGGATATCGAAGAGGGTTGGATTGTGAGCGGCAAGAGGAAACGGGGTAGGCAGGATAGTTCAGCGGCTCCTCATCATAGCTTGCCACATTACAGAGGCGAGTTTGATGGAGTTGCTGGCGATATAGTTAGTTGGACGCCCTATGCTCATTTTCACGAGATAGAGGAGGATTCAGATGGGGATCATGACATTTCTGCTGAGGATTGGGAGGCACATTTTGCTGGCCTTGCTAGGGTACCATTGCTCTGTTATTACATTGTGGAGTACCAGCATCCCGATCAAGTGCTGAGACAGGTTGGACTGCCACAGGGCATCCCACCACCCCCAGTTTTGATGACGGAGTACAGGCAGCCTAAGCTTCCTTGGAATCCTCAGGATTGGCGTGCAATATGGTTTGTGGAGATTGGTGAGTGGTCCCGTTTTGTGGAGCAGCCTGAGGCTGTAGTGGCTCTCCATTCTCACTCAGTGGATAACACGGGATACATGCATTGGTACACGAACATTTCTCGATTGCGAGTCGGGAAGCCAGAGCCAGTGCTGCAACTTAAGTACTCTACTAGGGAGTTGTTTGACAACTTCCAGGCCTTTCAGCTTGTAAGTTTATCTCCTATTTCATTTGTATTCAAGTTTGTACGTTTATCTCCCAACACTTCATGCTTTGTCACCTTTTTGATTGCATTTCATAAAACTGTATTGTTAGGTCCTGAAACGATTTTAGAAAGGGGGTTGAATACAATCGTCACTAAAAATCGCGGCGGAATAATCTGATTTGAGTTTAACTTGTTAATCGGTTTTAAATTAATTAATATAACAAATTTTAAGTCGTTATATAATTAATATGGTTTAGTTTTAATGTCCACTAAAGTTCGTAGAATAAATTCGACAGGATGTATTCTAACTTAGTGATTAAAACAACCGAGTGATCAAAGCACAGAAAACTGTGGATATAACAATAGCAAGTTACAAACAACTTGAAAGCTTTTACAATGCAATGAACACATACAAATGAAGAAATGAAGCCATATTTATAGGCAACCACTCAGAAATAGGTATGACATTGATAGGAATGATTTTCTAGCTTAGGTATGACATTACAATGAAAGGTATGACATTACAAGGCAAAGCCATGCTAAAAAGAGAGAAGGAATGACATTATTTGAGAATGTCATTCTGCCACACATGGTATGACATTCTACACCTTGGCCTTCAAGCATCAGTTGGCATGGCTTTCCATGGTTAAGTCATATGGCATCAAACGGTATGACTTAATAAGTCATAAAGCTCCAAACGGTATGACATTAAGAGAATGTCATAATGGTAGACACGGTATGACATTTAAAGGCATACCAGAGAAAGCCTTCATTGGAGAAACGGTATGACATTCCATAATGTCATGCATCATCACACGGTATGACATTTTATGTCATGCTGAGAAAGTCTGTTTCAATGACACGGTATGACAGTCTTTGGGAATGTCATGCCGAGTCAGATAACCAATAAAACAATTGATTTTAATTGAATAAATATTCAATAATTACTCACTTAATTATATTAATTATATAAATTCCTAAATTAAATTAATTCAAAGGTGAATCAATTTAATAAATAAATTATACAACTAATTTAATTATTTTGATAAGTGAAATAATTAAAGAAATACTTATAAAATTATTTTCCTTTAGTAGTAGGGACTTCTGACTTTGTTAAACGTTGTAGATCTTTGTCTTGATTGAACGGCCACTAATAGTTGATGCAGAACACTTAATCTGAGTAGCTGACACACAAATGTACTGTTTGGTTCATCTGTATCTAGCTGAATCAAATATTCTTTATCAAATAAACATTTGAGACGTGGCTTGTTCGTCGAGTCTTTGTCTTCGTAGTTCTTCTTCATAAGTAGAAATAGTATGGAATCTTCTGAATGAATAAAGTATTAAAACTTTATACCTTCTGGACTTCTGGACGTGCTACAAAAGATTATTTGTACACTGAGGCTTGAACATATTAATGAACTTCTTTCAGTGGTGTGCAGCAGCATCCTGAAATTCTTCAGACATATAATTTCAATAAATCACTTGACTTTCTTCGTACGTATTCCTTCAACAGTACTTGCTATTTACCTTTGTTAGGTCCTGAAACGATTGTAGAAGGGGGGGGTTGAATACAATCGTCACTAAAAATCGCGGCGGAATAATCTGATTTGAATTGAACTTGTTAATCAGATTTTAATTAATTAATATAACAATGTTTTAAGTCGTTATATAATTAATAAGGTTCGTTTTAATGTCCACTAAAGTTCGTAGAATAAATTCGACAGGATGTATTCTAGTTTAGTGATTAAAACAACCGAGTGATCAAAGCACAGAAAACTGTGGATATAACAATTGCAAGTTACAAACAACTTGAAAGCTTTTACAATGCTTGAACAACTTTGAAATGAAGAAGTGAGGCCATATATATAGGCAAAGCACTTGGAACTAGGTATGACATTGAAAGGAATGACTTAGTGGCTTAGGAATGACATTACAAAGCAAAGTCATGCCAAAAGGAAGGAAGGAATGACATTTAAAAGGAATGTCATACTGCCACACACGGTATGACATTATTTTCTTGGCCTTCAAGGGTCCTTTGGCATGACTTAACTAGCCATAGTCATACACAAACATTCGGTATGACATATTAAGTCATTATGGCTCAAACGGTATGACTTATTAAAGTCATACAAGCACAAGACATACATTAACCAAGAAAGTCATACTGATTGACACGGTATGACTTTCTTAAGTCATACAAGAGGAAGTCATGTGAGTGCACACGGTATGACTTTCCTAAGGAAACTCATACCGAACGATAAAACCATGCAAAACACACCAGAATGACATTTCTAAGTCATGTTGACAATGCCATGATGAGTGACACGGTATGACATTATTGAATAATGTCATACCGACTGCTATATGTATATAAACACTTGTATTTAATTAAATAAATATCCAATAATCACTTAATTAATTATATTAATCATATAAATTCATAAATTAAATTAATTCGAAGGTGAATCAATTTAATAAATAAATTATACAACTAATTTAATTATTTTGATAAGTGAAGTGATTAAAGAAATATTTATATAATTCTTTTCTTCAAGCAGCAGGGACTCCAGACATGTTTAAACGCTGTAGATCTTCGTCTTGATTGAACGACCACTTATAGTTGATGCAGAACACTTAATCTGAGTAGCTGACACACAAATGTACTGTCTGGTTCATCTGTATCTAGCTGAATTAAATATTCTTTATCAAATAAACATTTGAGACGTGGCTTGTTCGTCGATTCTTTGTCTTCGTAGTTCTTCTTCATTAGTAACAATAGTATGGAATCTTCTGAATAAATAAAGTATTAAAACTTTATACCTTCTGAACTTCTGGACGTGCTACAAAAGATTATTTGTACACTGAGGCTTGAACATATTAATGAACTTCTTCCAGTGGTGTGCAGCAGCATCCTGAAATTCTTCAGACATATAATTTCAATAAATCACTTGACGTTCTTCGTACGGATTCCTTCAACAGTACTTGCTATTTACCTTGCCTTCTTATCAGAGTTGAGTTGGTACCTCTTTAATTACAAATAGGCTAGACATATGCCTTTCAATCTCCCCCTATTTGTTTGTTAACATAACATGCAAATTATCGAGAGGATAACTCAACTAACTGATAAGACAAAGGATTAAACATGAATTGTAAATAGCAAAAAGTTTCTGGTATTTCATTAAACATTCACCAGAATTCAAAAGATTACATTAGATTACAAAAGGATGTTCTTACTGAACATATATTACAAATTCCTAATGAATCTAAAGATCAACTTCTCCTTCTTCGATATCAGAAGTGTGAAGGATAGGAGTTGATGGTTCTTCCCTGGTTGGCACTTCAGATGTAGTGGATTCACCACGCTTCATTCGTTCCTTTGCCAGAGCCAGTTGATGTAGCACTTCCAAATCCACAGGGTCTTCGCGGAAGTCTGATGGCTGAGATTTTGTAACATTTTTCATCCTTCGAAAGTATTGAGCAACATTCTTTCGAGTGCAGTAAGCAAGAATCACATCATCAGCATCAGACTTAGCTTTAGAAGCAAAGCCCTTGGTTCTTAAAAGAGTGGAGGCAAGAGCAAGTTGTTTAGCTGGATACTTTGGCAAGGCTTCTTCGTTGAGATAGACAGTGCTGAAGATCTCCTTGTGAACGAACTTAACACAGTAAGGATTCCTGACAACCTGAGGACTGTTGAATACAGCTTGTTCCAGCAGTTTGTCACGAAGAAGTTCATTCAGGTTGGAGCTGCGCTTTACCTTATTCCGAAGCACCCAGAGCTCAGATACAGAGAATGATTTCAGAGATTCGACAGATAGTCTGAAAGAACCATTCCTCTGTGTATAGACAATTAGCTCCCATTGCTCTAGCAAATTGTTGACCCCCACAGTCACATAATTTAATTCCAAAACAAAGGCATGCATAAAGACATCCTCGTCAGGGTTTACCTCTCTAAGATCATAGATCAGAGATAAGAACTTGTTGTCGTCGAAAGGCTCCCTTTGAGGTCCATTAAAGATTCTTCTTGCAATGTCCCAGCTTTTTCCTTCTTTCCTCCTTATATCAAGATTCTTCTGCTTGATTGCAGCATCATAGATTTTCTGTTTCTCGATCTTGATTTGATCTTCTGTGATCAACTTGTCCTCTAGAAGTTTTTGGAAATCACGAAGCTTACGCTTCCTAGCTTCATTTTCAGCTTTGAACTTCCGGACATTTTCCTCATGTTCTGGGTCAACAGGTTCTTCATCCTGAAACAAATAACCCTCATCAAATTTACCTTCTTCTTCTTCTGCTTGACGATAGGTAGCATCGAAGATGTCATCATCATCCATATCCTGTGGATAGTCATCATAACTATCAGAATTGAAAACATTGTCGGACTGATGTAACGGTTCTTTGCCTTTAGACTTGTGAGTTTCTTTGTCAGGGGCAGATCCAGAAGTGGTATTATCCTTGTTGCTTTGATTTGAGCTATTGCCTCTATCATCCCTGTCACCTTTGTCTCTATTCTCCCCCTTAGTTGAGGGATCCTCTCCGGAGGGTTGATCATCAGACTTGTTGGAGTTCCTGAGGAGTTGATCTAGTTTGCTGTCGATGGTCTCAAATTTGGACATGTAAAGCTCATGATTAGACCTCATTTCAACAGCCAACTCATGGATTTCCTCTTTAAGCTCATCCCTGTAAGAACTGGATGGCCTCTCCTCAGTTTTCTGTTCCAGGGTCACCAACTGTGCACCCTTGAGCTTCTCGTTCTCAGCAATCATTCTGGCAAGCTCAGCTCTTAGCTTTGCCATTTGTTCCTCAAACAGAGCAGGGTTAGTGTGTGCGCTCACCTCACGTACACTCAAAGCTGTTTCACTAGCCTCACGTGCATGTGTATCGCTCGGTGTTTGCCTTACATCACTCTGTTCATTCACTCTTCCTGCTGTACCTGTATATACTACCAATGTCCCCTGAGATGGGTGCAAAGGTAGTGGAGGAACAAATTGTCCTCCGGACGCCTGTGAGGGCAGATTAACTTGCACGCTGCCAAGTTCCGCCTGATCAGAAAATAAAGGGAGATCAGCAAAGTTTTCATAAATAATACATTGATTTTGAAAATCTGTGCACTCAGTAAACATAGTAACCTGTGTATCTGTTTGGTCTGGCACTAGCGTGAGTGCTAGCGCAGTGCTTGACTCTGTACAAGTTACCGCGGCCGGACGGTCAATTTCAATGGCCACATCCTGTAGAGAGAATGGGTCCAGAGACTGTTTATCTGCCATTTCAAAATCTGAGCCTTGTTGGGAAGGCACAGATGAGGCTACAGTTGTCTCCAAGGTTTCCACCCTTTGCTTCTTTGAGGGAGACAGAGCTGTGGGTTTATTCATTAAACTACTCGAACTCCGTTTCCTCGCAACTTTACGAACAGGTTGCATTGAAGTGTTGGTTGATGTGTTTGGAGAAACGAATATTTGTTGAAGAGAATCTTCAGCTAGGTTATGAACCTGTGTGTTGTCAGGTTCATTGCTGGTAGGCTGGAAAACAAAATCAAGGTCACAAACAAAATCACAACCATAATCTGACGTATCAACATTAAAATTAGATGATAAGTTAGAAAGTACCTGAGCTACCTGTAGATCCTGACGAAAGGACTGCAGCTCTGGGTTGATAGGAGAATCAGAGGGAAGGGGTTGTGAGGTAGATTGTGTTTGTGGGATGATTTGGGATTGTGTTTGGTGTGGGAGAGGTTCAGATGAAGATGGTTGATGCTCGAAGAGATCATAATCCAAATTTTGATCTTCAAATGAGGGGTTAGATTGTTCTGTTTGATGGAGGGGGGAGTGATATGATGAGTGGTTGGATGAGTGGTGTGAAGATTGTGCTTCTTGGGATTGTTGAGGTGAATGCTGCTGTTGTTGTTGTTGTAGAAGTTGTTGTTGATGGTGTTGTGTAGGTTGTTGAGTCTGCAGGGGTTGAGGTTCTTGAGGTTGCTGCTGCTGCTGCTGTTGAGGTTGTGGTTGTGGTTGTGGTTGTGGTTGTGGTGCAGGAGCCACTTGAAGTTGATATGGTTGAAGAGGAGCATTGAACATTTGTAGCATGTGAGGAGTGGTGATTAGTGGAATAGCTGCAAATTTGTTCTTATTATCCAACTGAGTCATCAACTTGGAACAGGCACGAGGAACTGGTGCCACAGGAGAATTAGAGTAGTGTTCCTTCTCAGCGTCAGTCATTTTATCATTGAGAAATAACATGATAAAGCGAGGATAAAAGCATGCAACCTTCGCGTTCTGTTCAACAGATCTGTTCCTTAGCGGTCCCAACTTGGAAATAATGGCTTGCAGTATAAGCTTACCAAAGTTGATTGGACGATTATAGACAATACTGAACCCAATCTTCTGAAGCAAAGAAGTTATGACATTAAAGTTCTTGCGAGTGGTCGGAGCAAACACTTTAGCTAAAGTGTCAAAGAAGAGGTCCCACTCAGGCTTCAGATTTCCTTTCAACATCCTAGGCAAATTGATCTCTCCCTGATATAATATTGTCTCGAAGAAATTGGTGAGTTCAGCTTCAGTAGGGAGTTCAGCAAAATTCTCCCTCGGAAATCCAAGTATCCTATTCACATCATCAGAGTTGATGTGAATGGTACGTCCCCCATGTACTTCTCCAGACATTCGATAATTATCCAACAACGTAGTATTTAATGCTGAAGAGTAGAAAGCCTGTATCGGTTGAATTTGAAGTTCTGCAGAGGCTGTAATAGCAGTGCTGACAAGCGACTGACTGTTCAGAAAACGGACCCACGGTCTGAAACGAGCCAAACTAGCTTCCGGGTCGAAAAATCCATTCAAATTAGTCTCCTCGATAACAAAACGACCGGCCATTTTTAAAATTAAAAATTGAAGTAAGTGAGAAATTTTTTTTTTAAAGATAATAAGTTCAAATATCTCACAAATTTGAATTAATAATTAAATAAATCAATTAATTAATTAATTAATAATTCGATTTAAATGGGTAAAATCGAATTAAAATTTAATTAATCCTTAAAATGGCTCAAAATAATCTCCAAACAATGCCTTAATCTCCACTAAGTCCAAAAATCCCCAAATAAAGCTATGGAAACCCTAATTTCAAAATCAAGAAAAAGGGGTTTCAACTCAAACAACCCAAAACTGCCACAAATCAACTGAAATAAGCAAAGTACAATCACAGGATCACGGAATCGGGCAAGAAGTGATCAGAATCGGAGCAACTCGGTTCAACTCGGTGACTCGGGGTTCGGAACTCAACGAAATCGGGCAGCACTTCGACTTGTTTTCGTGATAAATCAGTAACAAGCAAGCTTTATGGGCTTGAATTAAAGTAACCAGCAAGTTTTGATGCAAAAACTTGAAAAAATCGAAGGCAAGAACAATGGAGGTCGGTGTATATGTCTGTGTGTTGTGTGTAGGAGATGAAAGGAATAGGTATGACATTATCCGTTTAAGTCATATGGGTTACAGGGGTCGGTATGACATTCTCAAGTAAAGTCATACCGAACTCTTGAGAAAGACATTCTCGAGCGAGCGGTATGACTTTTCTTTGAAATGTCATACCGTTGGCTGTTGGCAGACTTATAAACCTCGGTATGACTTTTTCAAGAGAAGTCATGCCGAGTTTTGTAGGCGTATGGAACAAGACTGAGCCGTATGACTTAAAAAAAATGTCATACCGTACAAACACAACAGAAAAAACAAATAAAAAAACTATGTAAAGAAGGCAGCCGGTATGGCTTTCTTTAAGAAAGTCATACCGCCCTATAAAAACAGATTTTTATAAAAACAAAATGGAATATTATGATTTTTGATTAATTAAAAACAATAAAACCTTTTGCACGTTTAATCAAAAATCTAATACACATAATATATTATATATTACACATATATTTTGTAAAATTCAACTCTAATTAAATATAAATACTTATGAATTTAACTTTAATTCATTAAAATGAATTAACTTAAAATCAAATATTTATGCTTAATTAATTTTGAAAAATACAAAATAAATACATATAATTATCTAAATGCACAGAAAATATTACAGGGGAGTATGCAGCACTTAGAAAATTATGGAGACAGATATGAACATGCATAATTACACATAAAATTATCAGATAATTTACAAACAATTATATAAAATCTAATAAAATAGATATAATTACACAGAAAAAAAAATATATAATAATATATAAAATACATATTAAATATATACAAAGAGAATCATGGCATATTTAACATCCCTAGCTCACAAACCAACTTAGAGAAAGTGGATTCATCAAGTGGTTTAGTGAAGATGTCTGCAATCTGATCAGCTGTGGGTACGAAATGTAACACCACAGTACCATTCATGACATGTTCTCGAATGAAATGATACCTGATATCTATGTGCTTGGTCCTGGAGTGTTGCACTGGATTGTTTGAAATGGCTATGGCACTGGTGTTGTCACAAAATATTGGAATTTTGTCGACAGAAATACCATAATCATTTAATTGATTCCTGATCCAGAGAATCTGAGCACAGCAACTTCCAGCAGCTATGTACTCAGCTTCAGCAGTAGAAGTGGACACTGAGTGTTGCTTCTTGCTGTACCAGGAAACCAACCGACGTCCTAGAAATTGACAACTTCCAGACGTACTCTTTCTGTCAATCCTGCAACCTGCATAATCAGAATCTGTATAGCCGGTTAAGTCAAAACCAGTATTCTTAGGGTACCAAATACCTAAACCAGGTGTACCCTTAAGATATCTAAAGATTCTTTTGACGGCTATAAGATGTGATTCCTTAGGATCAGCCTGAAACCTAGCACATAAACATGTTGCAAACATGATATCTGGTCTACTTGCAGTAAGATAAAGTAAAGAGCCAATCATACCTCGATAGCTTGTGATATCAACTTTCTTACCAGATTTATCCTGGTCAAGCTTTGTGGCAGTGGCCATGGGTGTCTTTGCCGGAGAAGAGTCTTCTAGATTGTACTTTCGCAGAAGATCTCTGACATACTTTGATTGGCAAATGAATATTCCATCTTCCTTTTGGCTTACTTGAAGACCAAGGAAGTAGGACAGGTCACCCATCATACTCATCTCATAGTTACTCTGCATCAACTTAGCAAATCTCTTGCACAAGTTATCGTTAGTAGAACCAAATATAATATCATCAACATATATTTGAACAAATATCATATCATTATCATGCAATTTGTAAAAGAGAGTTTTGTCTATGACACCTCTAGTAAATTTATTTTCAATTAAAAATTCAGAGAGGGTGTCATACCATGTCCTTGGTGATTGCTTGAGTCCATAGACAGCTTTGAATAGGAAGTACACAAAATCAGCAAACTCTGGATTTTCAAAGCCAGGGGGCTGTTCCAGATATACTTCTTCTTCCAGCTTTCCATTCAGAAATGCACTTTTCACATCCATCTGATAAACTTTAAAGTTGGAGTGTGCAGCAAATGCAAGAAATATTCTGATGGCTTCAAGACGAGCAACTGGAGCATAGGTTTCATCGTAATCAATTCCTTCTTCCTGAGAATAACCTTTTGCAACCAGTCTGGCTTTGTTTCTCACAACAATGCCATCACCATCTAACTTGTTACGGAAGACCCATCTAGCTCCAATAGTAGATTTTCCTTTTGGTCTTGGAACCAGGGCCCAGACTTCTTGTCTCTCAAATTGATTGAGTTCTTCTTGCATGGCAAGAACCCAATCAGGATCAGCAAGTGCTTCTTCTATTTTCTTTGGTTCTAGTTGAGATAGAAATCCAGAAAATAAACATTCATTTGTCGTAGCACTTCTAGTCCTTACACCAACATCAGGATTACCAATAATCAGATCAAAGGGATGATCTCTGCTCCAAATCCTTTCCCTTGGAAGTTGTGTCCTTGATGATTCAGCAGTATCATCATTAGGCTGATGTGTATGACTAGTTGATCCACCAGCTCCCCCTGAGCTGTTGCCAGGTTGACTTGATGATCCACCACTAGCATTAGTGGAATTTCCAGCATTATTGCCATTTCCTCCACCATTGCCTGGATCATTATCATTGTTGTCATCACCTGTTGCAACCTCAGGTGGCACATCATCATCTGAATCAGAATCTGGATAGTTATCAAACTTCAGAGATTCAGATGGATCAGCAGATTGTAAACTTGGTAGTTTAGTGTCATCAAATGTAACATTGACACTAACTTTCACTGACAGAGTATCAATTACAAAAACTCTATAAGCATTGTTTGTATAACCAACAAAAATTGCTTCAGATGCTTTTGGCTCAAACTTGTTCAAGTTCTCTTCACCATCCTTGAGAACATAACACTTGGCTCCAAATACATGAAGATGTTTGACATAAGGTTTCTTGTTGTTATACAGATGAAATGGAGTTTTCATATGATCCTTGTTGATCAAAGTTCTATTCTGGGTATAGCAGGCAGTAGACACAGCTTCAGCCCAAAAGTACAGAGGAAGCTTTGCTTCAGCAATCATAGTCCTTGCAGCTTCGATCAGTGTACGATTCTTTCTTTCGACGACTCCATTCTGCTGAGGAGTCCTTGGTGCTGAATACTGCCTTCTAATTCCCTTTTCAGAGTAAAAGTTAATTAGAGTTTGATTCTTGAACTCTGTGCCATTGTCTGACCTTACAGCTTTGACTGGCACACCTTTATCCAATTCAACTAACTTTATATGATCAATCACTGTCAACGGGGTTTCATCCTTAGAAGCCAGGAAGTAAACCCAAGTAAATTTTGAGAAGTCATCCACAATAACCAAGGCATATCTTCCTCCATCAATGGATGCAACATTTACAGGGCCAAACAGATCCATATGCAACAAATGAAGTGGATCTGTAATGGTATTGATGGTTTTGCCTTTGTGAGATGCTCTCTTCGCTTTTCCTTTCTGACAAGCTTCACAAAGATCATCAGTTGAGAATTCCAGGGAAGGCAACCCTCTCACTAGATCTCTCTTGACTAGAGAGTTCATGGTTTTGAAGTTGAGATGTGAGAGCTTCTTATGCCATAACCAACTATCTTCAGCAGACGCTTTGGCGTAGAAACAGTGAACTTCGTTTCCTGGTCCTGAAGATAAATCAGCTACGAATATATTGCCTTTTCTTATGCCACATAGTGAAGGACGCTTATCCTTGATATGTTTAATGATACATATCTCCTTTTCAAAATGAACATAATATCCTTTGTCACAGAATTGACTGACACTCAGGAGATTATGTTGAAGTCCTTCAACTATTGCAATATCTTCTATGATGATCCTTCCAATTTTGTACTTGCCATATCCCACAGTACGACCTTTGCTATTATCAGCAAAACTGACTGTAGGGCCAGCTCCTTCTCTTATGTCCTCCAGCAGGGATTTATTGCCAGTCATGTGCATTGACGCTCCACTGTCAAGCACCCAGGTAACACGAACAACTCCACTGGCACCCTGCAAAAGACAACTTGATTAGACAGTCTTTGGGACCCACACTTGATTGGGTCCGGCAGTCTTAAAGAACTGATTTCTATTAGGTAATACAACAGAGCCCCTTGGACTGATACTTGGTTCAGATTTGACTGAACTTACTTCCTTAACAACAGCCTTATAAACCTTGGTTTTAGGCTTTGGAACATAAGTCTCCTTCCTAACACGAGGAGGACTAGCAGTCTTTGATCTAGCATGCTTGTGGTTTGTGTGTTGTCTTGGTGTCGTGTTTTCATTTTTAGCATGCAAATTATTAAAATAAGCAGACATAGTATTGAAAGCACAGAGCATACAGTTATCAACACCACAAAATTTATGGCATGAATCAAATGTAGGAGCAACAGGAATATCAGTCATCACAGTAGGAATGTCAACAGATTCTACTCTAACTTTGTTAACAGTTTTAAAGTTCTCAGTAGAATGACATCTGTTATCTCTGTTCTTACTGTTCACAAAACTATTAGGCTTGTTGAATTTGGTCCTTTCAGAGTTGACACCTAAACCAGCTTTAGGCAACCTAACATTGCCTTTCACTTTGATTGGTTTCAGTGATGTCGGGATCTCATCTTTCTTCTCATTACTCTCTTTCATTTTAAGGTCTTCCTGTTTGAGTTCATATTTAATGACAACAGGAGTTTCTAACAGAGGTTCAGCTTCTGAGGCCTTAAACAAAGGTTGAGGGGAATCTTTCAAAACAAAAGGAATTGCTCTCTCCTTTGCACTCTTCTTAAAGGGAGTAATGTTACTAGCCTTACCTACAGATTTGTTATAGTCAAAGCCTATTCCAACAGTTCTCTTGATCTCTTGTTTATCATTAAGTTCTTTGACTATCATGGAGGCATCCTTAAAGGCTTTACATTTCACTTTCTCTTCGTCTAGCTGAAGTCTTAAAGCAATCTCACCTTTCTCTAGAACTTTGACTTTAGCACTTTGAAATCCTAAATCCATGGTCAATTGCTCTATTTTAGGTTTTAATACTTTCATCTCATTCATTTTATAAGCATGAATATCTAAGACTAAAGTATCAATTTTAAGATTGGCAGCTTTCAACTTTTTAATAGCATCATCTCTTTCAAGTCCTAATTGCATAAACAATTTAGGGCATGTAGGATCTACCTGAAAGCTTCCAGCAGGAGGAGGTGAAGATGATCCAGCATCAGCCATGAGAGCAACATTCCCAATCTGCTCTTCTTCATCACTATCTGTATCATCCCAGCTTTTCCCTTCTGCTAGATATGATTTGCTCTTGAAGCTTTGACTTCCAGAAGTACCATGATGCTTTCTTACTAAGGCATCATACTTCTTGTTAGGTCCAAAGTATCGTAGAAGGGGGGGTTGAATACGATACTCACTACAATTTAAAATTCTTTCGAATCTTGCGGATAAATAAATTGCAGTCCTGTAATGGGTTTCGTGTTCCGGATATTTATTGGGTCGGTTTCTGAGGATATTAAAATATTAAACCAACACACAATATTTTCCAAGGTATATCTGTATATTGATAAATACCTCGAAGGTGCTACAAATCCAAACCCGAAGGTTGGCTACAATGACCACTACTCTCAATATTACAAACTCTAACCACTACTGATATTTCTATTACAAAGCTAGGCTAGGGTGTGTGTATAGTGGGAGTAGCCGTGCAGAGCACTTGGCCATTTCATCCCGAAGGATGATCTGTAAATTGTGAGAACCACAATCACATATTTATAGGCTTTCATAAACTAACCATGGTTAACGAGTTCGTCCTGGACGACTTGAGTTCGTCCTGGACGGATTCGATTAATCAAAATAATCCAAGTCCAAAAGATGAATTGGCGCCAGGAGATGTTTGTTTGGGGCGCAACATTTGACTTTAGTCAAATGTTGCGCTCAACCAAAGTTGCGCTAGATGCTGTGGTGATCCACTTAGAAGAAATTCTAAGTACGAAGTCAAACATGGCGCTTGGGTGGTCAAACCTTGCGCCACTACAGTGTACTACTGTATTCTCACTTAGTCTGTGCAAGTTAAGTTTTGAGTCGCAACCTTTGACTTGGTCAAAGGTTGCGCTCAAGACTCGTCCCCCTGTATCTCCTGTACCACACTTAGAAAATTTCAACACCACATAATACTTGCGCCACAGGGAGGATGACCTGGAGTCGCAACATTTGACTTGGTCAAATGTTGCGCTCCAAGTAGAGTTGCACATGACTGTGTCATGGACACAGTATGTTTACTTAGAAGATTTTCTGGCCAAGTAGAAGTCAAACTTCGCGCTAGTGGCAGTCAAATGTTGCGCTTCCATAATGCTCCACGGTGATGAACTTATAAATCTCTCTAAGTGTTTAAACTTGCGCCTCCTTCCATGAATTCCACTGTTATCTCTCATAAGACTGAGAGTTGACCTGGAGTATGCTCCATCCATATATTTATATTATATTATATTCATAATATTATATAAATATATGTATAAATAAAGATATATATATAAATGTATATAAATAATATTTATATAAACATATAGTAACATATATATATACATATATTTAAATATATTCTCATATATTTAAATATATATAATATACATAAAATTATATGTAAATATAAATATAAATATATATAGGGATATATATATAATTATCTATAGATATAAATATACACATATTTATGCACATAATATAATATATATATATACACTTAAATATATAAATGTTTATGTAAAATATAAATACATATACTATATACATATATATTTATTTAAATATATATACATATAAATATACATATACATATGTTTAAAAACATATATACATATATATTATATATATTATATTTAATTAAATATACATATATACATATATAATTATATTTGTACATATACAAATATATAAGTGCACACATATATAAAATGTCACTTCCTGATATGGCTTTCTGTGGAAGCTTTGACATATGGCATTTGAGCAGTAAGCTTTGGCATAGCTGGCATTTGGCTTGACTTGGCTTTGGAACAAATGACTTGATATGACTGGATCAATTCTTCGATCGATAAATACTTTGCAAAGCTCCGTACGTGCTGACGCTTAGTGCACTGGTCTGGTTCACAAGCGACTAACACTGAAATTAAACATTGTACCGTCTTTGTCAGCAAACATTGATCAGTCGGTTCCGGGTTAGTTTATGCTTCAGTTTGTTGATTATAAATAACCAACCAAGATATATAGAAATATCTTGCTTCAGGGGTTGCACTGAAATCTTTCGAGTACTTGGACAACATCTTCATTGCTTCCACAATCTTGAATACTTCAATCTTTATTCTTCACTGAGGCATGAACATATTAATGAACTTCTTCCAGTGAACTTATTCCTTCAAGACTGTAGATGACTTCTTCAACCTTTGTCTCCGTATCTTCCGATTCCGGTGCAGGCGTAGTGTTATTTACTTGTCCTGTTCTATTGTTGAGTTATCATCCCTATGTAACAGATAGGGTTGTCTTTACATTTAGACTTACAATCTCCCCCTATTTGTTTGTTAATCATAACAAGCAAATCCTCTGGAGGATAACTCAACTAACACTAGAAAAAGTAAAGTCCTGAACTAGTAAATAATGCTACAAAGTTTCTGGATCATATAATACATTTCCAGATTTCATGAATAGAAATAACAAATGTGCATATCACCTTTATTTCTTTGGATCTTGCTTACCTGCCAGATAATCCTCATAGTCTGTCTTGAAGAGAATTCAAAACATTCCATTATGCAAAGAACAATCAGCAGCTTCATTGAATTCTTCAGTGGTAATGAATAAGTTCATGTCTACCACTTACTGAAGAATAGATGTATCACCATGATTCCTCATAAGTAAAGAACAAGTCTTCACTTCCTAGGAATCATACCACGTACCACCTAAATAAGAATACAACACAGTGGTGAGGTGTACATGAGTTGTTATTACTTCTCCTCCCATTACCTTGATCAGGTTCCCCTTAGTGATAAGTAGTTGTCTCCCCTTAGATGAAAGATCAATCCTCCTCCTTAGTTGAAAGAAGAATCTCCCCCTCAGTAGTACACAGCTAAAGAGTAGTTTAATCCTCCTTAGTTGTAGACAGCTAAAGAAAGCTAACTTACTTTTTCTTCCCCCTTTCATATATTCTCCCCCTAAATATATTCTCCCCCTTAGTTGTGGAATCCTCCGAGGATATGTGGTATCAAATATGGTCAAGGAACGTGTACAATACTTCCTGTACCTGAAGATAATCTCCCCATAGAGAACTAAACAACGCTAAAGCTGGGGTCGAAGAAAGAGTTCAGAAGAAGGGTTTACTTCGATTGGGTTGGTCCCTATGCTGAAAGAATAGGTTCCAAACGGAAAAGTAATGAGTAAAACTAACATTCCAGTAACAACATCCACTTTGTCTTTAGGTATAAATTTGGTAATTAGTAGGTGTCTCACTAAAATGTTCTGCAGGTGTATCACTCAACACTCAATTTTCTCTCGGTTTTTGGGTAAGGGTGTCACTCACGAGTTCTGTAGGTATATCCCTCCACACAAATACTGAGCTTCCAAAATGCTGAGTACCTGCAAGAAAATCACCTTAGCCACCCTTAAAGGGGGGTCACCGGTGGTGCAATGGGAGTTCGTAATTCCCAGTCCCTGCAGACTCATCGGATAAATCCGAATCATGGTCCACAAGTTGCCAACCACTAAGTGGCTTATCCAATTAAGGATCCAGAGTTGTTTGCTCTGGGAGGTTAGACAAAGGCTTAATTATGGCAAAGGCCTAAGTCCTCCTCAATGTCTGTGAAGACACTTGATTCAAGAGAATCATCAACCATAAATTCACACCGTGAAATGGAATGAACCGTAGTTGCTTCCGTCAATTCTTTCAACAACATGTGAGTTTTCAATACCGATTATTATTATATGTACGTCACAAGTGTTACACTCTTCTCAAAATCCTATGTGTTTGCACTCACTTATGCTCACATATTTCTCATTCTGATATCTCACTGGTTCTTCTCAGAATCTCACCAAGTGTTTAACTCTCAGTGTTTGGCTCACAGTGTTTCTCTCAGCACTCAAAGTATGGTCTTCTGTACCTGCATGAGAAAATCACCATAGCCCCTTCAAGAGAGGTCACTGGCGGTGCAATGGGGTTTCGTAAATCCCCGATCCTCAACTGACTCATCAATAAATTGACTCATAGTCAGAGAGTTGCCGATCTCCTATAAATAGGAAATCCATTCCGATTGGATCCAGATTTGTTCTTATCTGGGGAGGGAGACGAGAATCCTGAAGATTTGGCAATTGAGATCCTCGTTTCCTCCTTACACCTGTAAAGGCATCAACCATCTTATCTACCGTAAAATGGTAAATGAAGAAGTTGCTTCTGGAACAAAACCTTTAACCTTACTGTGCACTCTCTTGTATTGTGTCCATAAGATTTTTGTTTAGGCTCTTCATCAGAGTGATTACTGATGATGTGCTTGACTCAATACAAGATGCTCTGGCTGACGAGCGAATTTCAATGGACTCATCCTGTTGAGAGAATGATTCCAGAGACTGTTTTATTGCCTTTTCAGCTCTATATTCTTTTGAGAGAATACAGATGAGCAACAGTTACCTCAAGTTCAAAAACACCTTTTCTCCTTGAGAGGTAGAGCTGTGGGTACACTATCCCTCACATCCTTATTTGCTGCAACGAGTACAGTTTCTCCCTCATTGACCTCTAGTCTAATAAGTTCCTTATTACTCCAGGGGGAAAGTTGGGATGTGTTCTGAATTTGGTTTTATAGTCTGGGATAAAGATTGTTGGTTTTCAACCTTATGACTATCTAGGAAAGCCAAGAGGCTGATTAAGTTCCAAAGAACAGAAAGAGATATAAATGCATTTTAGAAAATCTGTGATTTTGAATGAAAGCAATTGCATTTAATCTTTTTAGGAAAAATGAATCAGTTGTGATTGTAAAAAATGATTTTCATAAAGAATGACAATCACAATCGATGAAAGAATCAAAGTTTTCCATTAAAAACTGGTTTGAGTACAAGAGTCTGAATCTATGTATAAAAGGTTTAAATTAACTTGTCTTTGAAAAAGACACAGACTCCTGTTTCTCACTACAATTTAAAAAGGAAACAAGAAAATTTATGCGCTACAGTGTATAAAGCACTCGCCACACTTATTAGTGAAAAGGCCTCATACTAGCACATCGTCAAAACAGACGCTGCAAGTGACAAAGATCACCAAGTACACAAATACAAGATAATCAATGTCTCATCCTATGACGCTACATGTATAGATGCAAAATATTCTAAGAGATATTTATGAAATAGAGTAGTGGATACCAATTATTGAAATCAATTGATAAGAAAATTTCTTTGAAGAAACTCACCACTCCAGAACATAAATATGAGACAGAATAAAGATTATGTTGTCTCCCTTGTACTCAGAATATTAAACACCTAAAATATATTAGCACTAGTGGTTTTAAGAAATATGCAACAATATTTCACCAGTGCCAACACATCACAATCAATTCACAAATAAAACATCAATAAAGCATCAAAGAAAGATACCAATTAACTATTTCAAAAATGAACTAATCATGCTTCTTTTATTCTATCAAAGTCAATCATGAAACAAATAAGCATATAATTGTCATGGATCACAATTTAACTAAGATAAAATAAAAATTACTTACGCAATATCATATAATTATCAGATCAGCATATAACAACTAAAATCATGACAATCATACAAAGATATTCGCAAGCCCGAGGGAAAGTTGAGGAAAAGTTCACGAGTCCTATACAAATAATCACTAAACACACGTGAACGCACACAACTCCTCGCAGAAAAATATTAACAGTTGATATTAGTGATCTACATATAAGCATGCAAAGAAAAATATCACTAACACTAAAAGTATCACAACTATATGCAGTTAGATATGAAATAAAATATCAATTAATAAATCATCAAATATCTAGCACAAATAGTTATGCCTCAAGTATATACACTAATATAAATGGATTCAGCCTAGAGAGAATCTAAGTAACTCCACAAATACTAGTATATCATGACTAAATTCTAACTAGATTCTAACCACATACCAATTACTGATACAAGTCACAAGTCTAGAAACAAATAAGTCATGCTTCAGATTTTATACCTATAAAAATGAATTTAACCTAGAAAATAATCCTAAGTATGTTCACAAATACAGATATGTCACGACCAGATTATGACAAAGTTCTCTACTAGATACCAATTGTTAAAGAGGTATAGTTCAAGAAAAATAACATAATTAAGTCATGCTTCATGTCATCTCTAATCATTTAAATCATGAACAAATAAGTCACTTAATTGTCATGCAACATAATTTAAATAATTGAAATAACAAACGCTCATGCTAAAACATATAATCACCATCTAAGCATGCAAAGCAATAAACATGGCAATCACATATAATAGCAAAAAGCACGAGGTACTGGATTTTAAATAAATTCACAAGTCCTAAGTATAGACAATTTAATACTCATGAATTCATTTAATAAATACGATAGACATGCTCATGAAATAAGTAATACCTTATGAAAAATATAGTATGTGATCCACTTGCAGTTAAGTAAAATGATAAGTTGAATACCTCTGAGACTTGACATTTCAGTTGATGTACCTTTCTTGTACTGATCAAGTTCAGTGGTTGTTGGCTTAAGTCTTGACAGGTCTAGAATCTTCCAAATTGCGCATATTCAAAAGATCCTTGACTTCCTTTTATTGCCATCATTCTTTAGGCTAACTAGTAGACCATAAAGAATTGCAACTTTCCAACAAACTCATCATATCACTAATCTGCATTCACTTAGCAATTATCTTGCACAAGTGATGTTAGTCCACATATAATATAATCATGGTATCACAGCACAGATAGTTGTATTGTGTGTGCCTTGTATCATGAGAGGTATTAATTTGGATACCAAATATGACTCTAGCAAACAGATATTAAAATAATATGCTAATCAGAAGTCATACCATGTTCGTGACGATCATCAGGTGTTGGATAGCAACTCATAGAGAGCTGGTGAAGAAAGAGATATACAAATTCCGTTGGATCTGCAACTGCAAAGTCCTTGAAATTTTGTATGAATCTTCATCTTCTAGCTCACTGTAATATCCTAAACCCGAGTCTCGTCAATGGTGCTTTAGTTCAATCATGAAGGTCGTTGAGTCCTCTAAGATGTAGAGTTCTGAACTTGAAGATTCTGTTTCCATAATCTTCATAACCTTCTCCTTTGTAATAACTCTAAGCAACCAAATTGGCTTGTCCCTCGTAACAGAGCCAAAAACATCCAGTTGGAATCTAAATACCCGACAAGTACTAAGTAATGAATTGTCATTAGGTCAGGGTATCAGACTCCGCACAATCTGCTTTCCAACTTGATTGAGATCATATTGCTGTGCAATCACTCAATCTGGATCCATTTAAGAGCTTCTGAATCTTCCTCAAGTTTCACTTCAGATTGAAACTCAAAGAAATAACATCCTTTCACAATAGCTCTCCCAGTCTTCACTTCACCGTTAGGAACATTTAAGAACTAGAACCCGGGAATGATATTGACTCCAAACCCTTTGTCTAAGCAGATACGTTCTTGATATGTCCTGTTTATCTTGTGTGGTGTTGAGTTTGACTAGTGGATCTACCAAATGCTCCCCCTAAGCTGTTGCTGGGATTTCTTTAATAATCCTTATCCTTGCAAAGAGATTCTGCTTGGATCTGAATCATTATTAAACCAATAATATCACCTTTAACAGCTTGGAGCAAAGTGTCGTTCAATCTCTTGTTCAGACTTACAATCACCTTCTGTTGATTAATCACAATCACCCTGTAGACTGTAGACTCCATAGAGTAGCCGAGGAAAATATTCTTTGATCTTCAAATGCAAGACTTGTAAAGAGGCATTTTCCTCCAAACACATACCAAGAGTTAGTGTTTGCTTCTGATTGGCCACTGACAAGAATGGTGTCTTTCTGGATTATCAATGATCAGGGTTCATCTTGATCAACCTTCATTTGTGACGTCTTGTCCTTCGAACACATACGAACAACACGAAAGAATCTAGAGTAGTCAATGATCTTCGCAAAAAGATATTTGGCTTTGTTGTAGACATGACATTAACTGATCCGTAGAAATTCATACGTATCATCTGAAGCGGCTCAGTAATATAGATCATATCTTTGCTTCTGTGCGATGCTCCTTTGACTTCCCTATTGACATACCTCATAATCTTCATCCATAATGAATTTCAGATGAGGCAGTCCTCTCACCAAATCTCTTCTTACTAATAAAAAGAGCTCCTTGTTTTGACATACAAGTGCGAGAGCTTCAAATGCCATAGCTAACACTTATCTCATGAAGCTTTACTATCGAAATAGCTCACTTCATCTTCAGTTGAAGTTCCATATTAGCTACGAGCAGATTCACATCTTTCCTGATTTGAGATAAAGCACTATTCCATGAACTGACATAATGTCCATTGTCAGAGAACAGTCTGATACTCAGAATTTGTGTGCTTTGACTCTTCCAAGAAAGATATACTTCCATGATGACATTTCAGGAAAACAGGCATGTCCCGCAAGAGAATCTTTGTTGTCATCTTTCAAAGATTATTGACGGAACTCCTCACACGATCACATTTGCTAACAGGGTACTTTTATGAATCATATGACTTCAGCTACTCAGCAAACAGAGTGCACCAAAAATCATATGGAACATATGTAACCTGCAATCACAAATGGAAAGAGTTCTATGGTCCCCAATCATAACTGGGTCCGGATGGATTAGAGATTTTTCTTTAACAGTGGTAACAACAGAATCAACTTTAACATGCTAATTCTTATTTAGACATTGCCCTAATGTGATTCTCAAACATGCTTTTCTAAAATCAATGCAAGTACAAAGACATGCATTCATGACATGAAAGTAAGCAGACATGATGTTGAATACACATGGCAAACAATCAAAGATAAGACAAGAGCAAGACAGGCAGTTATGCAATTCAGAAGATTCAGTACTCTCTACTTAAACCAATTAACACAAGTGCAACAGGTAGCAAGTAGAATTACATATATTCAGTAATCTTCGAAAAGCATATGGATTAGACACAAGAAATTAATAATCACATTATCAATTCATACTAATCCCAATCTGTTGTTATATGGCATTATACTATCTCTATTACCTAAGTCAGTTTTAGATCTAACATGAAGTTCTAAAAGTTCTACTGACACAAGGTAGACATTCCATCATAGAACAAAATAAAATCCTTAACAAACAATTCAGATAAATAAGCAAGTCTAATTGTACTAAGGAATCTGAAACAAAGTGTTTTAACAAAGTTATACATGCTAGGATCATAACCCCTAAAACTAAGAGTCGTGTTCCAAAGGAAAGCTTCTAATCTCACCATTGCAAATAATCAAATTCTAAATATTCATACACATGTTAAGAATCTGCTAAAGACACATGCACAAGATTATCATCAAACCTAGTTACTAGAGAAGTCATCTAGCATACTAGTTTAACATTATCTATTGTGATGTTATCATGCTTGTGCTTGTGTATTAAACAATTCTACTCAGAGATTTATAACATGCTTTGAATACAAAGAAATATGTATTGCATAGTTAGAAAGAATTCGTACCTGAGATGTGCGAGTTGAGTCATCTTCAGAGAATGCTAGGATAGCCAGATAACCATAATCATCCTTCTCATTAGCAATTGATCCATCTCACACCTTTCCTAAAATAGCATAAGAACTTGTTGTGATGTTTCTTTGAAAACATCCACTTGAATTTCAGACAAGCCCTATCATCCTTGTTTGTCGAGGCTTCAATATATATAGCAATCCTTCTTTGCTAAAAATACCAATCAATATTGTGTGTACTGACCAACTCAGTTTTCAATAAACCTGTCGAACTGAACCCCGAAGAGTCTCCACTTGAAACCAATGGATTCCATCTGAATCTGACATGACTAAACCTCTCAGACAGTGTTATACTAATCCTTGAAGTGCTGTCCTCACATTCTTCAAAAGTGTTAACTTTCGTCGACTTGAGCTTCCTCAAATTCAGCAGTTACAAACTCTTCTGTTCAATCCTAAGGTTCTGACATAAATGCACGAAACTGATTTGGTGTGGTAGTAACTCGATAAATATCCATAAACCTCCACAGTTCTCTGTCTTTGGTTTAGTTGATTCCAAATAGATTTAGCATTGGTACAATTCACTGAGTAATTGTATATCCATGAATAACTGAGTTAGATTGAAATCCCTTGAAGATTCGTCCATAAAAACTTCTCTTTTCCTACTACCAGTGGTGCCATTCAAAGTTGACATTCCGAGCCCTGGAAAGATGCTTCATTGTAGATGTAGCAAATTCCCATCCTGATCTGGTGATCTGATAATCAAGTCGGAGTAATTACTCAGATCAAGGCCTGAAGTGCCTTCTTCAAAATCCACTCTTAGTAGTACCAAATTAGTCTTCAATAGAATCTTCTTCGAATCACAATCAGCTTTGTCGAACATAGAAAACTGCTTCTAATAATCCTTTGAGAAATCAATTGGATTGGGTCATCAATGTACTTCCATTACCGGTTCTGAGAATTTGGTATTTGAAAGCCCGGTGTTTGTCTTGTAATCTGTCAGCCTGATCTGTCTCAACTAAATGTCAATCTGATTTGTCTTGGAGTAGAATAATTAAAAAAAGTTACGGGACACTTGATTATTTAAACTAAGTTTAAATTATAAAGAAAATAAATTTAAAAATAAGTTTTAAAAGATGAAAGAAAATAAAGTATAAAATAAACTTAGTCAAATCTATAAAATAAATTTAATTATATTTAAAAAATAAATTCAAATAAATTCATAATAAACTGAATAAGTTTAGAATAAATTTATTTCAAATTCATTTAGTAAATATATTAAAATTTATTAGATAAATTTAATTTTTGAAAATATTCAAGTGTCTCGTCTCCAATTAAATCATAGCTTTCAAAACAAACTAAATTGAACCCTTGAACTTGAACTTATATCCATAATCAGTTAAATCCTCTTAAATTTATATTTTATATTTTAACTTAAATTTAAATCATAAACTATACAAATTTAAATAATAAATTTATAAAAATTTATGATAAACTTGATAAAGTCTAAGAGTAAACTTTACAAGTCTAAAATAAATTTAAGCAAATTTATTAAATGAATTTAGTAAAGTTTATAAAGTAAATTTAATTAAGTTTATAAGATAAATTTAATTAATTCATAATAAACTCAATTAACAAGTTTAAAATAAATTAAGTCAAATTTATAAAATAAACTTATTAAAATTTAAAGTATAAATTTATAAGTCCCGGTCCAAAGTTCAGTATCCGACAGATAATCCTTGCTTAGGCCTACGAACAAATTCAGCAACACAAACCGGAAGAACATTTCCCCTAATCAAATATCAAAAGCTAGGTTCTTGATTTTCCGTACGATTAGGATCCTGATTTGTATATCAATCAGCCTGGCTCTGATACCAATTGTTAGGTCCAAAGTATCGTAGAAGGGGGGGTTGAATACGATACTCACTACAATTTAAAATTCTTTCGAATCTTGCGGATAAATAAATTGCAGTCCTGTAATGGGTTTCGTGTTCCGGATATTTATTGGGTCGGTTTCTGAGGATATTAAAATATTAAACCAACACACAATATTTTCCAAGGTATATCTGTATATTGATAAATACCTCGAAGGTGCTACAAATCCAAACCCGAAGGTTGGCTACAATGACCACTACTCTCAATATTACAAACTCTAACCACTACTGATATTTCTATTACAAAGCTAGGCTAGGGTGTGTGTATAGTGGGAGTAGCCGTGCAGAGCACTTGGCCATTTCATCCCGAAGGATGATCTGTAAATTGTGAGAACCACAATCACATATTTATAGGCTTTCATAAACTAACCATGGTTAACGAGTTCGTCCTGGACGACTTGAGTTCGTCCTGGACGGATTCGATTAATCAAAATAATCCAAGTCCAAAAGATGAATTGGCGCCAGGAGATGTTTGTTTGGGGCGCAACATTTGACTTTAGTCAAATGTTGCGCTCAACCAAAGTTGCGCTAGATGCTGTGGTGATCCACTTAGAAGAAATTCTAAGTACGAAGTCAAACATGGCGCTTGGGTGGTCAAACCTTGCGCCACTACAGTGTACTACTGTATTCTCACTTAGTCTGTGCAAGTTAAGTTTTGAGTCGCAACCTTTGACTTGGTCAAAGGTTGCGCTCAAGACTCGTCCCCCTGTATCTCCTGTACCACACTTAGAAAATTTCAACACCACATAATACTTGCGCCACAGGGAGGATGACCTGGAGTCGCAACATTTGACTTGGTCAAATGTTGCGCTCCAAGTAGAGTTGCACATGACTGTGTCATGGACACAGTATGTTTACTTAGAAGATTTTCTGGCCAAGTAGAAGTCAAACTTCGCGCTAGTGGCAGTCAAATGTTGCGCTTCCATAATGCTCCACGGTGATGAACTTATAAATCTCTCTAAGTGTTTAAACTTGCGCCTCCTTCCATGAATTCCACTGTTATCTCTCATAAGACTGAGAGTTGACCTGGAGTATGCTCCATCCATATATTTATATTATATTATATTCATAATATTATATAAATATATGTATAAATAAAGATATATATATAAATGTATATAAATAATATTTATATAAACATATAGTAACATATATATATACATATATTTAAATATATTCTCATATATTTAAATATATATAATATACATAAAATTATATGTAAATATAAATATAAATATATATAGGGATATATATATAATTATCTATAGATATAAATATACACATATTTATGCACATAATATAATATATATATATACACTTAAATATATAAATGTTTATGTAAAATATAAATACATATACTATATACATATATATTTATTTAAATATATATACATATAAATATACATATACATATGTTTAAAAACATATATACATATATATTATATATATTATATTTAATTAAATATACATATATACATATATAATTATATTTGTACATATACAAATATATAAGTGCACACATATATAAAATGTCACTTCCTGATATGGCTTTCTGTGGAAGCTTTGACATATGGCATTTGAGCAGTAAGCTTTGGCATAGCTGGCATTTGGCTTGACTTGGCTTTGGAACAAATGACTTGATATGACTGGATCAATTCTTCGATCGATAAATACTTTGCAAAGCTCCGTACGTGCTGACGCTTAGTGCACTGGTCTGGTTCACAAGCGACTAACACTGAAATTAAACATTGTACCGTCTTTGTCAGCAAACATTGATCAGTCGGTTCCGGGTTAGTTTATGCTTCAGTTTGTTGATTATAAATAACCAACCAAGATATATAGAAATATCTTGCTTCAGGGGTTGCACTGAAATCTTTCGAGTACTTGGACAACATCTTCATTGCTTCCACAATCTTGAATACTTCAATCTTTATTCTTCACTGAGGCATGAACATATTAATGAACTTCTTCCAGTGAACTTATTCCTTCAAGACTGTAGATGACTTCTTCAACCTTTGTCTCCGTATCTTCCGATTCCGGTGCAGGCGTAGTGTTATTTACTTGTCCTGTTCTATTGTTGAGTTATCATCCCTATGTAACAGATAGGGTTGTCTTTACATTTAGACTTACACTTCTGCTTCAGCTCATCATACGAATCCTTTCTCTTTCCTTGAACCTTGGGCTGCTTGCACTCAGTTGCAAAGTGTCCAGGTTCACCACAATTGAAGCATTTGAACTTGCTTCTGTCCACCATCCCAGTCTTGTATCCTCCTTTGCTTGTTGAAGATGAATAGCCTCCCTTCTGAAACTTACTAACAGTAGGTTTGTATTTATAGGAAGGGTTCTTCCGAAATCTCATGTTTCCAAACTTCTTGGCAAACAGTGATAGAGATTGATCTTCTAACTGTTCAAGCTCTTCCATTGTATAGAACTCTTCGTCACCACTGGAAGAAGCAGTCTGACCCATCTCAGGTACAACAAACTCCTGAGTGGTTTTAGAAGGAACAACAACATCCTTCTTTTCTTCCGGTATAGGTGACTCAACAACTAGAGCTCTCGAATGGTTCTGTGTTTTACCCCAGCCATATCTCTGTTTACTCTGAACTTGCTCCAGTTCATAAGTTTTCAAAACTCCGTAGAGTCTTTCCAGAGAAATCTCATTCAGATCTCTGCTTTCCCTGATGGCAGTGATTCTGTGTTCCAGATGTTCGGGAAGGGTTAAGAGAAACTTCATGTTGACCTCTTTCTTGTCGTAGAATTTCCCATTCAGATTTAAATTATTTATCAAATTATTAAGTCTGATAAATACTTCTGAAATCCCTTCACCGGGATGAGAACCAAACTGTTCATACTGAGCCATCAGTATCTCTTTCTTGTTTTCCCTAACTTCCTCTGAGCCTTCATTGATAATCTCTAACGTATCCCAGATTTGCTTGGCGTTCGTACAATTAACAACAGCATTGTACATTACTGGATCTAGAGATTCCACCAATATTAGTTGGAGAGCGTCATCTAAGTTCATCTGTTCACTCTCTTCATCTGTGTACTCAGAAAGTTCTTTCGGAATGATCTGATGAGGTATTAACACACCATCCTCTTCGTGTGCTAATATGACATTCATCGGAGTAGTAACACCTTTGTCCAAAATCCCGATGTATTTTCGGTTCGCGGTGCGGAGGAATAGGAACATGTGCCTCTTCCATAGGCCAAAGTGTTCTTTGCTGAACGGTGGGATTTTAATGCTACTGATCTTTTGTGTACTCATATTTAAGGATTTGAAGTGAATAGTGTTTGGATGAGATTTGGATTTTTGAAAGAAAAATATTTTAAATCAGAATTAATTTTTGGAATAAAATTAATTCGAATAAAAAATATTTGGACGTTACAGAGTGTGTATAGGATCTGATACGGAAAAATGGTATCAACTGCTCTGATGCCAATTGTTAGGTCCTGAAACGATTGTAGAAGGGGGGGGTTGAATACAATCGTCACTAAAAATCGCGGCGGAATAATCTGATTTGAATTGAACTTGTTAATCAGATTTTAATTAATTAATATAACAATGTTTTAAGTCGTTATATAATTAATAAGGTTCGTTTTAATGTCCACTAAAGTTCGTAGAATAAATTCGACAGGATGTATTCTAGTTTAGTGATTAAAACAACCGAGTGATCAAAGCACAGAAAACTGTGGATATAACAATTGCAAGTTACAAACAACTTGAAAGCTTTTACAATGCTTGAACAACTTTGAAATGAAGAAGTGAGGCCATATATATAGGCAAAGCACTTGGAACTAGGTATGACATTGAAAGGAATGACTTAGTGGCTTAGGAATGACATTACAAAGCAAAGTCATGCCAAAAGGAAGGAAGGAATGACATTTAAAAGGAATGTCATACTGCCACACACGGTATGACATTATTTTCTTGGCCTTCAAGGGTCCTTTGGCATGACTTAACTAGCCATAGTCATACACAAACATTCGGTATGACATATTAAGTCATTATGGCTCAAACGGTATGACTTATTAAAGTCATACAAGCACAAGACATACATTAACCAAGAAAGTCATACTGATTGACACGGTATGACTTTCTTAAGTCATACAAGAGGAAGTCATGTGAGTGCACACGGTATGACTTTCCTAAGGAAACTCATACCGAACGATAAAACCATGCAAAACACACCAGAATGACATTTCTAAGTCATGTTGACAATGCCATGATGAGTGACACGGTATGACATTATTGAATAATGTCATACCGACTGCTATATGTATATAAACACTTGTATTTAATTAAATAAATATCCAATAATCACTTAATTAATTATATTAATCATATAAATTCATAAATTAAATTAATTCGAAGGTGAATCAATTTAATAAATAAATTATACAACTAATTTAATTATTTTGATAAGTGAAGTGATTAAAGAAATATTTATATAATTCTTTTCTTCAAGCAGCAGGGACTCCAGACATGTTTAAACGCTGTAGATCTTCGTCTTGATTGAACGACCACTTATAGTTGATGCAGAACACTTAATCTGAGTAGCTGACACACAAATGTACTGTCTGGTTCATCTGTATCTAGCTGAATTAAATATTCTTTATCAAATAAACATTTGAGACGTGGCTTGTTCGTCGATTCTTTGTCTTCGTAGTTCTTCTTCATTAGTAACAATAGTATGGAATCTTCTGAATAAATAAAGTATTAAAACTTTATACCTTCTGAACTTCTGGACGTGCTACAAAAGATTATTTGTACACTGAGGCTTGAACATATTAATGAACTTCTTCCAGTGGTGTGCAGCAGCATCCTGAAATTCTTCAGACATATAATTTCAATAAATCACTTGACGTTCTTCGTACGGATTCCTTCAACAGTACTTGCTATTTACCTTGCCTTCTTATCAGAGTTGAGTTGGTACCTCTTTAATTACAAATAGGCTAGACATATGCCTTTCAACCTTGCTTTCTTATCAGAGTTGAGTTGGTACCTCTTTAATTACAAATAGGCTAAACATGTGCCTTTCATGTATGCATATCCAGAAGGGTCTGGAATGCCTGCAGATGATGGATTCCACCATACCGGCAGAGTATCATGACGAGTTTAGCAGGATTGCTCCTACATTTATTGAGCCGTACTGCCGATTCATGCAGACGGTTAGAGGGTCGGCATATACGCCCCCGGTGTTGGAGCATGTCCATCTCTCTCCTTCTGCCAAGAGGCCGTTAGTTGGAGACAGCTTTTCACATGATGTCGTTGATATGACACAGCCGTCTCAGCATATCTCTCACGACCCTCCACAGCCTTCTTCTTCGAGGCCCAAGAAGATTGATGTTCGCCGGCCCGCGGAACATAAATGGATGATTAGCAAAAGGCTGATAGAAGAGAAGATGGATACTATCCGGAGAGATTGGGGATGGGGGAAGGGTATGACTGTTGGTCTCGAGGGTGGTATAAGACATGATCTCATGTTCACGCTTGCCCCTATTTCAATGAAGAGTTTGGCCCCCGGTTGCTGGTTAGATGATCGGATCATCTACACATACATGGTACAATTTCTATTATATTTATATTTCTGTTGTACGTTCATTTATATTTGTGTTTGTATAATTCTGTTTAATGTTCTAGGTTGATATATATAATGTTCTATATATGATAATTCGATGCAGTGGCTGTTACGTGATCGGGAGGAAGCAATTGCTGCAGAGGGCATCCACACCAGGGAGCCTACGTACTACTTCATGGATCCCTTCTTCATCCCTATGGCCATGGAATTACCCTACCAAAATGTGACGGAGAGGGTGAAGCATTTTTATATCAAGTGGGGTAGTTGTGGGATTGGTCCACCACTCAACCAGGTGGACTACATATTTGTTCCCACAAATGTTAATGACAATCAACTGGATTCTCATGGCCTTTGCTGTGAAGAAGTGGGCTATCATGGTTCTCGATCCTCTTAACAATAAGGCTGAATATCCAGAGGAAGAAGAAGCAATAGTACTAAATCCTTCACTCCTCTTCTAGTAATCTAAATGATGGTTTTATTTTGATATTTGTTTTGATGTTTTTGTTGTTTTTTAGGTTAATGTACTTGGAGGGATGCTTCGTTTTCTTGCCAAGGGTCAAAAGTTCCCGAAGGAGGACCCTCTAGTTCATGTTTGGGATGAAATGCCGAAGCAGCAAAATTATTTTGATTGTGGGGTATTCGTCTACAAGTACATGGACTACACCTTGCAAGGGTATGACCTCTCCACCTTGACGTGAGATACTTCGGATGTTGACCTTTTCCGCTTTAGGATTGCCAAGGAGTTGCAGAAAGGGAGAGATAGATGAATCCCTCATCATCTTATGCGGAAAAGGCTACAACTTTCCAATCAATAGGACATTTATGTAGTTTCGTAGTTCATGACATTTATGTAGTTTCGTAGTATATGACATTTATGTGTTATTTATTCAAGTTAAACTATGTAATTAACTATATTTCAATCTCATGAGATCTTGGTTGTTGATTATATCGATTGATTATCGACCGTGTCCACCCCCCCTCCCCCCCGACCCCTTTCATTAAATATTTTTTATGTGTTTCTTGTTTGAGTATCCCCCGCCCCTTTATTGCATATTGATAGGAATGTCCACCTCTATGTTGTGATTAAATTTGAGTTTTTTTGGAGTATAGTCATTTTTTGGATGTTTGAGAATTTTTGACGGTTTCGGCCATATTTGAAGGCTTCGCAAAATTTGGTCAATTTTTTTAAAAACATTTGTTGTTGGAATGTCGTTTATTCAGTTTTTGTTGTTGTTGGAACTGGTTGACACTGTTAAAAATAGGTGGGAATGTGCAGAAACAAACTGCACATTCCACCTGTTTCCACTGCATTGTCCGCAGAAAATATCCTCGGATGGTAAGGAGTGTCCGCGGATAACCCAGTGTGCTATTTTTTTGTCTCCCCATATGTGTCTTTTATGCTCAAATATACTCTTCTAGGACCCCTTAACCACATTATGACTTTTAAAAGTTGATACAATAAGTTTTCATTACTTAAAGCCAATTGTTTCGAAAATGACCACTTTCAACAATTTTGTGAACTTTGAATGCATACTGTCGTGAATACACACGTTCAAAAATCATAAATAAATTAGAATAGACTAGAAACACCATAATTGAAGTAATCGTAAGACCTCGTACCATTTTGACAATGTTAGCACTAAGAAAGAAATTACTACATAATATTGTCATTTCAATGTAAATAATATATCAAACGGTGTCTAGTTTGTTACGCTTACAGAAAAATACATATAAAACCTGAAATTAACATTAATCAAGTACGAGAAAGCGAACTAACTAAACACTGCTAAAATGTTGGAGAAGCCTCTCGATAATCGGTGCTTAGATGGCCGGGGCGTAGCATCTGCTTTGACGAAGCATGCAACCCAATAAAGCACAACAACACAACCTTCACGTAGCACACCGTCGGTCACGTTGGCACGACTATAGTGATCATTCCAGATTGTCACACGAATGCTATTAGACCCATCATAGAGACGAAATGTGCTCCATTGAACTTGTCCCGTAATCCATTTCCCCGTATCATCACCATCAAGGTGGGACACTCACCCCTTGACATATTCAATTCTCATTTGGTCATGAGTGCAGCCCGGGCGAGGCCTCAACTTCATAATGTCGGCTATCCTATCACACTCCACAATTTCGCCACCATTCCACAGCGAGACTTTGTTTGGCCCATCATGATAGTCCTTACCCAAGTTCAAAAAAGGGAGGAAATATGAGGTCAAGTTATACGTCACCCTTTCGAACATGTTATCGCTTGCACACCACTGAGAAGCTTCGGTCCAATTTCTTGACCGGTAGGCCGCTTCCTCAAGTGGGTACAACTCGGTGTCTTCTTCCTCCGATTGGGGAGGTGGTTCGTACATCTGTACCAATTCGTCGAGCTCACGACATGCTTCCTCCAAGAAGCTCAAAGTAGGTGAATCACACATTTCTTCCGAGTAGGGTGGTGCTTCGTACATTTCTGCAAGTTCGTCGAGCTCACGACATGCTTCCTCCAAGAAGCTAAAAGTAGGTGAATCACACATTTCACCCAAGTCCGAGATTGAGTTGTTGACGTGTGACACTGACTCATCATCCGAATCGTCGGCCATTTCACCTACAAATCCAACAAAGAACACGTTAGTTACACCAACTCATACGAATGACATATAAACAAAGAACTAAAACATAAGGGAAATTTACTTAAAATGTAAATTACAATTGGGCAGTTTCAGCTTTTCTTAAATCATCTTCTTTTTTTTGGGACACGTTCTAACATCATGTCCCAACATATTGCAATACCGGCATTTTCTTTTTGTTTTTGTTAGTTCCTCAACGGGGCTTTTAAAGCGCTGCTCTTTTTTTCCGTCCCTTCGTTTTCGACACCAAGGGGTCAAGGATAGTCTCATGCAACTTCTCACCACTTTCTTGAGTTGTTTTTGAATTGAATTCACCTCCTTCATTTTCGACCCCGTCAACAGGCATGCTCTCAAGTATTTCTGTTTCCCGATTAATAACCCCAACGGCATACTCATACCGCTCTTTCGATGCCATGCAACTATGACTAAACATCATGGTAAGTAATATCATGTGGTTAAATCTTTCCGTAGGAGTCAATTCATGAGATGGTGATTCAACTTCGGACGTGTGATATGGCAACTTGCCGTCAACTCTATTGGCGTCATTTGCCCAGCGCCGTTTCACAAAATGTTCCGGTAGTTCCACTACACACCTCTTCGTCAAGACGGCAATAATGTGACGGCATGGTATGCCAACATGATCATCTATTCTACAAATGCATGAACCCCATAATGACGCCTTGTTGAATGATACAAGATACGTGGTTCTCTGAGAAGCCTGAGAAGCACGCATCAACGGTCTATAACATTTGTAGAATGTGTCTTCAACATCTTCCGAGGACTGATCTCTATCTTTCTCCCCAAAGTACTTAGATGATTCAACCAATTGTTCCTGAAATCTACGAAACATTTCTTTCGTATAAATGGAAGCCGCGTGGTGCTCTAAAGCAGTTTTCATTTGCATGCAGCAACTTCTATGAAACGTCTTGTAATCCTCGTCTTTCTCACGCATGAATTGCCTCTCCAAAGCTTTTTGTGCACCCTCTACAAAATCTTTCAAACCGGTGCAAGAACCAACATAGGCATCGAAAAAGGCATTCATTCCTTCACTTCTTGATGTGGTCTTTTGACACGCAGAAGAAGTGTTTCTTGTGTAAGCCTCGACCAACTTATGCTTCAAAGCATATAACCTTTGAAGCCATGTATTGCCTTCCAAATTGTACTTCAAAATCAAAGTCTTCCACCGATCTTCAAACACAACTTCGGTCAAAGAGTGATAAATGCAATTGTTGAAATCAAATTTAAACCCTTCCTTGGAATAATATGTTGCAAGTTTCTCGGGGAATTTGTTGCTAATGTGCCATGAGCATAACAAATGTGATGTATTCGGAAGTTGTGATTCAATAGCCGCGGCCATGGCTTGATCTTGATCGGTTATGATAGCCAACGGTTCTTTGCCTTCCATTTCCACTAGCCAAGTACTCAGAACCCACTCAAAAGTTGTCTTCAATTTATCCCGGACGAGTGCAAAACCAAAAAGTATTGATTGGTAGTGATGATTGACTCCGGTGAAAGGCACAAACGGCATAGCATACCTATTAGTTCGATATGTAGTGTCAAACGCAACCACATCACCGAAGTTTTTGTAGGCCATCAAAGAGCGGGGATCGACCCATACAAGACACTTCAATCTTTATTCGTCATCGAGGAGAGTCTTGATGAAAAACTTACCGCCGCTCTCTTCTTGCAAACGGTACAACAAATCCAAACCGGCTTGAGCATCATTAACTCCCATGTTGTCCTTCCTAAAATCACGTACGACATTTCTTAAATGTTGGCTATCAAAACCTATGTGTTCCGCTCCTCCATGCATTTTACCAAAAATATTCATTTGTTGCTTGGCGGGACACCCGAAACATGTAAGGTCTTGATTAATTTTTTCTGAGCCGCCCTCACATGTCTCTCCCCTCTTATCAAGCTCATCTTAGAAGGAGTAACAACTTCGTGATTGTGTTCTAATTCCAAAGCGGTTATCTCCCAATGACTTGTTTTTTTCTTATTAACCAAGTACATTCTAACTTTGCAACCACTCCTACGAATCACATCTCTACGTCGTTTGCCCTTAACACTACCAAGACTACCCATCAAAATTTCATCGTCCTCAACGGGGTTTTTCCCATGATTTTCTCCCGCTAAATTACAGACATACATTCGACCATATATGGATTTATCTTTGGCACGCTTCTGTGTGTTTTGTATCTTAATTACAAAACCGTTCTTTAAAGCATACGCCCTAAACAAATTCTCCCCGACTTGTAAATTAGGAAATTGTTGATTCAAGTAGGGAATAATAATAGGGTCATCTCCATCAACATTATCCTCACTATGATCATGCAAATTACCACTACTTTCATGCAAACTACCTATATCATCATACAATTTCTCACTTTCATCTAATTCTTCACTAACTAACTCCTCACCATCACTATCAACAACTTCAACATACCCAAATTTATCTCTATCATTACCACATTTAACTTTATCATCATGTACATCAACATTCTTGGTTTTTTTCAAACTTTTTCTACCTTCAAATCTTGCAAACATTTTATCCATTACAACACAAAGAATAATCAACAAATCACTACTACAAATTAAGCTTACCAAAGACAAAGATGGAAGTTGGATGAGATTCTTGCCACAAAGCACCACAAATCAGCTCTACACTTTCCAAAAAAAAGATGAACACAAGCTTTGTTGATCAACTAGGTTATAAAAACGGGCGTGCAAATGTCTCTGGGTTGTCCGCGGAAATTAACCGCGGAAACCCCTTGTGTCTGCGTAACAAAACGCGGAAAGACAGAGTATCCGCGGAAAATAACCACGGACACTAAAAAATCACATCTTTTACCCCAGCCGTTGGATCGTCGATCCAACGGCTAAGGAGCAGGTTGTTGTGTAACTGTTCCCTGGCAATCAGTTGTCAGGGAACATGACCCAAAAAGAACATAGAAAGATAGAGAGAGATAATATACGGAATTGTAGAGAGAGCCTCTGGAGAGACGTGAAAAGCGAAAGGACATGTGAAAGGGGAAGCAAACCTTTGTAACCGCGGATAGGAATTGATAAGGTGCTATATAAAAGTAGAGAATTAATTAATTTTAAATTTAAATAAACACAGAAAGCAGCAAAACAGAGGATGGCTAGAAAAACAGGAATACGAGGAGGATTTTGAGAGATGCCACGTCATCCTCTTGATATCCTCCTTTATATAAACGGTTTTTCTAGTGTGTGCCCATGGGCACACACTAAGCACCAAATTCTATAAGTTTGGTGGATTTTGATTGGCTCCTACTTCCTTATAATGGTGGACCCCCTGCAAATTCACCAACTACACCAATAAAAATCCACCAAATTTATAGAATTTGGAGCTTAGCATGTGCCCATGGGCACATACTAGACAAACTCTTATATAAATATAAAGATAGCACCAATTAAAACACCCACCCCCATTTTCATGTCATTTTGTGCAAAAAATATTTACCCAATTTTATGCATATAGCACTATTTATTTATTTAATTTTAGTCAATTCTGATTTGATTTCAGTTTTGGCGGACCAACCAAAATCTTATATATACCACCTATCTCCCACCTACGTCAAAACCTTAGCTTAAAATTATTAATACATACTATAAATAAGAAATATAAACATTATGTAGAAAAAACTCAACTTTAATATATGGTACACTCACATTGTTTATTATAATTATAGTCCATCTCCTCATGTTGGCTATATTTGTCGAATCTTTCCACACCTGTAGATATCCATAACAAGATTCCACGTTATTTATTACCATATTGAACTCATATATTCTATTTATTACAAACTTAATATTAATATCATACTATTTTTAAAATATAGTACTCAATACCGTTGAAACATAATGTCATACAGGTTCAACAATTTTACATAATGTCCTAGAGGTTCAATTGTGGTGTGTAGTCAACTAAGATTTTAATGTATTATATATAGGGTTACTCTCAAGAGAGAACCAATCCTTAAAATAGAACCTTAGCTAAGATTCTGCTGCAGAACCCTAAATTTTAAATAGAATTTTGGGATCTAAATCTAAATACATGTTTTTTGCATCGTTGTTTGTGTTCAAAAATAATTTTACTTGTTTTTTCCGTTGTTGTGTGTGTTCAAAAATAATTTCATCTAGATTTTAATGGATTGTATGTGATTTTTATTTTATCCTGATTTTTGATAAATTGTAGTAGAGTGGATACATGGTCTTTAAAATTTGAGCACAATGCATCATTGCGATATTTGAAAATGCTTAAAATACAACAATCCTCAAAATTCATCATTTTATAAAGTCCAAAAAAATTTATCAATATTTGAATACCATCATATTTTAATGAAATTTTAAATAATCTCAAGCCAATACCATCGAATTTTTAACTACAATTTTAAATCTTAATTGAATACCACCAGATTTTGTAGTATAATTTAAAAATCTTGATCGAATACCACCAAATTTTGTAGTATATTTTAGAATCCTAAATCAATACCCCAAAATTCTGATACATTTTTTAAAGTCCGAGTTGAATACACCTAGATTTCATAAATAAATGAAACAAATTATTTAAATCTCAATTTAATATGAAAATTGCAGATATCCCAAAAGTTATTCCCGATTTGAAGAAAATGTCAGGTATCCCAAAAGTTATTCCCAATACTTTTTCAAATCGTAGTTAGAAATAACTGATTGATTCGATTCACATTAATAAAAATGGACTCCATTTATCCACATAAATCACCAAATTAAATTATCAATATGTCCCGCAGGCCATTTCAAAAAAAAATGGGACAAAATACAGTATTCCGTATTCTTATAATTAATTATTGTTTATATTCCGTCAGAATTACTTTTTGTGTTTGGTTGAAGTGAATGAATATGAAAGGAATGAAATGAAATTTATAATCTTACGAGCAAATATTTATAATTTCATTCCTTCCTCCATTTCATTCTTCACACTCTATGCCTAGAGTTGACGCCCTAAATTTAAGAAGGAATGCTTCATTCCTTCTTATACTCATTTTTTCTTCAATCTCATGATAACAATTTTGTACTGACTCAATATTTTTCAAAATTTTGTTCCTTTCGCTATTACTTTCATTTATTTTAGTCATTCTATTACATCTTATTCTCCCCGACCAAACACAACATTAAAAAACTAAAATCCCATGATAAAACAGAGGGAGTGGAAACAGAAAAATAATGGAGGAGACGGCGTTAACGGAGCTGGAGCGGCTCCAAACCCGCATCCTCCAACGAATATCCGACCTGGAACTCCGCGCTGGCCTCCCTCTGCCCTACACTCCTCAAAACGACAACGTTTCGGCTAATGAAACTCGACTCTCCGAAATTTTGTTAAATAACGGGGTTAAATACTTCGCGTTTAAAAAAGTGGGCTTCGATTTTTACGATTTGAGCCTGGAGTTGAGAAGAGATGCTCTTTGTGCTGCCTCGGTTCATCATCTTTGTAAGAGCATTGTTATGGTATGATTTACTCATATTTAATTTAATATTCGCTCGGGTTCTACAAGAAATTTTTTACATGAGAACAATTATTTTGTGTTTTTTACAAGAATTTGGGTGGGTCAATGCTAGGGTATATGTCACGGGAGTTCTCACTGGCATGCCTGCATGTATTTTACGAAAAGGTATGCCCAAATGGCATGCCATTTTCCATTAAATATAGCAAAAACTGTTGCATCATTACAGAATTGATACTAAAATGCACTTACAAATATAACAAAAGTTAATAAATATTAACAACAAAACTTAGTACAATGGTAACTTATATTAATAGTTTATCTAATATTTAACTATGAAGTTGGATTATATTTAAAATTTTCAATATTTATAAGATATAATATTTATATAATATTTATTATTTATATAAAAAATTAGTAAAAAAGCATGCCAAATGGACAAAAAGCATGCCTAGAGCATGCCCAATCTGGCATGCCCGTGCCGCTGTGACATGAACCCTAGTCAATGCATAGGTCTCTTGTACTTTTCAGCTTATAGTCAAGCTCACACATGAATTTTGCATTCTAATATATTTCATAATAATTTCTTGTATCACGGGCACAGAGGTGCAACTTCTATTATTATAAATAATTTTTCGGTTTTTCCAATATGCGCTCACACATACTAAACACTAAATTTATGGATTTAGATCACTTTAATTTGTGTGGTTTTTATATATGCAGGGATCATCGTTATTAAGAAGTATGAACTAATCAAAATTAGTTAAATCCATATGAACATCCCATCATAAAACCGATAATTATTCTCTTTATATTATCAGTTATATCAAAATAAGTGACCGAGATTTAACTTGTATTGTTAGAAATAATTAATCAATTTATATTGTTATTTATATGCAGTGATTTTTCCTGGCACCGCAAGTGACATCATAATAACTTGCATTGTCACAAATAATTAATGACATAAGTAGTTGAATGTTGATTTATGTGTACAGTAGCTACAAACCATTTGTGCTTATAAACCAGTTAACCATGGACAAGTTATGGTGTCATAATGAAAGAAATCATGCAATACTTAGTGACAATGGTACAAGTGAACTTGCATTGTAACCAATCTCACAGGTTGATTGAATGTAGATATGTGAGTACTATATAGGGCTTATGTTTGAGCTACATACCAGTTTAGCCGACAAGCCAGTTATAACTTATAAGTCACTTCATTGGATCACATAAAATAGACAGTTGCTTGATAAGTTTGTATTATAAGAAAAGATGATAGATATAGGTGAGTTTAGTAATGTCTTGTGATTGTATGTTTGGATTTAGAGAAGGATATGGAGCGGACTACATCTTTGCAGATACTCCCTCCGTCCCACCAGGTTCTTTACACTTACCTCTTTTGGACGTCCCATCCATTTCTTTACATTACAAAACTTTCCCAAAATAGTTAATAGGTCCCACCACTTTATCACTTTTCCTTCCTTTTCACACTACTTTTACTCCACTATCTCTCTTTTATATATTAAAAATCGATGGGTCCCACCACTTCACCCACTTTTCTTCCTCTTTTTCACTACTTTATACATATTTCTTAACCTCCGTGCCCAAACCCAATGTAAACAATTGGGTGGGACGGAGGGAGTATATCTTATAATTAAAAGTAGGATTACGTCTAGGCCTGTCAACAATTTTTATCTGTATAGGATTAAACTACATGAAAAATACATGAAACTGGGTACAAAATCTTTCACAAAATGACATGTTACAAGTTTTTGTTAGAACGAGCCCCCTGTATGTGCATTGTTAACATCAATTAAAATATCCCACTTCAATTGTAATGTCATTTTGGTGCAAAATTTTGTAATATACTATGTAATTTTGGATTGATACTGATTCTTTTTACAGGTAAATACTCGAGCCCCCTCAAATGTCACTGATTGTAGTAATCGTAACTTGTCAAAGTATTATGTTATTATTGTAGTACGCGTATCATTTCTATTGCCAGTCATTCTTTGATTCCACTGAAATATTCAGCACTAAAAGTAAAGTGTCTTTTTGTTGCAGTATACTGCTCGATGTAATATGAAGAATGTGAAGAATTTTTTGTATTCTCTCAACGATGGCAAGATACCAAGAATGAAATTTAATTGTAAGTTAAAACTCTGTACTGAAACAGAGATATAAAGGCTTTAAAATTTCTCATAGGCAAGTAAATGTTTTATGTAGTAGCATATAACGTTTCTGGATTAGTCTGTATTAGATGCTTCTATAAGTTTTAGAATCTTTTTGAGGATTTTGCACAATTATGAAGGAGAGGCATTGTTGTACACAAGGGCAGGGGTGGAAATCAATCAATTATGGAGCATCGGGGTAAGAGCTATGTTACCCAGACTCGGTTAAAAGTGTCCAACATGGATACGTGTCCGAGTGTCGGACTCGGCAGTAATGTAAACTTTTTACATGTTTTTATCCTAATATAAGTGTCAGAGTGTCCATACCAATGTCCGAGTGTCGAGTGTCCGACACGGGTACTCGAGGCAAAATGAAGAGTCTGGATAACATAGGTTAAGAGAATGACAAATATAAAAAACAAGCGAGGATCTCTAAAATGTCGTTTATATGCAAACAGAGGGTGTAGATGAAAATAATCCTGAAAAAAAGAGCATAGTAATATAGTCATTTATCACATACTAAATAATTTGTTTGTACAACTTTTGCTCCTAATTTCTCATTTATCAAAGGATTGTTTTCTGAAAATGTTAAAATATACAACTTAAGTTTAAGCTCTGGCTTGTATACATTTTGGTTTAGTATTGCTTGCTCCGGAAGAGGTCTCTGAGATGTTGACCGGATATGTACGCAATGGAGTGACATGTATCGGCATGAAAACTGACATTCCGGTATTATTCCTTTGTAGACATTAATTCCATTTGATTTCTTATCTCTGTAGTACTCAACAAGTCTGCAATTTATACATGCCTGTCTTTTATGATACACTTTCTGGATAAAAAGTTAAAGTTTGATTACTGAATTTCTTGATAATTAAACCAACATTTATATTTTACACCCTTTGCTGGCGATATTTAAATTTGTCAAAGTTTTTCTGTTTTTTCCCCCAAGTTTTGTCTTCAAATCCCTTTCATTATCGGTGCTTGCAGAAAGTCTTCTAGCAGCTCACATGTAATGGTTGGACAGAACTATAAAATTCGCCAACAAGCTCCCTTAAAATTCTATTATCTTGTTTGACAAATCCTTGGCAGCACTTATGGTCCTTAAGCTTTAATATCTGTCATTATATAGTCTTCTCTGTTATAGACTCTGTTTTTGTTGATACCCGGAGAGATGATAATATATGTCTTTTTCTCATTTTTCCTCCTGGTCTGCATATTTGTGTGTTTCGACTGGTGTGTTTAGTGTATAACAAATTAAGATAAGACTTATATGAAATTTGCACCCCTTTGATTTAGGGTAAATGCACTTTCCACCCAATACTTTCACGACAAAAACTTCGCATCCCTTAATTATCTTTGGGGCGATACTGTGACTACACTTTTAATACATTCCTTACAAAGCCTAAAACATTGTTTAACCAATTGTTTAACTGACGATTATAATGATGTTTAGTGATTTTAATGATGAATTGTCAGGATCTGCCAAAACCTGGTTTGCTTGTGCCTGGAAGTGCAAAGACATGTTACTGATTTAATATATTTGTCGAGAAATCAAAATTCTTTAACCAGTGCTATATATTTATTAACAACTATTTGCCTTTCACCATATTGTTTGTATGAATTGACCTGTTCTGTTATATTCAGGTATTTTGAATAGCAATATAAACTTTTAATCCATCTTAATAACACGAGGTTAACTCTTGCATGGAAAGTCTACTTTTAATCATGTCATGACTTGTGTATGAACAAAATAGTAACAAGAGGAAGGCATCATCATACACTTACATTGATCTATACATGTTTATTATATGTTAGTGTGCAATTGTGTGACATGTAACTTGTGTATTGCCCAACAGATTATTTTGGACGAAGCAATTGTAAAGCTTGATCCGGACTTCTTTTGGATGGGAGGTGGAGATATAGATTTGAAGCTGGGAATCAGAACGTCCGAATTCATCAACTATCTGAACCCTTTTATTGTGAACTGCAGCAGCTCTTAACTTGCCAATGTACATCAATTAATATAGCATCAGGACATGGCTAGACCGCGATTTCATGGTAAATCGTCTCCCTGAAAATTCCGTTTCCCATTATACTTGAAGTCTACAACTTTGTGGCTACACCTTCAGAATGCTTATATTTTCTAGAATTAATTTGGTAAACAGTTTTTGTATTTTCCTTTACACCAGAGGAAACAAGTTAAATATAATGTATGCAGTATTCTTTCGTGTCCAGCTGCATATTTTAGCTGAAAAATTGCTCCTGTCTTCTTAAGTTCAGTTCCTCACCGGCTCACTCCCATTGTTTAAACTTACGGTGAAAAAAAGAATTAAACTTGGCAGTTAGGAATACAACTGAAAGTGTAGAAGACTTTAGTATAACTGTCTCCATTTAATACCAATCAACCAACACCTTTACATCATGTCCAAGCAGAAGAAGAAACGACAAGACATCCATTTCGTTTAAACTTTTATTCATTCATATCATATTAAATACAAAGATAGCAGACATTACATGGGACCATCTCCACAATATTCCTGTCAGCTTTACAATTGTATTACTACTGCTAGATTTCTCTTCCACTGAAAATTCCAACATATATTCAAAGCCATAGATATAGCCTTGCTGCAAAATTCAAAAGTTACTTCTGTATTTCCTTTGATATTGAAGGTATATACTTGTACATATATATTGTTTTGTTAGAGTAAAAGCATATATAATATTTTGTAACGATATATAACTGTGTTGACATATTTTTACACAACGAAAAAGTAAGATGGTGATTGTTTGCAATTGTGTGGATTTAGTGTTTTATATGTGAATAATTGGTATCTGCAGTTTGGCTCAGACTGCCCATAACTGCTTTGTATATGCATGAGATCTATAGTTTTTTGTTGTGGATAGGTGGTTTGCGATGGGGTTTAGCATAATCCATAGATACCACGTCGTCCATGGTTTCGTCATCTTCTGATTTTGCAGTTTCTTTGACCTCATTCGGAGAAGATTCTAGTGTTGATCTTGCTTGCCTCCATTTCTGCAAGAAAAACAAGAAACTGTGTAAGATCTTAAGGTTATTACACCATGTAATCTATTCATCAGCCGTTCAGCCCATCTTAAATTATGAATTATTAATTTAATACCTCTATCTGGGCCGTCTCTTCCAAATATGATAGTGCAACCTTTCCTCCTACAAGTCAACAAATTATATAGTAAGACATGACAGCCACAATACTTCTGGGGACTGGGGACTTCTGATATTGTTTGTTATTGCGAAGAACTTGAAAGTCCACTCTTTAAAAACCGAAATATTGATTAACCGTAGAAAATTTACTCATAAATCGTCGATAAGTTAACTATTGCAGGTCAGACATAGCTTAAGGATTACAGTTTGATGATCCTAGACCTTCATAACAAGGACAGTAAGAAGGTCAAGTTAATCTGTTGTCGATGAATGAAATTTGTACTATCACTACAAGAAAAGCGGCTAATTTCGACCTGAAGCTATTTTCGACCAGATTGTGACTGTCGAAATTAGCCGCTTTTCTTGTAGTGTATAATATGCTCTTTCTTCATTTTGTGCTTTACAAATTTAAAATAGAGTTCAAAGTCCATGTAGATGGAGTAACACCCATTTGTTTTAACTCATGCCACTGATAATTTTCTATTTCTGAGATTGAGAATATTACTTTTGTGTTTTACTAAGCCTTCATTCGAATTTTTATTATATTATTATGACATGGTCATAAACAAAATTATAAGCTAGCTTAAACAGGTAGGTGTAAGATTATGTTCCTGCATGGCTTGCATAAACTTACATACCTTTCTTCCCTTCTTTCTTCAAGGAATCTGCCGCTGAGTCCTTTCCCATCACTTCATCTTCGAATTCATCTGTTCCAGTAGTACTAGTACTGATGTGTTCTTCTGTCTGGACTACTGTTGGCTCTGAGTTTATGAATAAACTTCTGAGTTTTCTGCTATGTACATCCTGCATAGATACAAAATCCAGAACAGAAATTCTCAGTAGCATGTTAGATGCATAAATCAGATCAGAAACTCTTTAGCATGTTAATATACATGTATATGTACTAGTGATCTTACCTTGCCAATCGTGTGAAATATACTGTCAGTTTTCCTGTCTGCAGATAAGCTTAGGCCGCGAGAATTGCATGCATGCAGAGAAACAAGGAAAACTAGAAGAACAAAAACAAGTTTCGACATGGTAAGCCAGAAATATGATTCTCAGATATAGTATTCTAGCTACTGCAAGACCAGATGTATCTCTGCAGATGTATGGTGAGTTGTGAGTTTGATCAGGGTTTGGGTTCCTATAAGTAGTGCAGTGGGAATGGAAGGGCATTAAATGCAGGCAAGATAGGGTTGTTATCGAGAACATGCAAGTGTTTTGCATGATGAAGCTAGAAAACGAAATCTAAGATCTTTGGTGTCTACTATATATGTTCCCCTTTTCTCCCTTTGAAATCAATGAAGTGGCCCTTCGAATAAACCAGCATTATGTTTGTGAGTTTTGACAGTAATGAAGTAGATTGAAAATGGATGGGAGAAAGAAGTGATTATGATTAGTGATAAGCATATCATGGGCAGAACCAGAGCCATACATGTAGTCAATATTAATTTTAACATAGTTTTTAAGTTATGAATTAACCAAAAATCTCAAATCATTGATAATTAGTCCTTTTTCTAAAAAAGTCTACCGATTAATCCATATTCCGTAACTTGTTGAACTGATTAAATTTCCGAATGATCCTCGATTAATCTGATTAATCATTATTCCATAACTTTACCGATTAAGTTCAATTACTGCTTTTTAAATATTTATTAATTACAATAAACAGAGTCAAAATATGATGTGAATAAAACCGACGACTTGTCAAATGATAAGAGATAATTTCCGTTTTTATGATAATAGTCGGTTTTGACTCTGTTTCTTGTAGTGTTACACCTCTTTACATAGTTGCAAATATGGGTTATTCTAGGATTCTATCCCTGTAGCATTTCTGACTGAAAAATTCTTTTTCATTTGTCCCATTTTTTTTTTTCATTTGTCCCATTTTAATCAAACTTAAGACGAAAGAATTGAGAGCTTTGTTAATTGACATCGTTTTCTAGCTTTCAAACAGAATAAGGTGGTGTTTGGCTACGGCTTTTAAGTCGACTTCTGGGTTTATAAGTTGGAAGCACTTATTTCGTACTGTTTGTGTAATAAGTCAAGAAGCACTTATAAAAAGCTAGGAATGCTAGCTTTTGTTTCAGGACTTCTGCTTATTTGTCAAACACTTTAATCACTTATAAGTCTTGTCTGGCTTCTAACTTCTACTCCACTTATTTATTTTAAGCAAGAAGCACTTATTTTAAGTTCAGCCAACGGCCCCTAAGTATATGTTTAACGTGATTTGATGTGGTAACACATACGATTGCGTGTGTGTCGAGATCTCAAAAAACTGTTGTCTAATCTCTCATTTGGAAATTAATGACCAGACATCGACTTGATTAAGCGGTTTAAACCGGTGCATCTTAATCATTTAAGTGTGTATTATTCATAGATTTAGTAGTTATACTATCAAATTCGAGGCATGGCTTTGCTAATAATTTATTAATAATGGCACTGAGATTATGTGGTCTTAAGTAGGCTAATTTTTTAGCTCTTATCTACATTTTCTTGTAAATTTCCAGCCTCTTGTTTTCTTGAGGGGTCCGTCTATTTTTTATTCTGCATTTTAGTTTGTAGCAGATATTTTTAATAATTTGATTGTATAAGAAAAATTAATACTTTTATCTAATTATTTTGAGGATTATAATGTTAAGAACAAAACATATATTTGTTTGAAAATAATAATTTTGTCACACTATTATATCAATGTATCTAGAGATATTGTGCAATAAAAGATGCACCGGTGGCTATATATGTAAAGAAAATTGTAAATTATTAATACAATTTTTTCTTTTTAGCTTGATTCTCCATGTATCCACTTTCCTGTGTAATGATTGACAAAGCAATTAGGTAAGAACTAAGAAGCATGTGTTGACTATACAGAAATTGTCCAAAAGCAAAACACTTTTCCATACTGACAATGTAAATGTGAATAGAAGTGTTTTTTTTCTTTCTTCTTTAACTTCGGGAGAAGTGTGAGAAGTGTTTGAAAGTTGTGAGAATGACAATGAGAAATTGATCTACTCTACGTCCTTTATATTGTGAGGAATTTTAGGGTGGGATATTATAAACAATAACTCGTTTATATATAAAGGTTGATTTTCTTACGAGTAATTTTAGAGTTGTGATTAAAATTTACATTTAGTTACAAAAATTCGCGAGATTTACAAATTTTTGGAAAGGTCGCTAGACTTTATCTCTGTTTTTTAAAAGAGTGGCTCCCGTTTCAATATTTTGAAATCTATCCAACTTTTTGTTACTCGGTATAAACATTGGTAACAATTCTAAATTAATTCTGAAATTTAATTCTTAAAAATTACATAATATATAATGTAATAGTTTCAATATTAATTTTTTTTTGGTTGTATAACATTGTTAAACATTCAACTATGAGTATCATGTTATACAACATAATTAACGAGTATAACGATTATTTTTATAAATGATGGAAAACTATGTACAATATAATTAATAAATAGGAAATGATGATAATAAATATTAAAATTATAGGATGCCAAAGATTAACTCATAATGTTGTTTAAGATTAGTGATATGTTAATTATATATAAATTTTGTTCATGAAAAATATTATTTATAATTAAATTAAACATTTAAAAATGACACTACAAAAGATGTACTGTACTCATGTTACCTGTCTACTAATCTAACAATATGAACATATACTCGTCTGTCCTATTTAATTCTATACGTTTCTTTTTCACTACTCGACACGCACTTCAATGCTCTTACAAAATATAGTTTCGTAACTTTTTTTAAAAATTTTCTTTTTCTAAATAAAAATATAACATTCAAACTTTTATTTAGAAAAAAAAATCTTAAAAATAAGTTATAGAACTATATTTTACAGGAGTATTAAAATCCGTGCCGCGTTTCCGCTCCCAATGTATATAACTCAGGGGAGGAAGGAGTATATAGCATGGTAATTATGTACTTCGGTTTTGTGTGAGAAATTAAATATTACAGTATACGAAATTGTCAGTATATATGTGTGTGTGGGGACAAAATTCTAGTAAAAAACACTTTCTAGGAAATTGGATCCACAAAGATCCATCTCAACAACCTAAACATTGGAGTATGAAGAAATATCATTTGAAATTTCTGTCCTAATAGGTGACTAGAAGAGCTAAAGAGTACGCATACACCCTACCACTAAAAAAATGTGAGAGAAATGTTGGATATCTTGCAAAATGCGATCTTGCTACCGGACCATAAAGTTAATCGTTGAAATTGTGAGTAAATATCATGGACCACATTTACATTGATTGTAAATAATTTGCATGTATCCGAAACATAAAGCTCGACTCGATTATCGTCGAATTCGCGTGACACATCTACTAACACATATCAGTAGACAAGGGGTCGGGGATTAGGAGATGAAACATGCAGGTCCTACAGGGAGTGGCATGCATGTAGGGACTGGACTGCTTTAGGGGACATTGTTTGATGGTCAAACCGTCTTGTAAAGACACATGGGGTCTTGTATCTTACCCCGCCGTCCCGTGCCATGTGAACTAACCAGTAATTCAACATTATTTTTACGAAGAAGAAACACAGAAATTTCTGGTAGAAATAATATTCCTGTCAATGTGATTGCAGGCTATTGCGTGAGCTCGTGGGTTTACCAGTGCGCACCCGAAGAGTAGCGGCTGCGGGTTCCTACGTTAAAAAAAAAAAAAAAAACTTTAGAAATTTCTTAATCAACTCCATTTCATGCCGGTAAATGCATAGAGTTCCCTTTGTTTACCTACTATCGAGTTACTCTGATCGATTTGGTTCACGTGGCAAGATTGACTTGTATAGATGAGTGCAGCTGGAGAATTCTAATGAGTCCACAAATAGAAAATGAAATAAACTTACTCCCTGGTGCCTGAGTGATCTTAGCAATTGTCAACATATATGATGGATCTAGTTTCCGTCCTGGTGTTCTCTCTTATCTTTTCTTTTTATACCTCTTTTTTCCTTAATCACTCCTGATTTTTCTCTTCTTATGTCATCTCGGTGACTATACTGCTTATAGAGCATGTGACTATTTGAAACTACTGCACAGGCAGATAGGTGAGTCAACGAGATAGAGGGCAGGTGTTGCTACAGATGGAAGACAAGTATTCGTCAGGGGCTAAGCAGGCGTGATTCCAAAGGTAGACGGTCTCAAACCCTATAGTCCTTTGGCAAGTGTCGATTTTTAAGTCTATCAATATAGAAAATAAAATAAACTTACTTGTCCCATAAATCGGTTCCAAGCCTGCCAAAAATTATTGTTCTTAGACTTTTAACTAAAGCAATCATGAAAAAATTGTAAACTCCAAGAAATTTAACCATCCTAAATTAAGTTCTGGCTGCCATGCCTAGAGCCGGCCAAACGGGCGGTTTGGCTCGGCCCGAACCGGCCCGAACCGACATTTAGCCCGTATTTTCACGTGCCGGTTCGAACCGGCACGAACCGGCCCGAACCGAGGTTTAACGACGAGCCGGTTACGGTTCACATATCTTCGATTCGCAAACCGTCACAAACCGGCCCGCCAAAACCGATAAAACCCGCTCGAACCGTCTGGAACCGCGACCCGCGAAAGCCCGCGGTTAACCGCGACCCGCGAACCACGGTAGCCCGCCAACCCGCGTGAACCGCGGTTCCGTGAACCGCGGTTCCGTGAACCGTGTGAACCGTGTTACTTGTTTGAGCATGTTTGCATGTAAACTATGTTTGGTCAATCTCAATCATGATGTTAAGTTCATGCAAATTATTACTAGAATATATGAACTAGTAGTAAATATTGAGTATATTTTTTTATATAGATTTACAAGTTCTATTGAGTTAAAATTTGACAAATTGTTAGTTTAAAAATTCTACTCCTTTTTGTGGCTAGTTTTTATTCTTAAAATTTGATTTAACAAAGTATAAAAGATCATTTTAAAAGATAGTTTTTAATATTTTATTATATTATTAATGATTTTATACTCGATAAGTTGTGAATATAAAAAATATTCAAATATATAAATTAAATATTATTTTTCACTTATAAATAACTTAGAACTTCTACAATAAACACTTATTTGTAATTAAGTCAAAGCGACCAATTTTGGTGAATTTAAAATAATTGCTTTTTGTTTAAAATAAATAAGTGGAGTAGAAGTTAGAAACAAGATAAGATTTTGAAATATTAACATGGTGGAGAAGTCATGAGATACAATTTCCAGTTTTAGCTAAAATTGCAAGGGACGTATTAGTAGTCCCTGCCTCTACAATTGCATCGGAGTCGGCTTTTAGTGCAGGTAGAAGAGTTTTGGATGAGAAAAGATCAAGTCTCGCGCCAGATGCGGTAAAGATTTGTGTTTGTAAAAAAGATTGGGACCAAGCTGCGAAAAGACAACAAGGACTTCAAGAAGATGACTCGGATGAGGAAGAAGATCCTTGGATGTTGATGGATACTTCGTCGTCCGAAGGCGGCAATTCGGCAAATGAACAAGAATAAATAAAAAATTTCTTTCGTTATGTATTTTTTTATTTAGTTTGTACAAGCGGTTTGTTCCGTTAAAATTTTTAGAGAGGAGTCCTCTCACATTATTTGTAAAATCTTTTTCTAATTTATAAAATTTACAAGAGGTACCGCCCTCTTTTTACCATTTATTTATTAGTTTATAATAATTTATTTATTAATTAAATGAAACAATTAAATCCCAAAATCAAATTACATTGCAAAGTCACAGTTGCACAGTGCACTAAAAACAAACACTTGCACTTGCACTAAAAAACAAAAAACAAACAATGATCACTTAATTGACTACTGTGGCAGTGTCTCTGCTTCTGTCTGCTAAACCGTGGCAATTGAACCGTGGAACCGTGACCGGTTGAACCGCCAACCCGCTTAACCCTTCAAACCCGTATAAGCCGGTTCCGGTTTCCACTTTCCTCAGCCCGGCCCGGCACGGACCGGACCGTCAACCAATACGTGCCGGTTACGGTTCTTCCTGTGGCGGTTCGGGAACCGTCTGAACCGGCCCGAACCGCCCCGGCCCGCCCGTTTGGCCGGCTCTAGCCATGCCAAGAGTAGCTCTCAATATTACGAGTGTCAAACAGTTCTCATGGTTAACTATTTCATAGGAGTAAGAATAAAAATCAATTTTATCAGCAAACACCACAAATTAAAAACAAAACATACATCTAAAAAATAACATTCATTACCATTAGTTAAGCGATAATAAATAACAATAATGTTCATTACCATATTAAGGGATAATAAATAACAAATACTACTATGAGAATCAATACGAACCAGTTCTAACTTTGAAGATTGTTCCTCTTGTCATGGTAAATTTCAAAGATTATTTTCTTGCCATATACTAGATTTTAGAGATTGTTTTTCTTGCACGCTCGGACCCAAAAGTTTGAGACTCCACTTTTATAGTAGTCTCACTTTGGACATGTATTATATTTAAACAATAACCCATGAGTGTTAGTATCATGTATGCATTACCATTATAATTATAGTGATGTCATAGATAACCTCCTCATATTTATGAAGCACGCAATAGGGGGTAATACGATTATAATTTAAAAGAAGAATTCCACTCACCGAGTAATTTCTTAAACCTCATCTTCATGTGGTGCAGCTTTTCAAGAACAAGTCTAAGTCATAAATCTGAGTCATAAATCTGATCTTAAGTAGACACTTGTACATATGCAAATAACATTAAAATACAGGTGACCACTGAATTGGTTATATAAGAGAACTATAATAGGGAAAAGTATGTCTTGAAAAGTAAGCTGAATTGCATATTGCTCGATGAAGTTATTTTCTTGGCAAAAGAGTAGTGAATTGATCACCAAGTACAAAAGAAAACACAAATATGAAGTCTTTAGCTTAAAATGAGCAAATAAAGAGTTACTCCCTCTCTCCCATTTAATTCTATACGTTTCTTTTTAACTGTTCGACACGCATTTCAATACTCTTATAAAATATAGTTCCGTAACTTATTTTTGAGATTTTCTTTTTCTGTATAAAAATATAACATCTAAACTTTAATTCAGAAAAGAAAAATTTTAAAAATAAATTGCACAACTACACTTTGCAGGAGCATTAAAGTCCGTGCCGCGTCCCCGTCCCCCAATGTATACAACTCAGGGGGACGGAGGGAGTATAACCCACAAGATGAGAAAGGCAGAGGTCTATGCATAAAGATATAAAATGTATGATAATTAGACTTTTTTTAGGTGGCTCCTCAATGGATCCTGTGTGGCTGTTGAGCTGGTATAATATCTCAAGTGGCTCCTCAATGGATCCTGTTGGTATAAATATCTCAAGAAAGCTTATTGTTATAGTATTATATATAATAGATAGGTTGACACTAAAAGCTCATTTGTTAATGGGTGAATGAGACCATAATCTCATATTTGCTATTCATATTGTTTGACTTATATGTTTTTAAATCTTTTAAAATCTGAACAATTTAATAAAAACTTCTGGACGACACGCCCTCAGAATGTGCGCTGAATGGTTCACCTTGTTACCGTCTTGTGTCTTGCCTAGGTTATTTTTCTTCTCCCTGAGGTCCCTTAGATCATGTGACTCATTTTAAACCTTGCACCTTTTTAATAGAATTGAGAAAATCCAGCCTATGCGTATTCCTACTTTTTCTTGTACGTATAAAATACATAATATTTAAATTCTTTTTACAAGATTACTTTTCCAATGATTTATAAATTATGTTAAGAAATTAGGTAATTAGATTTATTTTTTCTTTTATTTCTGATTTAATTGAATATGTTTATCAAGTTATTACTTATGAAAAATAGTATTTTTCGTTAATATAACTTTTGTGTTGAATTTTCGTAATTAATATTTCAGTGCGGTCATAAACATAAAACCATCATTCAGAAGTTTTAGTTTTGTTAATCAAATGACATTATTTATTCTTGTCCAAATTTTGTACTCATCCATAAAATAATGTTCAGATTTAACAAATGGGCTCTAAGTTCTTGTTGTTCAACCAAGTTTGATGTAAAAATTTCTAAAATTCATAAATAAATTATTAAAATAAAACTACATTTATAGATGAAATCAATAGAATGGCGGAGTATATTTTGGTATTCACATTACTCTTAATTAATTTATATATACGGTTAAACACTATGTAATATATCATACACAATCAAATATTAAACTACACTATAGGATAAAAACGGTTATTTTCGAATCTCAGATTCTAGTCGAAAATAACAGTCGACAATCGACCGAAAAGAGTTGGTCGAATATAAGCTACGAAATTAGAAATCCAGTCGAAAATATATATTTTCGACCACATACGGTCGAAATTAATTTCAATTAAACTTGGAATTATAAATTTGACCGAAATTTGAAATTTTAAAAATTTCAAAAATTTGTCAACATATTTCAAAAAATTCAAATGCCGCCCAAAAAGTTTAATTAATTTTGACCAAAAACGGTCGAAATTATTAAATTTAACAAAAAATGTCAAAATCAGTTCAAATTTTTTTTTGACCAAAATTGGGTGGTAATTTTCCTGCTCAATAATAATTTGTGGGAACTTTCCCCTTTATTTTGCGGTCAAAATAAACTCGACCAAAACTGAATAAGTTATTAAATTCGCCCAGAAATGGTCGAAATTATTAAATTTCAACAAAAAATGGTTGAAATTTTTTGAGCTAGAACTTTCCCACTTTCATTTTTCCACCGGAATATTTTCGACCGTAAATGGTCGAAATTAATTAATTCGACAAAAAATGATCGAAATTAGTTGATATTTTCCAGGCTAGAATTTTCCCACCTTCATTTTGCCATCAGAATTTTTTTGACCATAAATGGTCGAAATCATTAAATTTTATATTCAAAATTTTAAAATCCCTAAATAAAATTTTAAAATAAAATTAGATTTATAGATGAAATCAAAATACAACGGTGTATATTTCGGTGTCCACATTACTAATAATTTATATACACGGTTAAACACTGTAATATAATCATACACAATCAAATTTTAAACTATAAAATGTCAAAAAAAAAATTGACATATGATTCTTCGGTTATATATTTCAACTCATTGTATCGACTAAGACCAATCCAACTACGATCGGATGTCATCTACAAAATATACACACAATTCAATATAAATGCAAATACAATAAAATCACAAAATTTTAATTAACTCATACCTAAAATGTATACTAATACACACATCTATACTAATTTCATCATACTTAACATCAAACATTTACACCAATTTCACAAACAACACTCTACACTAATTTAACAAATTTAGGAAACACAATTTAACCTATATAATTATCATAAGTAGGTATTGAATTTATATTATTTTAAGGAAAAAAACTAGTAAAATTTAAATACTAGAATGTGATACTTACCTAATGATCTCAAAGATTTGATGAGAATAATATGATATATATGTTGTCAGTAAAAATTTCTGCCTAGAAATTAATTTTGACTGCAAAAAAATTTGACCGTGATTGGTCAATTTTGATGATGTCATCGAATCAAGCTTTGACGGGAAATTTCCTTCCATTTTTTACGGGGCTCACCATTTAAAATTGATCGGTTAAATTTGACTGATACCTAATTCTGACCGTATTTGGTCAGATATGTGAGCAGTCAAAATTAATCGGTCAATTTTAACCTTGATTTGGTCATGCGAGTTTGACCTTAAATGTGACTGCGTTCGGTCAAAAATAAGGCGGTAAAAAATAATCACTCAAAAATACTCTGTTTTTCTGGTAGTGATAGAAAAGAAGAGAAGATGAAGGTGTTTAGAACTGACCAGGGCGGGGAGTTTACTACAAATGAATTTAAGAAATACTGCGAGGAAGCTAGAATTGAGCGACACTATACCACTCTCTAAAATATTCTGAGTTTTTTTTTTACCAGAATTAGTCCATGCTTTAATAACGTTTCTTTCCTTAGCAAGTTCAGTTTCTAGATATATATGTTTTTCCGGTAATTCTTGTTTTACTAAGAGAACATTATCCCCCTCTTTTTCAAAGTCTACAATATTGACTAATTTTGATTTTAAGTAGTCATTTCTCTTTTTTCAAGATGTAGACTTTTAGATTTCATTCTTTCATTTTCTAAAGTATAATCTGTGACATCCCTCAAATCCGGGGGTCTTTCCCGGATTTGGTGTCACTAAAAGAAAAAAAACAACTTAAAACCTGTATTTTTGGAAGAAAGTAAAAAATAGATATTTCAAAACCTGAATATTTTAAAGAAAATGATTTAAATTAAAAATCGATTTCACCCCCTGAAAACAGGATCGCATACAGGCTATAGTATTGAAATCAGAAACCAAACCATCAAATCTCATTACAACTTAAACTATATTATTAGCTAAACCCCGATAAGAAGGATAGCTTATAACCAATTTAATAAATCTATATATACAACTTAATCAAATTTAGACAACTCCAATTACCACTAGCCTCAACGACTTCATCCTGGATGTTCTTCCTGACTATCAGGTTGACTTTAATCACTTGCGATTCTCGCCTAGCCTTACTCTTACGCTTGGCCTAAACAGACGAACCATCTTTAGCCCTAGCTGAAATGGTTAGAAGAAAATAGCAAGAGTGAGCAACAATGCTCAGCAAGTATATAATTGAAAATCACATGATATATAATTGAATCGATTAGGGTGATTGATATAAGTTTTATCCCTGATTAAATCAGGAATAACAATAACTCAAAGAATTTTTTCATTTACGACTCAACATGGATAACAATCACTGTATGCAATTAGGTTAAATGAAAAACCGTTAAACATAAAGGTCATTTTTCATTAAATACAAATAATGTTCTTTTCATATTCTCCATTTTCTTCCACAGTTTTCCAATTTCATTTCATTAAATCATATTTCCATCAGAACGCTATTTTCGCTAAAACATTAAGTAGATTGAATCTTTACTCAACGCTTCTGAACAATACGGGTGATCAGCCACGTAAAGTCCCCATACCGGACATAAAGTCCCTCTGGACATCATTTGGGGCACCCAACGAGGCAACTCTCTGGCCTTTTACGCTAGACTAGTAATACTAGCCTCTTACGCCATCTTAAAATGACACTGGACCGGCGTCACTCGGCCTCTTACGCATCCAATCCTCTTGACATCTGAAACCCTAATTGGAGTCGCCGCCCCCAATTTTCCCGATCCAATCGACTACGGTTCACTGAGTATGAGCTTGAGACACTATATTATGACTGTAAACAAAAAGAGACAGAGAAATAAGAGAAATATATAGAGGAGACAGAGAGATAGAAAGAAACAAAAGGAGATTGATACAAAATAGATAGAGAGGATAATACATCAGCCTTCAATCTAAGCCCTATTCTTGGATCCTTAGATTAATTGAACAAGTCAGCCCCTTTTTGTCAAACCCTAATGGAAGCCCTTTCTCTCTGATTGCATTAAAGTCCGATTGAGAGTTTCGAATTGAAGTCCGACTGCGAGTTCCGATTGAGAGTGACCAGTGAATGAGAAGCGAGATTAGCGACAAAGACAAAAGAGAGAGAGTTTTCTTTGTTAGAGATGAAGTTGTAGGATAGATGATTTTGATTTAGTTTTTTCAGCTTTAAGATAAAGACATTTGTTTTTCCCCGCCTCAATTTTAATTAAAATTCAATCCCGCTCATGTTTTTTTTTAAATTTTCGATGTTTGGTTACATTTTTTCTAAGATCAACCGTAACATCAATTTTGGTGTAACACTAGATGGCTCATTTTCTTTATGGTTACATTAAATGACATCAACGGTTACAATAAAAAAAACCGTAACCATAGATAGTCAAAAATAATTTTAAGGCAGCTATGGTCACACTTTGGCTGGTTACACCAAAAACATTCGTTACAATAGGCCATATATGGTGTAGTGCGAAAATATTATTACTTAAAACTTTTACCTTCAAAGGAAATTCATTTCTTTTCCAAAACTATTTCTTCTCAATTCTCACCATTCTTTTTCATTTTCAAAATTTATCCTTTTCATTTATTAAATTATTCAAGACCAACTTTGTCAATACTTTGAATACAATTACAAAACCTTGAAGTAGGGTTCAGAGGGAATTCAATTAAGTTGACTAGAAATCAAGTTTCATACTTCCACGTCATATACTTTTCATACTTCCGCGGTATAGGGTTTCGTTTTAATCTGTGCTTATGACATATGCTTACTTATTTATTATTCTTGATTGGATCATGAAAAGTAATAAATAGTATGTCATCTTTATATGATTTTTCATATTCTTTAATGGTTACTTGAGCATGGTGCATAGTTATGGCCTTAAGACCTTAGTTGTAATGGTTTGTTCTTTTGGTTTGTAATAAATACGACTTGCATGTCGTTTTCCTTTTGTAGTTGTTTTATCTCGAATGTAACTCGAGTTCTTTTGTAAGTTCATTAGTATAATTCTTAATGTAACATCCAAGAAGGACAAGGGGAAAAAGGAGGCATCCTATGGAGGCCATGGAGACAATGGAAGCAATAGAGAAGACATATGTAATAGTTATTTTTTTTACACCATAGATTAACCATGATCTTTTCATTAGCCTGAAAAGGTCACATAGGATTGGGCCATAACTATTGCACGTTTACTTTATGCACTTTACATATGATGTATAAATAGTATGTGTAGAGTAGCAAATGCATGTTTTTAAATTAGATTAATGATGCATGTATGTATTAGATACATCACCCATGCCATGCCTTTAAACAAGATAAAATCTGTAACGACTCAAGATTTAAAATTAACTAACGATCATGAGATTCTTGTGTTTATGAAACACAGAATTAATTATGGATTTTCGGTATTTAATAAGAGGAAGATTCCGTCGGATTTGGGGTTTTTAAGTATAGCCATTGTGCCAACACCTCAGGTCGGGTTTTCAACCAATCAAAGAGTATCGATTTGAAATATTTAATTCAAGGAAAAATTGAGAATCTCTTTATGATGGGATCATGATCGTTCTTAATTAAAATCCCTAAGTAAAAATATTAAGTTTTAATCAGATGCTTTCCAATGAATGAACACTCATTGAATCCTAGATCGATACGGGGAAGGGCTGTCAGTGGCAGGGGACTCCTATCTGTCGTGGTAAAATTCGACAAATATAAAAGGTTATATTCGGATGTTGTATCATTGGGTCTAACTTAACTGAGTTATCCTAATAAGGTGAATATAAACGGTTATATTCAACTATTATGAACTTAGAAGCATAGAGTTTGGTTAAAAATCTATTAGATAGATAAGATCAATTGTTGTTCACCAAACTATCCAAGAATTATATATGATATAATTGACAACTATTTTCTACCTAAATAATCATGTTTTAAGGACTACCAATGGTTGACTTAGGTCATGACGAAATATGGATCTTGGCTCACTAGAAAGATTTATGGGATATACTTTCTGAATTAATAGTTAGGGCTATTAATTTGATAAAAATAGTGGGAGATATATTATGAATATATCATATGAACATAAATATTTAACTCAGACAATCTAATGTTTATTTTGCGCTTTTATCATTGCAGATACTGAGTAATGGCAAACAACACAAACACACTATCCGTACGATCAGTCCTTGAGAAGGAAAAACTGACAGGAGGAAACAAATTCCTAGACCGGCAGAAGAATTTGAGGATTGTCCTCAGGCAGGAGAGCAAGCTTCATGTCATTGATATTCCTCCTCCAGGACTCCTCCCTGAGGGTGCTACTGCTGATGAACGAGCGGCACACACAAGGGATGAGAATGATGAAAATGATGTTGCATTTCTTATGTTGGCAACTATGAGTGCTGAGCTTCAAAGACAGCATCTGCATATGGATGCATATACTATCAATGAGCACTTGAAAAGCATGTTTGCAAGCCAAACTCGTCAAGAAAGGTTCAACACGAGTAAGTCACTCTTTAATTGAAAACAAGGGGCAAGTGAACCAGTTGGCCCACATGTTCTGAAGATGATTGGTTACATTGAGTACCTTGAAACTTTGGGTTTCCCGATTAGTCCGGAAACTGGTATTGACCTAATCACGAATTCTTTGAACAACAAATTCACTCAGTTTGTTGTGAACTATAATATGAATGAATTTGACAAAACACCTACTGAATTGTTGCATATGTTGAGAACATATGAGACCAACATGAAGATAGTTGAACCTGCTCCCATACTGATGGTGGGCAATGAAGGTATGGCCAAAGGGAAGGACATGTGGAAGGGTAAGAAGAAGATTGGATCTGATTCTACACCCAAGCCAAAGTCAGGTCCCAAACAGGCTTTAAAGCCTAAAGATGGTGTTGCCAAGGGTGAATGTCACTACTGCAAGAAAGCTGATCACTGGAAGAGAAACTGTCCAATTTACTTGGAGGATCTAAAGAAAATGAAGGCAGTTCAGATTTCTGGATCAGGTATTTATGTTATAGAAGTCAATTTGTCTATTTCTACATCTTGGGTATTAAATACTGGATGTGCTTCTCACATTTGTATAAATGTACAGGGCCTGCAGAGAAGTAGGACTTTGGCTAAGGGAGAAGTGGACCTAAGAGTAGGCAATGGAGCAAAAGTTGCTTCTTTAGTTGTAGGGACTTATTATTTATCTATGCCCTCTGGCTTGTTTTAGAACTAGATGACTATTATTACGTGCCTGCGATTCGCAGAAACATTATTTCTGTTTCTTGTTTGGACAAGAAAGGTTTTTCGTTTACAATAAAGAACAACAATTTCTCTTTTGCTTTGAATGATTTAACCTATGGTGTTGCGCGTTTATTTAATGGTTTATATGTTCTTGATTTAGATAATCATGTATGTAACATAGAAAACAAACGACTTAAAATGAATGACTCAAATCAAACATACCTCTGGCATTGTCGTCTAGGCCACATAAATGAGAAATGCATATCCAAATTACATAAGGATGGATACTTGGATAAGTTTGATTTTGAATCATACCAAGAATGTGAATCTTGTTTGCTTGGTAAGATGACTAAAGCCCCTTTCACTGGTAAGGGTCAAAGAGCCACTAAACGTCTAGAGCTAATACATAATGATGTATGTGGCCCAATGCGTGTGATGGCTAGAGGAGGCTACTACTACTTCATAAAATTTACTAATGATTTCAGTAGATATGGATATGTATATCTTATGAAGAACAAATCTGATTCTTTTGAAAAATTTAAAGAATACAAGGTTGAAGTAGAGAAGCAAATTGGCGGAGGTGCAAATATTAAGATCTTACGATCCGATCGTGGGGGTGAATACTTAAGCACCGAATTTAGAGAGTATTTAAAAGAGTATGGTTGTATCACAACTCACTCCGCCAGGTACACCTCAATGGAATGGAGTTTCAGAGAGGAGAAATCGCACCTTGTTGGACATGGTGCGATCGATGATGAGTCATGCAGATCTTCCAATAAGTTTCTGGGGTTACGCTTTAGAAACGGCGGCTTTCACACTTAACCGTGTTCCTACTAAGAAGGTTCAAAAGACTCCATATGAGATATGGAAGGAGAAACGGTCAGGCATGAACTTTATGAAAGTTTGGGGATGTAAGGCGTTTGTGAAACGTCAAGTATCTGACAAGCTTGGACCTAAATCCGAAGAGTGCATTTTTGTGGGATACCCTAATGTAACAAAGGCGTTTTATTTTTATAGTCCATCTGAGCAGAAAGTGTTTATTTCTCGAGATGCTTTCTTCATGGTAAGAGATTTTGTTTCCAAAAGAAACAGTGGGAGAACTATAGATCTCGATGAAGATCGAGAACCACAAAATAGCATTGAACCTGAAGTGGAACAAGAGCAGAATAATGATAATGCTCAACAAACACAGGTTGTTCGTAGATCTGGTAGAATTCGTCATGAGCCAGAGAGATATGGATTTCTCTTGACTCAGTGTGGTGATTTGATGCTCATAGATGAAGATGAGCCTCTCACATACCAAGATGCTATGAACACTCCGGACTCTAAGAGATGGCTTGAAGCCATGAAATCCGAGATAGATTCCATGTATGAAAACCAAGTATGGACTTTGGTTGATCCACCTGAAGGGGTAAAACCCATAGGGTGCAAATGGGTTTTTAAGAAGAAAAAGGACATGGATGGAAATGTTCAGACCTATAAAGCTAAGCTGGTTGCAAAAGGTTTCAAACAAATTCATGGTATTGACTATGATGAAACTTTCTCACCAGTGGCTATGGTCAAGTCTATAAGGATTTTGCTTGCCATTGCAGCATTCCATGATTATGAAATCTGGCAAATGGATGTCAAAACAGCCTTCCTTTATGGAAGCCTTGAAGAGGATGTGTACATGACACAACCTGAGGGTTTTGTCGATCTAAGGAATGTTGGCAAAGTATGTAAATTGCGTCGGTCCATATATGGATTGAAGCAATCCTCTAGGAGATGGAATATCCATTTTGATGAATTAACAGTCACAGAGTATGGCTTTGTTTAAAACGAAGATGAACCATGTGTTTACAAGAAGGTTAGTGGGAGCTATGTGGCATTCATAGTACTGTATGTTGATGATATACTACTGATGGGGAATGACATACCTTCTCTAAAGGTTGTTAAGACTTGGTTAGGGAGCAATTTCTCTATGAAAGACTTAGGAGATGCTTCCTACTATCTAGGAATGAGGATCTATAGAGAAAGATCTAGAAGAATGATCGGTCTAAGTCAGAGCACATACATTGATAAGGTTTTGCATCATTTTGGAATGCAAAATGCAAAAAGAGGATATGTCCCCGTGTCTCAAGGGATAACGATCTCTAAGGACCAGTGTCCGAAATCATTGGATGAGAAGGACCACATGAATAAAGTTCCATATGCTTCAGCAATAGGATCTATCATGTATGCAATAGTTTGTACTCGCCCTGATGTCTCGTATGCTTTGAGCATGACGAGCAGATACGAGTCTAATCAAGGTGAAGGTCACTGGACAGCAGTCAAGAATATTCTTAAGTACCTGAAAAGAACTAAAGATTCATTCTTGGTGTATGGAGGAGAGGAGAAACTCGTTGTAAAAAGTTACACCGACTCAAGTTTCCAAACAGACAGAGATGATACTGTATCACAGTCTGGTTTTGTGTTTTGTCTAAACGAAGGTGCTGTAAGCTGGAAGAGTTCAAAGCAAGAAACAGTAGCTGATTCTACAATGGAGGCTGAGTACATTGCAGCTTGTGAAGCAGCTAAGGAGGCTGTTTGGATTCGAAAGTTCATTTCTAATTTGGGAGTGGTTCCATCGATCGCAGATCCCATTGATCTATACTGCAATAATAATGGAGCCATTGCACAGGCTAAAGAACCTAGATCACACTCCCGGGCCAAACATATACTCAGGAGATTTCACCTTATTCAAGAGATTAATGAAAGGGGTGATATACACATATGTAAAGTGCACACAAATGATAACATTGCACACCAACTAACCAAAGGCTTGTTGCAACAGAAGCACGATGGTCACACTAGTTTCATGGGTATTAGATATATGGGTGATATGCTCTAGTGCAAGTGGGAGATTGTAAGTGTAGGTGCCCTAGAGGCAATACATTATTCTGTTAAACCTTTATGTCAGTTGTTCATTCGATAAATGTTTTTATTATGACTTTAATTACTGCGATATTTTGTTAGCATAATAAATGTCCTTAGAATCATGATACACATTATATAGTTTAAGTACATGACTTGAACTTGAGATTATATAATATATCATATTCTTAAAGGTCCCTAGTCGAGTATTATTATATAGGACAATAATAATACATAGATAGACTATTATGTTGTTTGACAAGATAAACACATCTCATTTGTTATAAGTATGGGGATACTAAAGTCAATACATAGGTACATGTGAGAGTACATAGTACTAGACAGACCCACAGTGATATTCTTCATGTTTAACAAAGTCATAAGAAAGACTCACAGTGATAATGGTGTAAAGATCCTTTGACTTGAAATCATTATATTTCTATACGAGGATTAATATACTTTGACTACATTAAAAGTTACCTTTAACCGGGTGATGATAAAAGTGGACATCTGGTATATCATGAGTCGTATGAGAAATATGAATGATAGATAAAGAATTTAGCCCTCCTATAAATAGGAGAGATATTATTGGCCTCTTGATTGAGTAAGACTATAAAAGCATGGCCATGCTCAATTAATGATTTGTCTTGATAGTCTACTCATGGATCAAGTAAACCCGGATTAAATATTGAAGAGGATGACTAAATACATGCCTCGAGTTTAATCTCTAATATGTATGGTTAAAGGGATTATAGTACACGAAAAACATTAGTCACGAAAGGTTTTATCTAATCACGATTTAATTATTGTTTAATTGGGTAACAATGATGTATTACTAGATGCCGCTCATTGTTTATAATTTTATTAGAGAATAAAATTATTGCCAATTAAATGATAGCCTATAAGGTCACACAAATAGAGCACTTATTGGAATAGTTAATTTAAATTAATTGATGATTATTTGAATTTTATTATAATTAAGTAAGACTTAATTGAGATAAGATAATATAAATTCGAATTAAAGGGAATGCTTTTGCCCATAATAATTATGTATGACTTAGTTATTAATTAAATAATAGAAATTCGTTTTTATTATTTAATCCTATACCTACTATGGTTGGGCTTTCCTGTTACGGGCCTTTTAACCGGTCATTATAAATAGATAATGATAGGAGAAGGAGGCTTGTACCTTTTGGGAGAAAAACCCTAGCAGCAAAGAGAGGCAGAGGCAATTCGGATCGTCGAGAAGGAGGCTAGTACGTCCATTCCGTAGCCAAGATCGTGAGACTTTCTTGGAGGTGCTCGTGTGGATACTGTTATTTTACATTAACTATAAGAAAGATTGTAGAAGGGGGGTTGAATACAATCTCTTACAAAATAAAAGATTCAAGAACAAACACTTTAAAACAACAAAACAGAAAAACACCAAGTATTAAAAATACGGGTGAATTGAATGATCCACCCGTGAGATTTTATATTGAAGAATCTGTGGATTGATTACAATTCGCATAGCTGCAGGTTCATCACTTGAACAGTTTCTAACTCTCAGATTTTCTCTCAAGTTTTTCGAACAAATTCAACTGATGCTTCTAACTTGGTTATATACTCCAAGTTTTACAAAGCTTTTTAACTAGAATACAAATTGCACTCTAATCTAAACAATGCCGCACATCTTTTTCTTATGCATGCTTTCTGAGATGTCTTCATCTTTGACCATCATCTTGATTTGATCCAGATTGCATTGCATGAGATAAGAATGTTTCTGCTTCTTCTTTATTTTCCTAATCAGTCTTCCATGTCTATTTTAGTGTAATTCGATCCATGTGATTTGTCAGACTTAAGCTCTAGTCACTTTCAACTGCTCTTTGCTTCATCAGTTGAAAGTTCTGGTTACTTTCAACTGCTCTTGACTTCATCAGTTGAAAGCTCCTTCATCAGTTGAACGAATTACAAACTTCATCAGTTGAATGATGTTCCAGTCTCATCAGTTGAATTCCTTAGCATCATCAGTTGAATACTTTGTTTTCAGTTGAATGCTTGATTTTCATCAGTTGAAACATGACCCAGTCTTCATCAGTTGAATAGTTACATCTCATCAGTTGAATATCCTTCACTTAGATAAAATTACATGGCATTGGATATTTACAATTAGCCATCCTATTCTACCCATCCGTTGATAATTCCCAAAGACAAGAAGTATAACAATTACAACTGAAATTTGATAAAGATTCTAAATAAAACATGTTACAAAGTGTTTATGTTATCATCAAAAATTATTGATTCCTAACAATCTCCCCCAATTGATGACTGGAGAAGATGCAGACATAAATTCTATAGTTGATGATAACAAAACACAAATAAAACAAAATGCAGAATTTAAATACAGATGATTATGCTCCTCTAGACTGAGCAGATTACTTGTTCCTAGAAGATCTTCTTCTTCGGGACTTAAGCTTTTCTTCAAGTATATCAATCTGTTTCTGAAAAATCCTGTGGAACCATTCTTCATCACTGTCCTGTCTGTTGAGCTTGGATTGGAGAGTCTTCAGAGTATTCAAGCTAGCAACCTTGAGTTGATCCTTAGGTCTGAAAAATCTCCTAACACCTTGACTGTCCCTGAACTCCATGAGTGGGGTTGTTTCATGATGAATTTTCTTTCCAGTGTAGGGGATTTTCAGCCTTCTTTGTAGACTAGCATCTGAGGTCCATTCCTTCCTGATTTCAAGGATTCTCTTCAATACCATCTGTTTGGAAGGTGGTGTAAATCCTCCTGTCCTCTTCATGGAAGAATAAATCTTGGTTAGAGAGCTGAATCCTTCAGAATTCAGAACCCTGTGAAGAGGCCAGATGACATCACCTTTTCTTTTGTATGAGAATGCCAATCTTTCAGGAAGCTTGGAAGTTGCTTCTATTCCTCTAACTTCTTGAAGATCATCCAACTCCAGTTCCAACTCAGAGATTTCTTCAATGTTAGCAATGACAAGATAGTCATCTGGATTTTCAGGTTCTTTTTGAGGTTTTGGAGGGTTAGCCATTTTCTTAGCCACAGTCTTCACTTTCTTCTTTGGCTTTGGAGCTTCTTGAACAAGGAAGGCTGGGATTGGAATATTGTCAAGATCAATTGGCTCCTCCTTTGGCATTATTGGCTCATCATGGAAGTTGACATCTGGATGCAGCACTGTGGTGTCTTTGATTGGAGAAGAAGGTTTTGAGATTGGTACAGACTTTTCAGGCACTTCTTCTCTTCTCTTAACAGCCTCAGGCATCTTTGATCTAGACTTGACTCTCTTCTTCTTTGAAGGATTCTCAAGAGCCATTCTATTTTCACTTTGAAGTTCAGTTGCCAACTCCTCTTCCAGCTCAATTGCATATCTTTCATCAACCTCTATTTCTTGATTCTTAGAGAGTTGAGACTCATATTCTTTTCTTTCACAATCTCTGGCCACCTCTTCAGCTTTTGCAAATGAGTAGTGAGGATGGCCATTTCCAATGAACAGCTTTTGGCCTTCTCTGTAGATGATGGCAAAATGTGATTTTAAAGCCACATCTGTAGAATCTTTGTAGCTCTTTATTTCTTGGCCCAAAAGCTTGTACTCATTCTTGTCAGACCTGGCTGGTGGGAAGTAGATTGAACTTGAGTCTTTGTTAGGCCTAGAGTAACCACAACTGTTTCGAAATAGGGTGGCTTTGAATTCATACACAATTGATGGCTCACCCTTTTCTTTCTTTGAAGGTATGACAATTTCAGGTGTGATTACCCTGAGAATTGTAGTTGTGGTGGGAAAAGAAGTTGGAACTGTTGTGGCTACAGATGTGGACTGTGAATTTGTAGAAGTTTTCTTATCCAACAGAGCCAATCTCTTTTCAATGGAGTCCAGAGCTGCAAGTCTTTCAAGCCTTTTCTTTTCGTTAGCAGTATGGAAAGGGGGAGGAATTCTGCTCACCAACTCTACAGGAGAAGGCAAGGGTTCTTTCTCCCCCTTTTTTGTTAGCATCAAGTGCAGTGGAAGGACTGGGAAAAGAAATGCCAGATGCCAGAAGAAGATGTTGGAGAAGTCCAGTTTGCACTCTTTGGTGTTGGGGCATCTCTTCCATCCTTGAATTCAAAATTTGGACATTGTCCTCCAGAGCTTCCACTTGCTTTTCCAGTTGAGCTTGCTTCTTTTCAGTTGCAGACAGTGCAGATTTGACTTGAGTAGAGAACTTCTCATCAATCTGTTTAGATAAATCAGTTTTAATAGAAGTGATGAAAGAGTTGAGATGTTCAGCTTCTTTCTGGAAATGGAGAGACTGATACTTGTGCAGTCTGAGATTTTCCAAGGCTTGACTAGAAAAAGTAGCAGTAATGGATGGAGAAGGGGAAGAGCTCCCAGATTGTGGATGGAGAAGTGATGTGGCTTGCCTCTGCAACTCCAGACTGACCACTGTTGCATTGGCAGACTGCATAGAGAGCCAAGAGGGAAGAGAGACTGTAGGCTCTTCACCAAGAGAATCCTCAAGAGCTTCATTGAGGTCTTCATCACTATCATCATAATGGAAATCATCACCAGCATTGGCAGGCAGAGCTGGAAGTGCCTCCTTTGCTCTGAGCATGGATGATGTAGTGTGAATTAGATTTAAACTCTTCTCAGCTGCATGATTGTCCAGTCCTGCAAAGGCCTGAACAGAAGACATTCCATGAGTAAAAGTCTCAGGGTCTAGTGAAACACTATCCAATATGGATCTGTATTTTGCTTGATATTCTTGTTCACTAAACCCTTCATTGACACCTGCATTTCTCTAATTTTCTCTCAGTTCTTGCATCAAGGGCTCCCCTTGGCTCACAACACAGCTCACCTCTCCCTCACTTACCCTTTCTAAAGGGCCACTCATTTCCTCTACTTTTTCCTGGCTTGAAAAAATAGCCAGACTCTCCACTCCCTCTCCTTTTGCCAGCTCCTAAGGCTGCCTCTCCACTCCAGAACTCACTTCACTCAGTCCTAAAAGTGTTTGTGCTACCATGTGATCAACTGCTGTAGAGGATGGTAGATTAGTTGAAGTAGCAGCATTTGTCAACTGATGAGAGACATCAGTTGAAACATGAGTAGTTGAGGCTTTCAACTGATGAAGGCTGTTAAGCACATTAGTTGAAGGACAAACACTGTTCAACTGATGAAAGAGATCAGTTGAAGATAAGGAAGAAAAAGGCAAGGAAGCTGTGATAGTTGAGTCTGTGGTGATTGATTTTGAATGTAAATCCACAGAACACATTGTCACAGAAGAAGAAACTTGATGAGAGAGATCCAACAAATCATCAAGATGATGATGATCAATCTCAGAGAGGGGCTTCTCCATGAAATCCAAAGATGGAGAATTTACAATTGTGGTGTGAATTAACTCCACATCCACAGAAGAGGTAGGGGAAAGTGTTTGAGCTGTAGTAATAGTAAGATCATGTGTGTGCAAGACAGATTGAGAAGTAGAAGGGGGCTGTGACTCCACATTTATTGGAGTCACATCAAGCTAACTTTGAGAATATTCAGTGTGTGTAGTGTGCTTGGACTTGTCACCTTTGAGTTTCTTTCTCCCATAGGCTTTTATAGGTGATGGTGTGTCCCTCCCCCTCTTTTGCTGTGTCCCTGGATGGGGACTATTTTCAATAGCAACATCCTTTTGGGAGGATGCTGCTAGGGATGTGTTTGAATCCTTATTAAGCTCTACAGTCTTTTGGGAGACTGTAGAGTGACTAGGCTGGTTATCACTCACCTCTCCAGCCTTATCCTCAGGGTTTCTTTTATGTTCACCATGTCCCTCCCCCTCACTTACTTCAACCATACTCCCCTCAGGTTTGTGTTTCTTGGATTTTACAACAGGTGCCTTTTGAGAGGCACCTGAGGTTGGTTTAGAGGATTTGGATTTTGAAGGTTGTGCCACTTGTGTGGACTGTTGATGGGCCTCCTCAACAGCCCTGATGGCAGAAAGCAAAGAAGATGAGGGTTGAAAAGGAGTAGAGGGAAAGCCATGTACCTCTTTTTCTTTACCAGCTTCCATTATTGGCAGATAGACCACCTCTAAAGAGGGGTATAAATTCATCCTCAAGAGGTCTTTGAACACCCACTTTTCCTGCACAAAACTTGGAAGCTTGGCTGCCTGGTTAGTGATGACTAACTTGTCAGCAACATGATTAGCTAACATCATCAAAAATCTAACATAGTATATGTTCTTAGGCCTATCAGTCCTATCACCTAGCTTCTCCCCAATTTCATGGATCATCAAAGTACAAAAGTTAAAGTACTCATTGGTCAAGAACATATAAAGCATTTGCAGAATCTGAGAAGTAATAGCATTGAAGTTACTAATTTTGCCAGAAAATGATTTAACAAAGGCATCACATAAGTGACTCCACTCTCTCCTAAGACCTCTCCTCTCTATTTTACCTAAAGCATCAGTAGGCAAAACATAATTCATGGCATAGAGCATGTTAACCAATTGAACATCAGAAGGCAAAGAATTAACAGTGTTATCAGTAATTTTAAACCATGCATTCATGATATCACAGTTAATAACATGAACATTATTTATAAGAGAGAAAGAAATAGTATCATCCTCACTATTGAATTCAGCAAAAGTCCATATTTCTTCTACAACCTCATGATAGACAGTTGGAGTTGAAAGCATGGCATGAGAGAGTTGACTTGCTTTGATGAACTCCATCATTTTGTGATACTCTTTCTCCTCTACCGCCTTGGTGTCCACAAAGGAGGCAAAATTGTTCTTCTCATAGATAAAGTTAGTGGGAGAAGTGTATTTCTTCATTGGCACCATTGCAGTTACAGAAAAAGCTTGAAGAAGATGAAAGTTTTCTTTGCACAGAGAGAGAAGGGGGTCTGTGAATTCGAAAGAGTGTAGTGAAAAAGAAATGAAAATAAACTAAAACACTTAAATACTTTTTCAGAAAATTGCTGTGATTGGCTGAGAAATTACCGTTGAGAAAAAATAACTCTTATTTAACTCTACAAAAATTACATACACGATCGTATGTATAAAGTAGAGGAGAGATAAAAGAAATTTCAACGGCTCAGATCTGATAATGGTTTCAACGGATGAAATAAGCGCCTCTTTAAACTTCTTATTCAACTGATGATGATCAGTTGAAAGTGTTTTCAACTTATGTCATCAGTTGAATGAAAAACAAGACAAAAGAGTATTGTTTCAAACATCAGTTGAAACAATTTCACTAATTCATCAGTTGAAATATTACATATTTTATCCAGAATTGTAACTAACTTAATTATAAAAAATGGCTGCCAAATTACAGAAAAATTCACTATAAATTAGTTAACATACCTAATTTACTTACCAACCTTGTGAATGTGGTTTCATCAAGAGGTTTTGTGAAAATATCTGCAATTTGTTCTTCACTTGGAACAAAATGCATTTCAACTGTACCAGCCATCACATGTTCTCTTATGAAGTGATATTTGATGTCAATATGCTTGGTTCTTGACTGCTGCACTGGATTTTCAGTTATAACAATAGCACTGGTGTTGTCACAAAATATTGGGATTTTTGAGAGATTTAAACCATAATCAAGTAATTGATTTCTCATCCACAATATTTGTGCACAACAACTTTCAGCTGCAATGTATTCAGCCTCAGCTGTAGAGGTTGAAACAGAGTGTTGCTTTTTGGTAAACCAAGAAATCAGCCTATCTCCAAGAAATTGACATGTGCCTGTTGTACTTTTTCTATCAATTTTGCATCCTGCAAAATCAGCATCTGAATATCCAATTAGATCAAATCCAGAGTCTTTAGGGTACCAAATACCAAGATTTGGTGTTCCCTTAAGATATCTGAATATTCTTTTTATAGCAATAAGATGTGATTCTTTAGGATCAGCTTGAAATCTAGCACAGAGGCATGTACAAAACATAATAGCTGGTCTACTAGCTGTCAGATATAAAAGAGAACCAACCATGCCATTATAATTAGAGATATCCACAGATTTCTCATTAGGACTTAACTCCAATTTAGTAGTAGTTGGCATGGGAGTCTTAGCTTCTTTGCAATCCATTAAATCAAACTTCTTAAGTATATCATAGATGTACTTAGTTTGATTTATGAATATACCTTCCTTTACTTGTTTAACTTGTAAACCAAGAAAGTAGGTGAGCTCTCCCATCATGCTCATTTCATACTGACTTTTCATTAGATTAGCAAACTTTTTGCAAAGTTTCTCATCTGTAGAACCAAAAATTATATCATCTACATAAATTTGAACTAAAATAAAAGCACCATTTACATTTCTGTAAAATAATGTTTTATCCACAGTTCCTCTAGAAAAATGATTATCTAATAAGAATTGAGATAGAGTGTCATACCATGCCCTTGGTGCTTGCTTTAATCCATAAAGTGCTTTCAATAAAAAGTAAACATACTCTGGAAATTTTGGATCTTCAAAACCAGGAGGCTGACTCACATACACCTCCTCTTCCAATTCACCATTTAGAAAAGCACTTTTGACATCCATTTGATAAACTTTAAAGTTTGCATGAGCAGCATAGGCCAAGAATATTCTTATGGCTTCCAATCTTGCAACTGGTGCAAATGTCTCATCAAAATCAGTTCCCTCAGATTGAGAGTCACAAGCCTTGCTTTGTTTCTGGTGACAACTCCATTCTCATCCATTTTGTTTCTGAATACCCACCTTGTGCCTACAATTGTTCTATTTTTAGGCTTGGGTACCAGCTTCCATACTTTGTTTCTCTCAAATTGGTTTAATTCTTCTTGCATAGCAAGAACCCAATCAGCATCTTTGAGAGCATCTTCTATTACTTTAGGCTCATCCTGTGAAAGAAATGCACTGTATAAACATTCATCTTGAGAAGCTCTTCTTGTTTGTACAGATGCATTTGCATCTCCAATAATTAATTCAAAAGGATGATCCCTTGTCCACTTTCTCTGAGGTGGAAGTGATTGTCTTGATGATGTAGCTTCATTGTTATAGTTCAGATTTCCATGTTGAAAAGCTCCCCCTAAATTTGACATCTCATTATTTCTGGATTGATTGAAATTTTGAGACATTCTTTCAACTGATGATCCTTGAGCGATTTCAACTGAAGCCTCCAAAGTAGTTTCAACTGATGCTTCAGTTGAGTTTTCAATGGCAGTTGTCTCTTGTACCAAGGACTCACCAGTTGGAATATTAATTCCAGGATTAGTTCCAGCATTCTGAACAGAATCATCACAATCATCATCATTGTCATACAGATCACCTTCACCTTCATTCTCAAATCTAAGATTGTCATGAAATCCTTCATCTGTCAATCCTTGAATCTTTTTATCATCAAAAACTACATGAATTGATTCCATAACAATGTTGGTTCTCAGATTGTATACTCCAAATGATTTTCCATTAGAATATCCAACAAAGATAGCTTCATCTGCCTTGGCTTCAAATTTTCCAAGATTTTCACCTTGATTCCTTAGAACATAGCACTTGCATCCAAATACATGAAGAAAGCTGATTGTTGGTTTCTTTCCCTTGAAGAGTTGAAAAGGAGTTAGATTGTGAGGTTTGGTAATTAAAGAAATGTTTTGAGTGAAGCAGGCAGTATTCACAGCTTCAGCACAAAATTAGGTTGGAAGCTGAGCTTCATTTATCATGGTTCTTGCAGCCTCAATGAGAGTTCTGTTTTTCCTTTCTACCACTCCATTTTGTTGTGGAGTTCTTGGTGCAGAGAACTCAGGAATAGTTCCCTTATTTTCACAAAATTCTTTTATCACAGAATTCTTGAATTCTGTCCCTTTGTCACTTCTTATTCTTTCAACTTTGACATCTGGATTGTTGTTTAGTGCCTTGATATGATTGATAATGATTTTCCCAGCTTCATCCTTAGAATGCAGGAAGAAAGTCCAAGTAAATTTTGAAAAATCATCAACAATCACTAGACAGTATTTCTTCTTTGAAATGGACATAATATTGACTGGTCCAAACAAATCCATATGCAAGAGCTGAAGAGGTTTCACAATTGATGAAAGAGATTTGCTTTTGAAAGAGCTTCTCTTTTGCTTTCCTTGCTGACAAGCTCCACACAGACCATCTTTGGAGAATTCCATCTTTGGTATTCCTCTTACCTAATCCTTCTTGACTAACTCATTTAATGTCTTGAAATTTAAATGAAACAATCTTTTGTGCCATAGCCAACTGTCATTTGAGCTTGCTTTGCTGCGAAACCAAGTGATTGATTCAGACTTGACAGAATTGAAGTCAGCTACATACACATTTCCTTTTCTTTGTCTAATTAGTACCACATTGCTGTCATCTCCTTTGGTGACAACACAGGCTGTAGGAGTGAAATTGACTTTGTATCCTTTGTCACAAAGTTGACTGATGCTAAGCAAATTGTGCTTAAGACCAGACACCAATGCAGCTTCATCTATGATGACATTCTCTTTTGCTATCAATCCATATCCCATAGTATATCCTTTGCTGTCATCTCCGAAGGTAATGCTAGGGCCAACTTTCTCTACAAATTTTGTGAGCAGGGAAAAATCACCAGTCATGTGCCTGGAGCATCCACTATCTAAGTACCACAAATTCTTCTTATGGTTTCCCTGCACACATTTCCAAAAACAGATCAAGTTGATTTTGGTACCCAAATTGCTTTGGGTCCAGATTTGTTAGTCTTAACAGCTTTTCCTTCATTCTCAACTTTTCCCTTGGATTGAAGTGGTTCAATCTTTGGTTTTGGTTGAGAAATTGGAATTTCAACATTGTTTTTAAACATAGGCATTTGAGGCATGCATACATTGTTTATACCATGCAGGTTTGAATGAAATTGAGGCATGTTAAAAGCATTGAACATATATGGCATGCCAGGCTGAGAATATGAATTGTGAGGCAATAAACCAGGCATCATGTTCATAGCAGATAAGTTCATGTGAGGAACAGATGGCATAGGAATAGGCAATGATAAATTAGGAGCAATCACAGTTTTACAATTAGTAGATAGGTGAATTACACTACCACATTTACTGCAAGTTTTCCTAGGAGCACTGGCATTGGGTGTGTAATTAGTGTGCTTATTGACTCCAATTTTACCATTTCTATTCCCCTTCTTCTTCTTAGTCTCTTCTGATTTAAGCTCACTAGCATCAAATTTCTTCTTGACCTTTCAACTGGAATTATGAATGTTGTTAACACTCTCACTAGTCTCAGAAGAATTATTCTCACCTTTGACAAAGTTCTTCTTAACAGGACCATATTTCTTGTTGAGTTTCTTGAGAACTTTCTTGTCAACTGATGAGTTTTTGTTCAACTGATGACTTTCATCAGTTGAAGCTTTGCTTTTCAACTGATGATCATCATCAGTATTCTCATCACTTGAACTGATCTCAGAGATCTCAAGAGCTTTCTTATTCCTTTTCCATTCATTCTCCATAAAGTTTTCTCTACCTTGCATGTTGATGATATTAGTGGAAACATCTCTCCCAGATTTCCATTTAGCAATGATTTCTTGTTCCTTATCAAGCTGTTTTCTTATGATCTCTTCTCTTTTTAAGACATCCAAAAGATCATCCTTGGCTGTTTGACATTCAATCTTCAGTTTCTCAAACTCAATGAACTGAGTTTCTAGAGCACTGTTTCTATCACTAAGAAAGGTGTTAGCTTCCTTAATTCTACAATTTTCCTTAGTAAGATATTTCAAAGAGACATGCAAATGATATAATTCAGTAGACATTTCATTGATAGTAGCATTGCATTTATCTTTAATTAACTCTACTAAGTTTGTAGTGAATACCTGACTGCTGCTTCCAGTGTTTTCTTCTTGATCTGTGGAGTTGGCCATTAGAGCAAGATTGACAAACTCCTCCTCATCATCAGAATCATCTCCACCTGCCCAATCATCCTTTGTAATGAATGCTCTTTCTTTTTGCTTGAGAAGTTCATAATATTTCTTTTTGTAATCCATATGTTCACTGGACCTTTTCTCAGCTTTTGGCTTTCTGCATTCATTTGCAAAGTGACCTGCATTTCCACAGTTGAAGCACTTAAATTTGGATCTATCCACCATGCTCCTATCAGGCTTGGAATTGCGTTTAAATGATTTTGCAGGGTTGAAATTCTTCTTGAATTTCAGTTTGGAGAATCTTCTTGACAGGAAAGCCAAGTGCTCATCAATCCCATCACTTTCTTCACCAGAATCAGCTACATCTTTTCCTTTTCCTTTGCTTGATTCTGAGCTCTCTTCTTTGACCAACTTCTCAGTTTCTACAACTTGAGATTTTCCCTTGTCCTTGACTGCTTCATCAAGAGATGCAACTAAAGCCACAAATGAATACCCTTTCTTTTGGCTTTTCTCTATCTCTTTATCTTGTTCCATTTCAAGCTCATAGGCTTTCAAAGTTCCATACAGTCTCTCAAGAGTGTAGTCTTTGAATTCTTGAGTGTTTCCGAGAGAGACTGTCATGGGCTTCCATTCTTTAGGAAGAGCTCTCAAAAATTTCAGATTTGAATCCTTAACCTGATATACTCTTCCAAAAAGTTTCAGACCATTCAACAGCTTTTGAAATCTGTTAAATGTGTCACTTAAACTTTCTCCATCCTTGAAATGGAAAGACTCATATTGTTGAATCAGCAACTGCATTTTGTTTTCTCTTACTTGCTCATTCTCTTCACAGATAGTTCTGATGGTGTCCCAAACTTCTTTGGCAGTAGTACAGCTAATGACACTATCAATCATTTCTTGATCCAAACCATTAAACAGAAGATTCATGGTTTTCTTATCCTTGTGCACTTCTTCAGTATCTTCTTGAGAGTATTCATGGATAGGTTTTGGAATCATTTTACCTACCATGTCTTCACCATCAGCTCCAATACTAGTGCAGACCTCCATGGGGACATGAGGTCCTTTCTCAATGCAGTTCACATAACTTTCATCAATAGACAACAGATGCAGGTGCATTCTCACTTTCTAGTGAAAGTAGTTATCTTTGTCAAGAACAGGAATCTTCACTCCAGCATCCTTCTTTCCCATCTTTCTCTAGCAGTGTTGATCTTTTTCCCTGTTTGTTGGGAACCTGGCTCTAATACCAATTGTTATTTTACACTAACTATAAGAAAGATTGTAGAAGGGGGGGTTGAATACAATCTTTTACAAAATAAAAGATTCAAGAACAAACACTTTAAAACAACAAAACAGAAAAACACCAAGTATTAAAAATACGGGTGAATTGAATGATCCACCCGTGAGATTTTATATTGAAGAATCTGTGGATTGATTACAATTCGCACAGCTACAGGTTCATCACTTGAACAGTTTCTAACTCTCAGATTTTCTCTCAAGTTTTTCGAACAAATGTTCGCACAAAATCACGCAAGCGTACGTGGTCACAAGTAGTAAAGAATCAAATTCAGTTCGTTCCCACAGAGACTGGTGTATTCAGAATTATGCACTTATGCACCAATGTATGATTATTATTCAATGCTTAGACAAGTATCAAATTGGGTTTTGGTTTTCTACTTAACTAATTCGATTGAATTATGAAACTAAGAATTATAAACTAAGAGAATAACGATTTACTAATGAGAATAAAACATGGGATTCTAGCTTCATTAACAACTTCATTCAGAGTTCTACCTTTATTCGATTGTAATGGTTGATAACTAATCAGATAACACGAGACTGATACACGCTAACTGTCGTTATACGTGCACCATACTGCTACACATCCACAATTAAGATAGAAGGTAAACAGACACCAATTATGCTTAGACCCTATATGTCTATAGAATTTGAAAACATAACGGTTGAAGAGCAAGTTATCTATCAAGATTACATAGGGCGATGCAAGATGGGTAAATCACATCACAAGTCATGTTATCGAACACGAAACCTATGCTCGCATGGCAAGTTCTAAATCAATATATTCACTGTCGCTTCAATAAAGATTAACAAGCAATCTTTGATGTTAGCTACGCATCCAAGACGAATAAGCACAACCAATACGAGGGAATCAAACCATCACATATGAACAAGACAAATTAACTACTGAAATTCATCGATAAATCCGCTAAAATTCCATGACAATGATTAGTTCATAATCGAACTTCTCATCATCATGGGTTCGAATGTAAACATGGTACTGAATATGAAAAACAAACTCAAAGTGCGAGAATAAGAGTTAAGAAACAAATCCGAAACGAGCATCCAAAGTTACGCCTACTTCGAAGAATTACAAAAGTTAAAGTTATGAAATTCGATCTTGATCTTCTCCGTAGCCGTCACGTGCTCCTTGGAATGTTTCTAGGTTATTACCTTAGTCCCCCCAAGCCTTTCTTAAACTTCCCCAGCGATCGGGCCTTGAAACGGATCAGAAACGGGCAAACGGGCTTAAATTCGCTGCCGGTTTGGTGCGGGTGCGCCAGATTTGGGGCAGGTGCGCCAGATTTGGGGCGGGTACCCCAATTCAGCAGCCCACTTCTTTGTCCCTAACTTTTGACTCGCGCATCCGATTGCTTCGCTGTTTTTTTTCAATGAAAGCTATGAATCTCCTCTTCGTTCTCCTCCAAAGAAACCTACACAACATCACACTAAAACATATAAAAAACATCAAAAGCTTGAGGCCAGATCATCCATTTAAGTCAAAACGAAGGCTTCCAAGTGGATATAAAATCCACTTATCACACCCCCAAACTTAAACCGATGCTTGTCCTCAAGCATAGACACACACACAAATACTAATAATGGAATGCATGAATGCAACTAAATGCCTACATCTAGCGAATCATGAAGTGTAATCCTTGTTAACATAGCATCCTCAAAATATGCAACATTCTCGGCATTCATCTCTTTCACACATTAGCCATGTTCTCTTCCACTACTAGTGTGAAGTGCATCGTGTGTGCTAGCATGCTCTCTAGTGAAACAAAACAAAGACTATCAAACTTCAATAAAGTCCTCACTATGAGCCGTTAATAAGAATCCGGCTTAAACACTTCTTTACTACAGAGTCAACTACAATTTAGGGTCACTAAAGAATTCCTATGCCTCTCCTATTTTTTCTATTTTTTTTCTCGCTAAGTCTAAGGTTGGAACGCTTCTCAGTGTAAGTGAGTCACGACCGCCATTCAACTTCGCTTTTTTTTTTCTTCTTTTTTTTTTTAATCAAGTAATTCTCCCGTAATCAAGGGTTGTGAAAAGTCACCAAGAATTTGCTTATTCTAATACATTTGCACTTAATACCAGCACAAGTACATGGATCGTCCCTTTCACATGACATTGCATTTTACCCATTGATCTCAAAGGAGTACCTGATATTTTTTTTCTTTTTTTTTCTTTTTTTTCTTTTCTTTTTTTTAGAAAGGCATATTCATCCTTTAACTCCCCCAAACTTAAGATTTACAAACTCTAATTTCAAAAAGGGAATACTCCAAACTCTACGCCCTACTCAACGCAAGGACTCAAGAAATAAGTTAGTCTAAGTCTTATCTCTAGAGCATAAGTGTAATTACAATTTCCACACAAGTAGTTTCCAAGTAACAAGGCATCACATGTAATCAAGACTACTAGCCAAGAAATTATGCACATAAAATCATCATCATAGGAAATCAACTTGGAAAACAACTTCATGATTCATGCAAATGCAACTATATGAATATATGAACTACTACACATACTAAACACAAGCATATATATAAAAAAACTACTAACATGCACTATATGAGATAGATAATACTCTAAACTATATGCATCATGCAATCTATATGAACACACACTACTACTAGTCCTTAGATTACCACCCCCAAACTTTAAATCTTCAATGTCCTCATTGAAGGTGATAAAAAGGATCGAATGTACCTAGAAGTTGGGAGGATCACCCTCCTCGGGTGGAGGATCAGGTGGTCGAGACACCATGCCATCTCCAAACACTGGCCAATCAACCTCAACACCAATGGCTCGAAAAGCACTCCCAAGAGCCTGAGTCAAATCCTCTGCAAAACGGTGGTGAATGTCATGCATGTCATCTATGCGCCGTGACAACCTTCTAAACTGCACATCACTAAAGAGATCCGGTGGTAGTTTGAGTTCGAGATTGGGAGCTTCTTCAATAGATGGTTTAAGATGCTCCTGAACATTTTTAAGCTCTGTTACTCCTTGAGACTCGAATGGCATATCAACCTTCCTCTTCCATGGAGATGCATTCAAGAACTGAAGTTGCTCTGCTTCCTCTTCATCTCCGAATTCAGCTTCACCTGTTAGAACCCTTTCCAAGATGTCAGTTTTCAGCCTTTGGTCAATTTCCGGATGAGCTGCAGCTTCTATTGGCTCCACCTTAAAGCATTCTTCTTCGTCAGTTGGAAATTTCATTGCGTTGAACACCTTAAAAGTGACACTCTGATCTTGAACTCTCATTCTAAGCTCTCCTTTTTGCACATCGATCAAAGTTTGGCCTGTAGCTAAGAACGACCTTCCCAAGATAATGGGAATCTTCTTATCCTCCTCGAAGTCTAGAATGACAAAATCAGCAGGGAAGATGAGCTTATCCACCTTAACCAAGACATCTTCCACTATACCTCTCGGGTATGTGATGGACCGATCAGCCAGTTGTAAGTACATGTTTGTAGGTTTCGGCTCCGGCAGACCAAGTTTCTTGAAGACAGATAATGGCATCAGATTAATGCTAGCTCCCAAGTCACATAAACACTTGTCGAATGACAATGGTCCAATGGTACACGGTATTGTGAAACTCCCCGGATCTTTCAGCTTCGGAGGCAATTTCTGCTGCAACACAGCAGTACACTCCTCGGTCAAAGCCACAGTCTCCAAGTCCTCAAGTTTGTGTTTCCGAGATAGAATACCTTTCATGAACTTAGCATAACTCGGCATTTGTTCTAGAGCCTCCGCGAAAGGTATGTTGATTTGTAGTTTCTTGAAAACTTCTAGAAATTTAGCGAATTGCTTATCGAGCTTATGCTTCTGAAGTCTCTTCGGAAAAGGTGGAGGTGGATATACTTGCTTGACCCCAATATCAGCTTTCGGGTTAGATTTCTCGGCTGAATCCTTGCTTGCTTCCTCGTTGATTTTATTCTTGTCAGCTTCAACAACAGTTTTTCCACTATCTGACTTAGATGAGAGCACGGGTGTTTCAACCTGTTGATCACTCTCTTCCTTGTTTTGCTCTGTTGCTGATTCTTTTTCCCTCGTAACCTTTCCGGACCTTAAGGTGACAGCCTGTACCTGTTCCTTCATCTCTTTCTTACCCGGATTGGCCTCGGTATCACTAGGAAGAGTTCCTTGTGGTCTGTTTATCAACGCGTTAGCAATCTGTCCAATCTGGTTCTCCAAAGTCTTGATTGACACCGCTTGGCTTTTAACCATTAGTCTTAATTCTTCCAATTCTGATCTTTCATTGGAAGACTGTCCAGCCACCCCATGATTTTGTTGCTGGAATCCCGGTGGATGGAATTGCTGCCTCGGTGCAAACTGTTGTTGGAAACCAGAAGGGTTAAAAGGTCTAGCTCCTTGCTGCTGAAACTGTTGCTGCTGTTGTGGCATATAGTTCTGATTATTGCTCCAGCTGAAATTCGGATGATTCCGATTATTGGGATGATAAGTGGCAGGAGCTGGCTGTTGAGACCTCTGAAAATTGCTCACAAACTAAGCGGATTCACTTATTCGTATAAAGTATTGATAAGTGGTATTTATACACACTTATAGGCCTTCATTTCCACTTAAATTGGTTGGTTGTACTTAAGTGTTTAGTGTCTTTTGATGTGTTTTTAGTGTTTTTATGTGCAGGTCACGAGTTGAGGTGATGAAGTGATTTTCTATCATTTTAGGTTGTTTTTGGTGCATTATTTGCAAGAATAGAAAATTGTGGATTCATCACGACTTGGGATTTTGTGGGTACATCTTCTACAAACCCTCACGAGAACACACTCGTCCACTAGAGCTGTCTAGGGGTTTAAAGGGCTTGTTGCATGTGCTAAATGCAACCGTGATCACCTACGGAAGTGGTACTAGAGCGAGGAAGGGCATGCACGCGAGAACGAGCTAAAAAACGAAGAAACGGGCTGCCAGTGGCAGACAGTAGCGCGCCCGCGCTAGATCTTAGCGCGCCCGCGCTAGCTACTGTCCCACTAGCGCGCCTGCGCTAGTTTAGCGCGGCCGCGCCCAGCAGAGCTGTTCCGGGCCGATTTTTGGAGCTTTTCTGATGGATTTTAGCAGCGGTCAAGGCCCGGTTGACTTGGTCAATGTATCTAATTTCTCATGTGTAAAAAAACCTAGCCTCACTTGTATCGTAGAAGATCGTAATATAGTTTTATTAGTTTTTCTCTTGAAATCAAGCACATTATCAGTTTTGTAGTGGATCGTTCTTCGCGAGGAAGTGACAGTTTCGAGCGAGATCGTGAACATCAATTCTGTAACGTTGTGTTCTTTATTATTAATTCAAGCACTTTTATTCCGCTTAATTCTCGTCTTTTATTTATCATGTTTTCATTAGAACCCATGATGTCGATTAGTTCGATTATGAACTAACCGCCTTCATGGGATTCTAATGGATTTATCGATGTAGTCTAGTAACGAATATTAATTGCTTGATTTTGTGACGTACGTTGATTTCTTTGCATGCGCCGTGCTTATTCTTCTTAGAAGCGTAGCTAACTTCTAAGTTGTTTGTTAATTCTTTCTGAAGCGAGAGTGGATGATTGAATTTAGAACTATGCCATGTAAACATAGGATTATGTGAATGAAGCGTAATTTGTGATAGACTTGAACTATTTTTATCACCCTGTGTAATCACGATAGAAAACCTGTTATTAAACCTCTCTGCTTACACTACCGCTATAGAGATATAGGGTCTGAGCTTTGTTGGTGTCCATGAGATTTCTGTCTTAATTGTGGATTTTGATTGGTATGATATGTGTGCAACGAGAGTTGGCATGTATTACTTTCGTGTTGTCTGATTAGGATCAACAGTCACATGTTAATCAGTAATTTCAATTCTAGATGAATTCGATAATGAAGTTAGAATTCCATGTGTTTTCCTATTCTGATTTTGATTAGTAAATTTAGTTAGTAGTATAAAAGAACCCATTCTTGTTAATTGTCTTAGCAGTGAAAATTACTCATACATTGTTGCATAGGTGCGTATTCTTTAATTCACCAGTCTCTGTGGGATCGAACTTAATATATTACTTGTGATCACGTGCACTTGCGTGTAGATTTTTGCGAACAAGTTTTTGGCGCCGCTGCCGGGGACTCGGTGTTAATTAATTTAGTTTATGTACTTGTCATCAGTGTGCATTAAAATTCACTGACTAGGATTCTATTCTCTTCTCACTTTTCTTTTTTTTTTTCCCTTTAATTCAGGTACTTGAGTTGCGTTTATGCTAACACGTTCTAAAGCTCGTAAGGAAGCAATTGATTCATCTTCTTCTTCTGATTCTGAAACAATGGAGTATGCAAAGACAACAGTTGATGAGGCGTCACAGGAATTTTCTCGTTTGAATATCAATGATAATCAGGATGAAACAATTGAGCCAGCGATATCAGCCAGTGGTATTCGAATTAAGCCATCAATCATTCTCAGGCTGCAGGATACTATTCAATTTGGGGGGTCTGTTCTTGAGGACCCAAACCTGCATCTAAGGAAATTCGAGGAATTCAGTATTGCATTGGATTTCAATATCGGACCTAAGGATCTGGTGAAGCTGAGACTCTTTCCATTCACGCTACGTGATGTAGCACGATCGTGGTTTCCCTCTCTCTCGGCAAGCACTACTAATAGCTGGAACAAGTTGGAGAAAATATTCTGTACCAGGTTTTATCCTCTAATTAAAGTATCAGCTATCAGAAACACCGAAAGTAAATTCTCTCAATTCTCGGGAGAATATCTTTGTTTAGCTTGGGACCGGTTCAAGAAGATTCTCGAAAATCTCAATGAAGATGGCATGCCTCCTGGAATGGCAATTCATTATTTCTACAGGGGTCTTAATGGTCAATGTAGAGCAGTGTTAGACGTGGCAGCTGGAGGAAATCTGTGGAGCAAGAGCTTCGATGATGCTTACGAACTGATAGAGAACCTGGCTGCTGCTGAGCACAGAGACCTAAAGTGGAAAATGCCAAAAGAGAAAGAATCAGAGGATGATGAAGCGGTCGAAGTCACTCAGGAACTTCAGATGACTAATTGGCACAGAATTAGAGCTCACTCCGACTCAATTCCTAATGCATGTGGAGACACTTGTCCTCTACTTTCTACCAGTGCGAGTAGCCAATCTGTAATTCAATCACCTGCTGATTCAACATTGAATGAAGCACAGTACCGAAGGATAATCCGGCGTATTGACGCGGTTGAAGAACGAATCGGTCGCTTTGCTGATATATTAACGGACTCTCTTGCTGAAGCATTCTTAGCACTAGATGTTAATGTTACTTGGAATTCGTTTGGTTATGGAACGAGGTATCCTCCACAGGATACTTCATCGGAATCGGATTAATTCTGGACTTCACGTCGAGCTAACGACGTTAAAACAAGCGCTTCGTGGGAGGCAACCCGCGCATTGGAACCATGTTGTACCGTTGTAAACCTCAAAAACGCAAAAAACGAGAAAATTTGGCCCTGGGTGGCAGACACTAGCGCGCCCGCGCTAGTGTCCAGCGCGCCCGCGCTAAAGTGTACAGCGCGCCCGCGCTACACTTAGCGCAGCCGCGCTACTGTCTGCCCAGAACCCGATTTTCTCCCAAAAATATTTTATTTTCCGTTTTTAAAAGCCCACAATCCTAATTTTGCATGCCTAGCCCGAAATATATCCTCAATAACCCTAACTCAGCTCTCAAATTCCTATATAAACACAAAACCCATCTCCAATTCCTATTCTAATTCTATAAACCCTACCTATATATATACACATCCATACACACAACCATACCATTAAATCTCTCAACCCCTTGCAACTCTAGATCTCTATCAATGGCACCCAAAAGAGCCCGAAGAACACAAGGACCAAGCACCCAAGCCCCTACATCTAGCGATTCTTCCTCGATGGGCGAGGTTGAATTCACCTCCGATGGTGCACGAAACGAGTTTCAACGGCTTATGAATAAGTCGATAGTCAAGGAGAGGGGATTCCTACCCACAGCGGAAGATGGTGAGCTCTTAAGCATGATTCAAGAAAGGGGATGGGAGTCTTTTTGCGAGGCTCCGGAGGCGGTTCCCTTGGCTGTTATTCGCGAGTTCTATGCTAATGCCAAGGAGAATCGCGATGGTTTCACGGTGGTGCGAGGCACCCGGGTGGAGTATAGCGCGGAGGCGATCCGTAGAGTGATTGGGGGGCGTGCCAAGCGCCGTAATGAAGAAGATTGGGTTGTAGAGAGGATTGGGCGTGCCAAACGCCGGTTTGACGAGGATTCGATTGATCTTGATAGGTTGGTGTATGACATGTGCGTGCCGGATACGAATTGGAAGATGACGGCACCTCCTTTGCCGGCACATGTTTCTTTTCCGGCAGCCGCTTTGAACCGGTATGCGAAGGCGTGGAACGCCTTCATCTGTGCTAATATCATGCCATCTTCACATGGGCATGAGGTGACGGTGGATAGAGCTATTCTGCTCTTTGGGATTGTCTCGGACAAGTATATTGATCTGGGACATGTGATTCATCAGGGGATTCTGAGGTTCTTACAAGGAGGAACCACTGGTGCCATTCCGTACGGCACAATTGTTACAAAGCTATGTCGAGCAAGCGGTGTTCGTTGGCCAGCCAACGAGCAATTACAGTTACCAGCAGCACCGCTTGATCATTCGGCGATCAGCCGAATGACGGAGTGGAAAGGAGGAGTTCCCCACCCTCGAGGCCTCGGGTACATATATGATGAGATGCCAGGGGGACGCTTAGGGTTCATTAGGAGGGAGCGTACTAGAGCTTCTGGAGCTGGTACTTCTCAGACGGAGAGGAGCTCCGAACCAATGGGAGATGTTCATTATCGCCGGCTAGCGAGACGGATGGACACCATGCATGACATCCACCAGAGGTTTGCGTTTGACTTGACACAGGCTCTTGGTAATGCTTTTCAGGCACAGGGGGTCACAGTTCAGTGGCCAGTATTCGGAGCAGGGATGCAGTATCCTCCACCTGATTCACCTCCAGCAGAGGAGGGGGAGGACTCGGACTCCGAGTAGGTACGTGGGTGCTCTAGCCTTTTTACCGCTTTCAATGGGGACATTGAAAATTTTAAGTTTGGGGGTGGTAATCTAAGGAAGAGCATATTATTGTAATTTTGTTTATTATTGCATGTGTTAGTTAGTTCATGTAGTTCACGTTTATTTTATTTTGTTTTGATTATTTCTCACGTTTTTTCTATTTTTCTCAATTTTTTTTTATTTTTATTTTACATGTTTAGTAGTAATTGTCGTAGTTAGTATCACGAGCATTTGCATGAATTATGAAGTTAAGCCAAGTTAATTGCCTATGATGAATTATGTGCGTAGTTCTTGATTAGTAATTTCAATTGCAATGCTAGGTTAGTACTTGGAAATTGCTTGTGTTGGAAATTGTAATTCACATATGTTCTTGAGATAGGATTTAGACGAAATTCCATGAATTCTAGGATTGAATTGAGCACCCTTCAGCTTAGGTCTGTAAATCTTAAGTTTGGGGGAACTGAGGAGTAGATATACCTTTCTAGAAAAAAATATAGAGAAAAAAAAAATAGTAGTAAATAAATTCACTAGAAAAATAAGTGGTAGAATTAACTAGGTTGAGCTCATTAGTACTCGAGTAATTAAGTCTGAGGGGACTTTGTGCCTAACAACCTAAAGCCCTTCGTGGTTTGGGATTGTTGACCCAACACTCGCTACATGGGTACTAGTGCATAAATCTTTAGGGATCTCAACCATTGCACGGTTAAATAAACCACTAGAATAGAGTGAATAATTGGTGTGTGAAGTCTTGTGGTGTTCGTAACGCATTTACACTGCGAAGCGCTCTGACCTTAGACCGAGCAATTAATCACCAATAATAATAAAAAAAAATATAGTGAATAAAATAGAAGGGTGTGGACATTCTTTGGGACCTTGGCTTTTAGTTGGACTTGAGTGACGGGGTGTTAGTTCTATACTTTTACGATTCTTGATTGGGATTCTGTGGGAGTAGTAGTTTTTGTCTTGTCTCAATAAAAGAGCATGCTTGCACACACTGGCACTCCACACTTGTAAATAGAAGAGTAATTGACTTAGTAGCGAGAGAAGTGAAATGCGAGAACATTAGCACAATCTGAGGTATTATAATTGGCAAGGAAATTACTTCATAGTTCACTCATTCATCACGTAGTTGCATTCATGCATTGCATTGTATTATTGTATAGTGTCGTTGACGCTTGAGGACAAGCATCAGTTTAAGTTTGGGGGTGTGATAAGTGGTATTTATACACACTTATAGGCCTTCATTTCCACTTAAATTGGTTGGTTGTACTTAAGTGTTTAGTGTCTTTTGATGTGTTTTTAGTGTTTTTATGTGCAGGTCACGAGTTGAGGTGATGAAGTGATTTTCTATCATTTTAGGTTGTTTTTGGTGCATTATTTGCAAGAATAGAGAATTGTGGATTCATCACGACTTGGGATTTTGTGGGTACATCTTCTACAAACCCTCACGAGAACACACTCGTCCACTAGAGCTGTCTAGGGGTTTAAAGGGCTTGTTGCATGTGCTAAATGCAACCGTGATCACCTACGGAAGTGGTACTAGAGCGAGGAAGGGCATGCACGCGAGAACGAGCTAAAAAACGAAGAAACGGGCTGCCAGTGGCAGACAGTAGCGCGCCCGCGCTAGATCTTAGCGCGCCCGCGCTAGCTACTGTCCCACTAGCGCGCCTGCGCTAGTTTAGCGCGGCCGCGCCCAGCAGAGCTGTTCCGGGCCGATTTTTGGAGCTTTTCTGATGGATTTTAGCAGCGGTCAAGGCCCGGTTGACTTGGTCAATGTATCTAATTTCTCATGTGTAAAAAAACCTAGCCTCATTTGTATCGTAGAAGATCGTAATATAGTTTTATTAGTTTTTCTCTTGAAATCAAGCACATTATCAGTTTTGTAGTGGATCGTTCTTCGCGAGGAAGTGACAGTTTCGAGCGAGATCGTGAACATCAATTCTGTAACGTTGTGTTCTTTATTATTAATTCAAGCACTTTTATTCCGCTTAATTCTCGTCTTTTATTTATCATGTTTTCATTAGAACCCATGATGTCGATTAGTTCGATTATGAACTAACCGCCTTCATGGGATTCTAATGGATTTATCGATGTAGTCTAGTAACGAATATTAATTGCTTGATTTTGTGACGTACGTTGATTTCTTTGCATGCGCCGTGCTTATTCTTCTTAGAAGCGTAGCTAACTTCTAAGTTGTTTGTTAATTCTTTCTGAAGCGAGAGTGGATGATTGAATTTAGAACTATGCCATGTAAACATAGGATTATGTGAATGAAGCATAATTTGTGATAGACTTGAACTATTTTTATCACCCTGTGTAATCACGATAGAAAACCTGTTATTAAACCTCTCTGCTTACACTACCGCTATAGAGATATAGGGTCTGAGCTTTGTTGGTGTCCATGAGATTTCTGTCTTAATTGTGGATTTTGATTGGTATGATATGTGTGCAACGAGAGTTGGCATGTATTACTTTCGTGTTGTCTGATTAGGATCAACAGTCACATGTTAATCAGTAATTTCAATTCTAGATGAATTCGATAATGAAGTTAGAATTCCATGTGTTTTCCTATTCTGATTTTGATTAGTAAATTTAGTTAGTAGTATAAAAGAACCCATTCTTGTTAATTGTCTTAGCAGTGAAAATTACTCATACATTGTTGCATAGGTGCGTATTCTTTAATTCACCAGTCTCTGTGGGATCGAACTTAATATATTACTTGTGATCACGTGCACTTGCGTGTAGATTTTTGCGAACAAGTATTTGGTCTCAAATACAAATATTGATTTTGAAATCAAAAGAAAATTTTGATTTATCAAAATGATAAAGTAAATCACAATTTCTAAACTTCTCACTCGGGTAGAAAATAAACAAACAAAATTGTTCATTTAACATGTCCACAGTTAAATCAATTAATCACAAAATTGCAGCACTCAAAAAATTGTTTTTCAAATCCAACGAATTAGAATATAATATAAAATTCTAATCCTCCTCTTTTATAAAATTAATGAAAAACTTATATATAATTGCAGAATGATCCGAGTCATCACATATTCCTCTTTATTGATTAGTCACTATCATTTGGAGAAATGCTATTCAATTAAAATCTTACATAACCTCATATGTTAATATAATTTTATTTGAGTGGGTTCAGTGTACCGTGTGGTCTTATCCTAACTATGTTGATTATTCTTAGACTATATTAATCATTCTATGTGTTAAGCCTTGTGAAAACAAAGCATCTAGCTCTTTTTTGTTTCATAATTACGTTGTCATTGACAGTTCGAAAGTTTGTTTCGGCTGAGTTTCATCAATTTACTAAATTCTTTGCTTTTCGTCAAAAAAAAATGTTCTTCAACTATATTATTTAAAGTTGTATATCTTGCGTAGCATTTCATAACTATGACAATTTACTTGTAAAATGTTGTACGATTAAAACTTGAAACGTTTGAAGATACTTACTACCAACTGTATTTGTAATATGTAATTAATAAAAAAATCAAATTGAATGCACTTCAATGAAAAAATCCAAATATCTTGAAGAATTATCTCTACTTACTATCTAGTTGATTCACATGAATCTACAAACCCCCCCCCCCCCCCACCCCACAATCTTCACCTATATATTAACAATACGAGATGTGCAATACACTCGACCAACTATTTTACAATCCTATACACAGTAACCATTGTTAGTATCTAAATTGATTTCAATATGTCTTCCCCTTTCAAAATGTCTTACCACCGAAGACAATCTACGCCCGACCCCGATGTAGTTAATCCACCCGAAATGATGGAGGAAGTGTTCACTTTTATACCCACCCCTGTTTTTAGGCCAGAATCATTTTCCCGACGCCGTCGCCCACGATCTCACGTCTCAGAATCAAAATCTAACCTCGCTGAAACTCTTATCAAGGATGCCACCGAGTCAATGACCACTCCTGAATCCCAGCCAGGTTTAAGCACTTCACCAGTGGACAAAAGGTTCAAGAAGAAGCGAACAAAGCGTTCAAGAAGGGGTGAAAGCAGCGAAGCTGAGGCTAGTGACATCTCAAACACCACCGGAATCGAAGGCCACCTCATGAAAGAATGAGGGAAGGATAGACCGAGATGACTGTCGAAGGCTAAAATGTTATTTGAAAGACTAGGCGAGATGGTCATAGCGCTCTAATGGTTGACATGGAAAAAAATTCCTTAATGAATTGAATGTTTGATGAAATTAATGTCTTACATACTTGATGTTGAATTACTTGTTTAAGTGCTAATAAAATTACAATAAATTTTTAACTTGATATCAAATTTAACAATCAATTTTTTGTTGTGGCTTTGTAACTCGACCTTAATATGATGGGGGCATCAAATTAGGAAAACAAACAATTATAAAGCCTATTTCCTTATCAAATTAAATTTTCTTTTTCTTCTTATTATGCTTATTTGAATATATCCATGATTGGTAGTAGAATTTTCAGTAATGAAGGATAAATTTTAAAATAGATAAAATTTAATCACACAAAATTCATCCAAAAAATTTAAATTTATGTATACTTAATAGTTGTCCAACATATTCGGTCATTGCTTATTGAAATTGATGTAATACACTAAAGACAATAATTCGGTTGTGGTTCATGCAATTCGCCTAGAATGTATATTTTCATTGAAATTTACTACTTTATTCCTTATAGGCATATAAATATTATCATGCCCCTCTTTATTGATTTGTCACTACCATCTAGAGAAAGGCTTTAATATAATTTTCTTTGAGTGGAGTTCGTGGACGGTGTGGTGGTATACTAATTTATGTTGAAAATGTTCTTAGATTACATTACTTAAAGTTTTATATATTGCTTGTCATTTCATAACTATAACAATATACTAGTAAAATGTTGTACGATTATAATTTGAAACGTATAAAGATACTTACTACCAACTTTATTAATAATATTTAGTTAACGGGAAAAAGCCAATTCAATACATTTAATGACAAAATCTAAATATCTTGAAGTTTCACCTTTACGTACTGTCTACTTGATTCACATGAATGTACCCTGTTCACCTATCTTTTAACCACATGAGACATGCTATACAATAGACCACCTTTATAATCCAATACGTAACAACCATCCTTAATATATAAATTCATTACGATATGTGTTCCTATTTTAAAATGTCTTACTAGACAAGACTATCTACACATGATCCTCATGTAGTTAATTCACCCCAAATGATGAAGACAGAGTTTACTTTAATACCCACCCCCATTTTCAGACCTGAATCTTTTTCCCTGACGCGCTAACCAGTTTATTCATAATATTACGTCAAACCCTCCTTTCCTTACTTAAAAGGAATAAGGTTTGCTTCAAATTAATGACCTTGAATCTCTACCAAACAATCTAGACACACTCTCCTTAAGAATTACTTGCTCATTGGCTAGCTTTATACCTAAAATATCTTTTAGAGGCAATAAATAAAATGAGTTCATAAGAGTTCCATATGTAAAAGATCTAGTAGCTCCTGAGTCAATCCAAAAGAGTACCTACAATCATATCTCAATAAGAAATGACATTTTATACAGTCATACTGTTGAAGGTATGAGTTGTCGTCTTGTCTCTAGGTGGTACTTTAGGCCTTGTTACATGATTCTATGACCATTCTTCCAACATTTGAAACAAGTAATTGACTTCTCCTTAGTGTCTTCTTTCAAGAGTCTTGCACTCTGACAATGGTGTCCTTATTTGAATTGAATTGGATATTTACAAAGATTTATTCTTGTCAATGTTTTCAATGCCTCTAGTATCGTAACTCAATTATATTCCAGGGTTTTAATCCTTCTTGAAATCATTAGGCCTTGTTTTTGTTTGTATCTATATTATAGGTATGAACCTAGAAAGTTTCGTAAACTTTTCTTCATACCCAACAACACATATAGATCTTTGTTTCAACTCTAGAAACTAAAGCTTTATCTGATCCTCTAAGTATATAGGAAAATAGTTTACTAAGAACAATTCCATGAACCTATTCCACCAGATCTATATGCTGCAAAGATTGTCTTCTTTTCTTTTTCCTGTCTGATTATCTCATCTAACCTAGCTCTAGCTTCTACAGGATAAGTAGTTCCTTTAAATTTGGTGGATTCAAATATTTAAATTACTTAAGGTTATTACATTTTGTGTAGTTGATCTGCGGGTAGACTTCTGTTACGTAGGAAGATTCATTTATGCATCAGGAGATCATCACAATGAAGCGACAAGGAACAATACAGTTGACAGAAACTGATGACCGCATCAGCAACTGATGGAACCGCATCAGTAAAGCGGATACTTGATTAGTATCGAGTATAATCAGTATCTGGAGATTGAGTTTAAGAAGGAAAGAAAGAAGATTGATACGAGATACCTCATTTATAGATATAAACGTCTGTTTGAGTAAATCAAGTTAGTAATCGTAGAAGCTGTATAACGAGTAAGAAGCATAACACGAGTAATTTGTGTGTAACCTAGCCGCTCTTGGGAACATTGTTTTTCTTGAGAGAGTATTGTAACAGTTCTTATAGTGATCAATAAGAGCTGAGTTAAATTGAATGTTGTTTGCTGTTAATTCTAGTTTATTTGACATTCCGCTTAAGTTTATTGATTCAAATCAAGGCCTAACAAGTGGTATCAGAGCGGGCTGGTTATTTACTATCAGTAAAGATCGAATCATGTCAACAACCAAACAAGAATCACTCAAAATTGCAGTCCTTAACAATGATGATTATCTGACCTGGAAAGTAAAGATAATACTCTATCTCGAAGCCGCAGATCCTTACTTCATCGACATGATTACTGATGGTCCCTATGTCCCAAAGAAACTGGTTGCTAAAGAAGGAACGACACCAGAACACTATGTGGATAAAACTAGAGCAGAGATGACACGAGAAGAAAGACTTGAAGTACTCAAAGATTCGAAGGTAAAATCCATTCTCCATAATAGTTTGGATTATGTCATGTCCAATAGAGTAATTGCATGTAAAACATCTAAAGAGATATGGGATACATTGGAAGTTCAATTTTAAGGGATAGAAGCTATTATAAAGAATCAAAGAGCACTGCTTGTTCAAGAATATAAAAGATATGAGACAAATCCTGATGAAGATCTTACTGACTCATATGATCGATTTCTTACCTTATTGAACAACTTATCTCTTGCTGGAAAAGAATATGAAGCTGAGGATTCCAACACAAAGCTGAAGATCTTATCAGTTCATTACCTGAAGAATGGAGTACTGTTTCTTTAGACGAAGTATATGGATTACTAAGAACTCATGATTTGGAGATTCAACAGAGAAAAGACAGAAAGATGAATAGAGATAAGTCATTAATACTGAGAGCTAAGACAAGAAATGAAGTAAGTAGCTATGCTGAAAAGCCTAGAAATCAGATCAGGAATCAAATCTCAATTACTGACTCTATATCAGTTACTGATGACTCTTCCTGGAGATGATGAGGATGATAGTTCTAATGAAGCCAAAATACAGGAGATCATGGCCTGTATAGCTAAAGGACTAAGGAAAGTGAAATTTGGAAGACATAATAGAAAGGTAAACTATAATAAAGACTCTTCTGAATCATATGGAAGCAAAGTTGATTGGTCAAAATAAAGTGTTTCAACTGCGATAAGACATGGCACTTTGCAAAAGACTACACAAAATCTAATTCAGATGGAAACAAAGGCAAGGCACTTTTTACTTCAACCAAAGATTGGATTGAATCATCTTCTGAATTTGAAGAAGAAGAAGTGAACTATGCATTGGTGGCAAATTTCGAGGAAACTCCAACCACAGATGACTCCTCTACTGATAAGGTACAAGAACCAATTTACAACTTTGATATTGATGATACATATAGACTAAAATCTTTCCTGAAATCATTGCATCTGAGTTTTAAGACACAAACACTATAAAATACAAGACTAAGAGGTGAGATTGAAGAATGCAAAAAGAGAAATGACTTCTTAGAAGGAGAACTAGTGATGATGAATGAAGTTAAAAATGAATGCAAGATTGCCAAAGACTCAGAATCCATATTTAGACTCAAGTATGATCAAATGGAAAAAGAATTAGCCATTGAGAAACAAAGGATTAAAAACTGGTTTAACACAGGAAAAAGACTATATGAAACCGTGTCTAATAGATCAGGGTTTAAAGGTCAAGGATACAGATTTAAAGATGACAAAAATGAGAATAAAAAGAAAGATCTAAAAGATATTTTTGTTAAAGTTGGTATTGATAAACCTGTTGAGATATCAAGAACTTTTTCTACTAACATTGTCTGTGATGAAAAAGTTACTTCTCATGAGGAAAAGAAAACTGAGAAGGTTCTCATAAAGAAAACGGATAAAGACAAAAATGATATCAAAGGGACAACTGTTGATACTCAAAAGAAGGTAACAGGTAAAAATGTTGGATTGATGACAAAAGGTCAATTCAGAAAAAAGCTAGGTGAACTTACATGTAAACCTGAACCTAGAACAACTCCTAAGAGGAATAGAAATGGAAAGCAAGGAATTTGCAAAGCAAATAACTATGAATATATTCCCTTTGCACCTAGAAAGAAATGTTATAACTGCGATAGTTGTAATCATTTTGTTATTGATTGTAGGAAAAACAAGAAGAAGCCAAAAGCTATACATAAATCTGATGTAGTTGGTAAAACAATGAAACTTAAACAGGAAAATCCATGTATTCATTGTGGCAGTTATTGGCATTCTCTTAATACTTATTTTGATTATCATGATATTTATGAGAATTATTATGATCCACTCTCTAAGTTTTACAAACTTGTAGGAGCAAATAAAACTTTCGATAAGAAACATGCCTCATGTTCTACTACTTTGAATAAGTAGGTTACTGATGAAACTCATACTCATAAAACGTGTGGTACAAAGAAATCTTATGTGGTTAAGAACAGTAAACATGTTAAGAGGATCCAACAAGTGTGGATTCTTAAATCTTCTAATTAATCACTTCTTCTAAATGCAGGGAAATAGAAGCAGAATTTTCATTTTGAATAATGGAAGCTCATGGTTTAATGAGTTTGTTAAAACCCTGTTGTCAAAGCTAGAGAAAATTCAAGCGAAGGACGCATTTAAATCTGAAGAAAAACTAAATATTTGGGCTGATCTGAACTTGAAAATGATGAAGATTAGAAGGCTGTGAAAGGGAAAAGTGAAGTGATATTCACTATCTACTAGTGAAGCATCGGGATACTGATGAAGAGCCTATTACTGATGACTAATGATAAGGGTAAAACTGACGAAGCTGCTATAGAAGCCATCAATACAGAAGCTGAGGGGGAGGAAATTACTTGAAAATTTTCGTCAATTTTAAGAGTATATTTTATCAAATATTTCGGCTACTGATGGAGAAGATTTGATTTACAAAAGGATGGTAACGATATTTCTTTCGGTACTCATTTATATAAACGAATTTGATTTGTTTTATGAAACTGATAGTTATATTGGTGATTACCTTTTATTATTGGAAATAGAAGATTTTATTTAAGAGTCAATGTTTATCTTCTAAAGAGTCGTGGTTATTTATGAATATTGCAGTTATTAGAACACGATTCACAATAGAAACTCTTAAGCTACCCAAGCCTTTTTGCACTATAAAAAGGGTCTCAAATCACAAGGTTTAAGCAGTCTCTCATACACATCTCTAAATCCTAAACACCATGCCTTATAGACAACTCTTTCTTCTCAAGAATGGAGCTTATATTCTAGTCAGAATCGTTTTGAAGGGTAGAATATATTATGATCCATTCGATCTCAAGATTCATATGAACGATAAGGAGTACGGTCCTGATGATTTTCTTGACGAACTCTCAGATACACTATCATGGGCTGAGTATCTAGAGCTTCAGTTTTTCAAGCTGACTGCTTGAGTTGAGAGAAATCGAAGAGACAAAGAGATTGAGAAGAAACTCTTAGAGTCCCTCAAGTTAGAGGTTACAATGCAAATGAGGAACCCTAATTCTCAATGATGCTAAAATCACATTAGTGTGATTGAAGTTCTCATTGAGACTTGGGCCTTATCAACCTTTCTCAAGGAAACTCCTACTATATTTTCTTATCTTCCCGTAGGGGAAATCTTCTTTGAAGCCATCACTCTTAAATGGAATATCTAGAAGCTAAGTATGAGAATAGGACTTAGATTATTATGTAATCAGGAATAGATTATCTAGTAAGACAGTTGAGTTATGCTTGTAATCATCTCAGTTTATTAATGGAATAAAATTTTATATTTTTGATGATTATTGTGTGAACTGCTTATATTATTTGCTTGATTATGTTATTGAAACTGTTTATATGCTTATTAATGAAAATCTTAATGAAAAGATAAGTGTATTCGCTTTAATTTAAAATTGCTATGATGAGTTTTAAGTTATGATGGATAGCGAAGTACAGCTCAAGAATCACACTTTTCAAGACAAATCTATGTGATTTTCGAGAAAAGAGAACTGTGAATACAGAGACAAGACTGATTATCAATAAACGAAAGGTCCAAATTTCAATCAATCTCATATTATGACTCTTTACTGAAGTTTAATTATATATTGTTGTGATCAGTTTTGGAACTATTCGGTGTTAATCGAACTTAATAGTTCGTTTGTGATTCAAACACAGTTCAAATTTATTTGACAAAAGAGTTACAAAAAGATTTATTCATCAAAAATTGATGATTAAATTATTCAAAATCCACTTGAAATACTATGAATATATTTCTAACCTCAATATCGTCAGAAAAATTTCCAAACACATATCCATCTCTATCTTATCTAAAAATAATTCAGTTGAAAATTTTTACTATGAGAGATGAGAGTAATGAGAGATTTGCAAGACAAAATCTGGAGAAGTGAACACTGAATATACAAACAAGAAGATCAGTTACTGAAGAGATACTGATGAAAGAAATCAGATACTGATGAATATTATCAGATCCTGAAGGCATCCTGATGAATTTTCTGATATTGATAATTTTCAAAGTCTGAGTTATTCAAGCGAAATATATCCAGTGAAGCATGGCAATTAAAGATAAATGTTGTGAATACCATTGAAGCTTGGCAAATCAAGGAAAAATGCTGTGAACAACGTTGAACAAAATTCATACATACTGCAGCTGAGGAAATCCCCCACAAGAACCTTCACTTCAAAGTAGGGAAGCAGATCAAATAAAACCTCAGATCCCACAAATACCTGCACTCAATGTGATGTAGCAGATCAAGATGAAAATAGAGAAGCACACAAGAACCTGTTTCTCAAAGTGAAACAGAAGCTGATTATCAAACTCCAGAGGCACACAAGAACCTGATTCTCAAAGTGAATCAGCAGCCAGAGCCTGTATGGACAAGTCAAAGACAGTTGATGAACAAAGTTTAAAGACTGATGTTATCGTAAACTTCTTGAATTATTTTGTCAAAAGTACATTACTAAACTCTATTAAAATTATAAATATATCTTTGTTATCAAAGAAACCCCTATTTATATGACCAAACACACACCTTCTTATCCACCTCTTAATTCATTGATTTGGCTAAGAGACTGAGCCTTTTCATGTGAGTTGTGTGAATATTATTTAGTGAAAAGATTCAAGAGAGAAGCAGTCTCCTGAACTAGAAAAAGGTGAGGTAGTTGTGTGAACGTGAGTTTTTTCTATGCATATGAGAGATTTAGGATTTTCTAACAAATTTTTGCATATACTGATTCTTATTTTTGCTTGAACACTCACCCTCGTCAATGATAGCAAAAAAGAGGGAGAGGTAGTTTAAAATTATTGAAGCTGACAGATGTTCAAAAGAATATTTGGACAACAATGAGAATCAATTATTTGTTATTATCTGAATCGGTTGAACTCAAGAAGAAATTCAAATGATATTATTATCTTAGAAGACAAGTCAAGATCAACCTGAAAACACAAATGCAGAAGTCAATCTTGGAACACAAAGGTACAAAGAATTAATCAAACTCACGATGATGATATGACTTACTTCATAAAAAAAATTTGAAGAAGTTTTGGCATCATTGAATCAGTTTAATTTATGCTTTATTCCGCAAAGTATAAATTAGGGGAGATTGTTACGTAGGAAGATTCCTTTATGCATCAAGAGATCATCACAATAAAGCGACAAGGAACAACACAGTTCACAGAAACTGATGACCGCATCAGCAATTGATGCAACCGCATCAGTAAAGCGGATACTTGATTAGTATCGAGTATAATCAGTATCTGGAGATTGATTTTGAGGAGAAAAAAAAGAAGATTGATATGAGATAGCTTATTTATAGATATAAACGTCTGTTTGAGTAAATCAAGTTAGTAATTGTAGAAGCTGTGTACTATATAAACACAGATTATTAGGTCTTATGATATAACGAGTAAGAAGCACAACACGAGTATTTTGTGTGTAACCTAGCCGCTCTTGAGAATATTGTTTTTCTTGAGAGAGTATTGTAACAGTTCTTATAGTGATCAATAAAAGCTGAGTTAAATTGAATCTTTTTTGTTGTTAATTCTAGTTTATTTGACATTCGAGTGATCAATAGATAAATTTCGCTTAAGTCTACTGATTCAAATCAAGGCCTAACAATTTCCTAATTGAGGATCTTTCCCGTGTAGCTCGGGGATTCCATTTGTGTTGGAGTGAGGATTCAAAGAGTAAGTTGAAAGGGTCATTATCATCCATGTCCATTTTTTATATTTTCGTCTTGGTATTAAGTATATTCACTTTGTTTTGCTTTGCGTTAAACTTGACGGGTCTTCAGGGGTCTTTCTTTTTTGGGTGGCATCTTTTTTTTACAAGTGAAACAAAAGATTTGGTTGTATGAAGTAGAGGTATAGGTATAACATTATCATAACAAAATAGGTATAACTTTTAAGAATTGTCTATCAAATGGTTCTTCAATACTCTCAAACCATATATCATTTCCCAAAGATGGTCTCGATCTAGTTTTTAATTTTCTCATCACATGTCTCTTTTTTATATAGAAGCTTACAAAAAGCTTGTATGGTCTGAAGCAAGCAACACGACAATGGTACTTTAAATTTGACAGGTTTATGATGAAGAATGGGTACAAATGAATCATTGTTGTTATTTTAAATAGGTGTATTCATCATATATCATATTGTTGTTGTATGTTGATGACATGTTGACCGCAGGATCTAACATGGCAGAAATCAACAAGCTGAAGAGACAAATATTTGAGGAATTTAAGATGAAAGATATGGACGCTCCAAAATATACCAGGTATGACCATCATGAGGGATAGTCCAAAGGAACATAAAATTATCTCAAGAGAATTATATCAAGAAAATATTGGAAAATTTCAGTATCCAAGATGCGATGACTAGAAGTACACCATTGGCGACTCACTTTAATTACAAAGAAGCAATCACCTAAACGGATGAAGACAAGGAATATATGTCTAAAGTTCCATATGCATCAACATGTGGCATTTTAATATATTCTACAATGTGAAAAAGGCAATAAATTGCTCATGTAGTGGATGTTGTTAGCAGGTTCATGTCTAATCCAGGGAAAGAGCTTTGGGAAGTAGTCAAGTGGTCTTCGCGCTACTTGAAAAGTACATCCAAGGCAGTGTTATGTTTCAAAAACAAAGATTTTATCTTGGAAAGGTTCTCTCGTGCAAATCTAGGTGGATGTTTGCATAAAAGAACGAGTACTTCGAGATATATTTTAACTTTGGGTGGCATAACAGTTTGTTGGATGTCTCGACTTCAAAAGGGTGTTGCCTTTTCGACTGTATCAACAAAATATATGACCATCTCTGAAGCTAGCAAGGTGATGAGTTGTTGAAGAATATCTTGAGGAGTTGGGAATGAAACAGGCGGTTAATGCTTTATATTGCGACAGTTAGACTGCCATTCATCTTAGAGGTAATTGCATATCGCACCCCCTAACTATCGTTCAAAAACGATATTGTACCCTTACTTTGGGAAACTCAACTCGCACCCCCTATCTTTACATTTCAATAATGATACGCACCCCCCTCCGTTAAATTCCGTTAACTTCCGTTAAAATACTCCCTCCGTCTCAATTTACATGTCCCTTTTGCTCTGCGAGAACTCTGGTTCGTGGAGTCACACTTCTAACCAGTCTCTAAGCTTCGATACTCCTATATAAAGGGCTCTACCCCTCACAACTAGAACTACATTTTAGACTTGATTCTTCTCTAAGCAGAAGATACGTAGGCGTCTTGCACACCGAGAATAGTCTAAAGCGCGAACGCTCTCACCCTCGTTTTCTAATGTGGGAAGAAGATAATAATTATGACATCCAGACCACGCTCCGAAGTATATGTTCCATCCAGCCCAACAACCACCGGGGTCTCAAATGAATCGTTTCCCATCACCACCACTATCCCCCTTGGGACTACCGCTGCTCAAACCTCCATTCCCCTGGTCTTTGGCACTGTGCCCTCGATGACCCACGTAATAGCAACCGTTATTGATGCTGGAACCCATTATTCAACAGTCATTACAACCACTCGAGGAAGTATAGGCGAACGCGATGTACACTTGACAAATAACGACTTTTGACTCGGAGTGAGATCACGTACGATACCCCTCCATGAAGGAGAAGAGATACTGACCATAGCAGAAGCAACCGGCGTCGCTCGAGGAAAAATAATCATGAGTCTCGTGGACCTAAGAACTAGAATTATGAAGAGCGAATCCGAGCCTTTGAGGAGGAGATTGCGCGAAATAAGAAAGGTATGGCGAGACAGCAACCTCCTGAGTCAAGGGACGAGAATCCCCGACATTCAGGTATGAATCAAATTCACTTATTGCTAGTAGGAGATCCTGATAACCCCATCCCACCATTTATTGAAGAGATCATGGGTGCAAGGATCTCGAAAAAGTTTAAGCTTCCAACCATTAAGGCTTATGATGGCACGGGTGACCATGTCAATCATGTACAAATGTTTATGAACGCTCTACTGCTCCAACTAATCACGGAGGCTATTAAGTGTCGAGCTTTTCCTCAGACTCTAATTAAGTGGGATGGCACAACATTGGTACAGTCGCTTACCCCCGAACTCTATATCTTGAGTTGCAGATTTGAGCAGAGCTTTTATAGGATAACTTGTTGGGAGAAAGAACCATGCCAAAAGTTTTGCTTCATTAATGAATTTACACAAATGTAGGAACGAATCCCTCCAAGATTACTTGAACTGTTTCACCAAAGAAGCTCTCAAGGTCCCGGATTTGGACCAGAAGGTAGCAATGATTACGCTCCAACAAGGGACTACGGATGATAACTTCCACCGATCACTAGCCAAGAGGGCCCCTGATAATATGAATGACTTACAAAAGAGAGCTGGGAAGTATATCATGGCGGAGGAAAGTTTGAGAAAATGCTAGAACAATCAGGGACCGAATACAAATCCTAAGAAACGTGGAAGTGATACTGAGTATCACGCTAACAGTAAATACTCTAAGAGAGAGGATGGCGAGAAGTCACCTGTCAAGAAGAAGCTAGGACTGAGGTTCGTTGAGTATGCAAGACTTAATGCCCCGAGAAGTCAAATTTTAATTTTAAAGGAGATTTAGAAGGATGAAAGTGTTCGATGGCCGAAGCCTATTAGAACTGACCTAGCGAAAAGAAACAAAGACTTATATTGCCGGTTCCATAAGGATACAGGACATAAGACCGATGCTTGTCGGCAACTGAAAGATGAAATTGAGTTTTGGATTCACAAAGGAAAGTTGTCTAAATATACGAAGGACGGAGATAGAAATCCTCGAGACAATGATAACCGTGGAAGGTATAACGATGACAGAAGAACTCAGCCTCGAAGGCCCGTAATCAATGTAATCTCGGGAGGACCTACCACTGCTGGTACCTTGAGTAACTCTAGGAAAGCTTATGCAAGAGAGGTAATGAGTATAGTTGGAGATCCCCCGCAGATGGCGAAGATCGAAGTTGCTTTGACGTTTGATGATTCAGACCTTGAAGGGGTGAAATTCTCCCATGATGATTCTCTAGTAATAACCCTTGTGATCAGGAACTCGTCTGTGAAGAGAGTTCTCGTTGATAACGGAGCTTCCATGGATATTCTGTTTCATGATGCCTCTGAGAAGATGGGGTCCGCAGATTCACAATTGACACCATCCGATATGCCTATATACGATTTTAATGGCGTAGAATCAAAGATTGAAGGGATGATCCAACTACTGGTTATAATGGGGACCGAGCCTCGACAAGCCACATTCATGTTAAACTTTTTGGTTGTTAAAGCCTCGTCAACTTATAATGCAATCCTTGGGAGGACCAGGATGCACGCCTTCAAAGCAATTGCGTCCACATATCATCTAAAGGTCAAGTTCCCGACTAGGAATGGAGTAGGAGAAGAAAGTGGAGATCAATAGATGGCCAGAAGCTGTTATGTTGCAGCCCTTAAGTCTGGAGGAATCAGGGGGCAAGTCTTACCCATAGAGGACTTAGATGTCCAAGAAGAAGAGGAAAGAAGACGCAAGCCTGTCGAGGATTTGATTTCTATTTCATTGTATGTTGAGGAACCTGATAAGATGACTTATGTTGGAGCATTACTCCAGGAGGACTGAAGGAAGAAATTGTGAAATTCTTAAGAAACAATCGTGATGTCTTTCCTTGGAAAATAGCCGATATGCCAGGGATTGATCCTCTCTTCATGACTCATAAGTTGAATGTAAACCCTGAAAGAAAACCCATTAAGCAGAAGAAGAGAAATTTTTCTCCCGAAAGGCAGGAAGCCATATAACAAGAAGTTGATAGGTTGTTGGAAGCCGGTTTCATTGAAGAAAATCCAATTTCCAAAGTGGTTGTATGCCAATGGAAAGTGGAGGATGTGTGTAGACTTCACATACCTGAATGACTCTTGCCCAAAGGATTGTTTCCCTCTTTTGAGAATAGATACGTTGATAGATGCCACTGTAGGTCATGAGATGCTAAGTTTTATGGATGGCTTCAGTGGATTCAATCAGATCTGGTAGGACAAGAATGATGTACCCAAGGTATCGTTCATTACTGACTTTGGTGTATTCTGTTATTTGGTTATGGCATTTTGAATTAAAAATGCAGGAGCCACATACCAACGCCTTGAAAACAAGATGTTTAAACATCTGATTGGAAAGACTATGGAAGTATATGTAGACGATATGCTGGTGAAAAGCTTGAGTAAAGCAGATCACCTCGAACACCTAAAAGAAGCTTTTGAAGTCCCGAGGACACATAAGATGATGTTAAACCTCGCCAAGTGTGCCTTTGGAGTTGGGTCTAGAAAATTCTTAGGTCTGATGTTCTCCAAGCGAGGGATTGAGGCCTACCCCGATAAAATAAAAGCTATCCTTGATATGGAACCACCCAAGAGTATAAGGGACGTGCAGAAGCTAACACGAAGGATTGCAGCCTTGGGAAGGTTTGTGTCTAAATCAGGTGACAAGTGCTTGCCGTTCTATAAAACATTAAAGAAGTTTAATAATTTCGAATGGACGGATGAGAGCCAAGTAGCCTTTGATGTGTTGAAGAAGTATATAGCAGAGCCACCTCTTCTATCACAACCCATGGATGGTGAAGTTTTGCACGTGTAATTGGTTGTTTCAGAACAAGCACTGAGTGTTATCCTGGTTCGAGAAGATGGAAAAGTTCAGAAACCCATGTATTATGTGAACAAGGTTCTACATGGAGCGGAGCTCAATTATTCGCTGATTGAAAAGTTTGCGTTGGCCATGATGACAGCCTCAAGAATGTTAAGACCTTACTTTCAGTCTCATAAGATAGAAGTCTTGATAGACCAGCCTCTTCGTAATATCATGCATAGCCTGAAGGCTAGAGAAAGGTTGATCAAGTGGGCAGTAGAGCTCGGGGAGTTTGATATTTGATACAAGCCACGAACGGCTGATAGAATATATTTTTATATATATTCTATATGATTTTATTCTCATATTTAATTATATTTTGCACTGATTTGGATATTTATTTAATATATTTTCATGTTTTATTGTAGGGAATAACAAATTCCAAGTTGAGAAGGATTAGAAGCTAAAATAGCTATTTTGTAGGTAAATTCTATTAAAATTCGGATCTATTGGGTTCTACTGGATTTCTGCACTGTTTGGGTCATATCTTGAGTTCTGGATGTCAGAATTGGATGATCTTACAGCCCACGCGAAGCCCTCACAATTCTCTTTAATTCTGATGTGGTTCAAGAAGCAAAGTCCAATCAGAAAAGCCCAAAAACAGAGCAGCAAAGAAAGTTACGAATTTTGACAAAGAATCCTACCTTGCTTGGAAATTCAATTTGTATATTGATTTTAAAAATATTAGAATTATTATCATTATTATTATTATAGAAAGAGGATCAGATTTTATTATGAGAAGATTAGCATTAGAATAGACATGAGTTACATACGCTATTTTACAGAGGGTTAGGTTTTCTTCTCCATCTCTGGATACTTTGTTCTAGACATATTTTTTTCTCCATTAATATAAGTTTGAGGTATTCCCTTTTCATCTCTTGTTTGTTTGTTAATGTTTTATATGGCTCTCTTCATTACTTTTGTTGCTTTAGTCGCTAGTATGTGTGAGTAGTTCCATTCTAGGACGGAAGGGGAGCCATGTTTGCACCATTATAATGCTTTATTTTCATTAATGATTTAATGGGTAATGTCGAATTCTAGTCTATATGTCTTGATGTTTGATCTGTGTAATTGGCCAATATCATAGATTGATTGTATGCAAATAGGGGTACAAGATCGAGAGATGTACTTACTAGAGGCACACATAAGATTAGCGGGACTGAAATTGAGTGCGAAAGTATCAATGGATTCCTGAGAGCGTTAATGCTTGAGAGAGACTAACAATTGGTCTAATTACATAACTTGTTGAATTATTATATGAATAGCTAGTTTTGGTGTAAGCACGGTGAACCTGAATTGTCCTAGACTTTAATTAATTGATATAAGTCATCTTTATATTGCATTGTTTAGTTAGTAAAAATCTTAAATATTCGTTTGTCTTGTGAAACAATTTGTGATAATCGGATTAAGATTATTGAAACTTGTCTCCCTATGGATTCGACCCGTACTTGCTAGTGTCTGTTTACAACAGGCACCGTGCACTTGCGGTAGATATAAATTACACATCAACGACAGTCAAAGCTCAGGCTCTAGCTAACTTCCTCGTTGAATGTACCATTAACAACCAGGAAGTCGGGGGGATAGAGGACAAGGTCGAAGGGCCTAGTAAGGAAGCAAAGCCTAAAGAATATTGGTTACTATTTTTTGACGAAGCTTCAAAAACAAAAGGTAGTGGTGCAGGACTGGTGCTCCAGAGCCCTGATGGCTTCATTGTTGAATATGTTATTAAATTAGACTTCCCCTACTAACAATGAAGCTGAGGATGAAGCCTTGATAGTTGGACTAGGTTTGGCTAGAACCCTGAGGGTAAAGAATTTGAAAGTCTGTGGAGACTCGAAACTTGTGATCTTTCAAGTGAATGGTGAATTTGAGGCACGGGAAGAAAATATGTTGAAATACTTGATGATCATGAAGGCTCAGATAACACATTTTTAGGAATGTCTAGTAGAGTATATACCTAGGGAAGATAATACAAAGGTTGATGCCTTGTCATAGTTTGCTCCCTCGGATAACGAGGTCTGTTCGGGAAGTGTTTATTATCAGGTTCTGAAAACCCATGCATCGATCCTAGGCAAGTTGCTCCAATCAAAACAGGAGCTGCCTGGATGGATGAGATTAAGATATATCTTGAAAATGGTCATCGACCACCTTATGTTGATGAAGCACAAAAGTTGCAGTTAAGAGCTCTTAAATATGTACTCATAGAGGGAATTATGTATAGGAAGTCGTTTGTAATCCCTTACCTGAGATGTTTTAGGCCGGATAACGTTCACGAAGTCCTTAAAGAAGTTCATGAAAGTGTGTGCGGCCAACACCTTAAAGGAAGGGCATTGGCTCATAAGGTCACTCGCCTTGGATTATATTGGCCAAATATGTTGAGGCATGCTCAAGACTATGTGAAGAGGTGTGATCATTGTCAAAGGTTTGCACCAATTGTACGAAAACCACCTGAGATGTTGACATCCATTAATACCCCAATCCCTTTTGCATTGTGGGGGATGGATATTCTTGGACCGTTCCTACTGGTTAGTGCACAAAGAAAGTTCATGTTAGTGGCGATTGATTATTTTACTAAGTGGATTGAGGCCAAACCTCTGGCCATGATAACCACCAAAGAAATGGTTCATTTTGTATGGGAAAACATTATATGTAGGTACGGGATACCTCGAGTCATGGTGATAGACAACGGAACTCAGTTCAATAATGCTGAGTTCAAAAGTTATTGTGAAGAATACGCAATCGAACTGCGCTTTACCTCAGTAGCCCATCCTCAAGCCAATGGACAAGCTGAGGTGGCTAATAGAATAATCCTTGATGGACTAAAGAAACGAGTTGAGAAAGCACAGGGATCATAGGCCAATGAATTGCTCCTTATACTTTGGGCATATCGAACAACCTATAAGGTCTCGACTGGAGCTACTCCTTTCAAGTTAGCTTATGGAGCTGAGGAAGTGGTGCCACTTGAAATCACTCATACTTCATCCAGGGTCCAACAATATGAGCCAGAAGCCAATGAGGAAGGAATGAGACTCGCACTTGATATGATCGATGAAATTCGTGATGAAGCACATGCTAAGGTTGTGGAAAATCTGAAGCGGGCTTCCTATTAATATAACCTTCGATTTAAAGAATGATTTTTCCGAGAAGCGGGCTTCCTATTAATATAATCTTCGATTTAAAGAATGATTTTTCCGATAAGGAGACGTGGTACTTAGAAAAATTGAAGCTTCAGGTGTTGGTCCTAAAGGAAAAATGGCCCCAAATTGGGAGGGTCCCTATCAAGTCAAGAATGTCACATGCCATGGTTCAAACAAACTACAGACCCTGGAAGGAGTTGAGTTCCAAGGAGTTGGCATGCAACCAACTTAAAGATATATTATATTTGATATCTATTCGAAGTTAGTAGAAGCATTATAATTAGAAAGTAAGATCTGTAAGCTTTTGCTCTTTAATTTCTTTGTAAGCAGCCAGGTGAATTTACATGGGAAGTTCGTAATATAAAAATCCTCAGGTGGACAAAACAATCCACCTGAAATTTTTGAAAGACCTTATTCTTTACATTCCTGTTTAGATTTAGTTACACTTGTGCTTGGATACAATCTAATCTACACATATTTTAATAAAAAAAATTGTAGATTTTATTCATCCCCCTTCTACGATCTAACTCATTATTTGCATTGTCAAATAATACCTAGTTATCCCTTTTTCTGACCAAAAGTTTATGAGAGTTTCATTCTTAAACTCAATGCCATTATCTGACCTCATTGCTCTAACAGGGGCCTTTGAATCAAGCTCTATTCTCTTGATATGATCAATAACTGTTTGGGGAGTTTTATCCTTATAGAATGCAAGAATGAACCCATATATATTAAATCATCTACAGTAACTAAAGCATATCTCCCTATTTCAATAGACATTATATTCACTGGACCAAATAAATCCATATGCAGAAGTTGTAGTGGTTCAGTGATGCTATTGAGGTTCTTGCTTTTGTATGATGCTCTCTTCTCTTTCCCTTTCTGGCATGCTTAACAAAGTTCTTAAGAAGCAAACTCCAGGGAAGGCAAACTCTCACTAGAATTCTCTTGACCAGAGAGTTCATAGTTTTGCAATTAAGGTGTGAAAGTTTCTTAGGTCATAGCCAGCTATCTTCAGATAATGCCCTTAAAGAAAAACAGTTAATATCATGTTCAGTTCCAGAAGTTAGATCAACTATGAATAATTCACCTTTTCTTACACCACGTAGAGCAAGACGGACCTTTAATATGATTTATCAAACATGTCTCCTTTTCAAAGTGAATAGAGAATCCCTTATCACAAAATTTACTGATACTTAGGAGATTGCGTTTGAGTCCATCTACTAAAGAAACATTCTCAATGATAACATTTCCAACCTTCAAATAGCCATGTCCCATAGTCTTTCCTTTGCTATTATCTCCAAAGGTGACTAAAGGGCCAGTTTTCTCTATCACTTCTGTCAGTAGGTATCTTTCTTCAGTCATATGCCTTGATGCTCCACTGTCGAGGACCCATATAACCTTCTCAGCTTTTCTGGCTCCATGCACCATACAAACTGATTCTTATCAGGTAAAACAACAAAGCCTTTTGGAATGACATCTGCTTCCAATTTGGCTCAACTTACTTCCTTGATAACAATCATGTAAACCTCTGGTTTAGACTTAGGAACATAAGTCTCCTTCCTGACACGAGGAGGAGTAGTTGTCTTGGCCCTAACATGCTTGTGATTTGTGTGTTGTCTAGGTGATGTGTTTCCAGTTTCAGCATGTATATTCTTAAAACAAGCAAACATGACATTAAAAGCACATTGCATATAGTTATCAAAACCACAAGGTTTATGGCATGCATTTATAATAGGGTTAGCAGGCATGTCACTCACAGAAGTTGGAACATCAACATATTCTACTATAATTTTATTAACAGGTTTGTAATTCTCAGTAGAATGGAATCTATTGTCCTTGTTCTTACTATAAACAAATTTATTAGGTTTGTTGAACTTTAACTTTTTAAAATTGACACCTAAGCCAGCTTTGATCAACCAAGAATTGCCCTTAACTTTAATTGGCTCCGGAGGTGTCACTGTCTCATCCTTCTTCTCATTGTTCTTATCCTTTTTAAGATCATCCTGTTTAAGTTCATACTTAATGATTAGAGGTGTATCTATCAGTGGTTCAACTATTGAGGATTTAAACAGGGGTTGTGGGGAGTCTTTCAAAACAAAAGAAATTCCCCTCTCCTCAGCACTCTTCTAATTAAAAGGAGTAATCTTACTATCCTTACCTATATATCCATTATAGTCAAAGCCTATCCTCCACGGTTCTTTAATATCCTGTTTGTCAGCTAATTCTTTAAAGATGGATGAAGCATCCTTGTAAGCATGACATTTCACTTTCTCTTCCTTTAACTGAAGTTTCAAAACAGCCTCACTCTTCTCAATAACTCTGACCTTGGCATATTGTAAGTCTAAGTCTCTAGTCAGTTGTTCAATTTTAGGCTTCAGTACTTTCATCTCATTCATTTTAAAGTCATGAATCTCTATTACTAAAGCATTGTTCTTAAGAGTGAGAGCTTTCACTTTATTTCTAGCATCATCCCTCTCTAATCCTAATTGCATAAAAAGTTTGGGGCATGTAGGATCAACCTGAAAGCTTCTACAGCAAGGAGGTGATGACGGTTTCGATTTATCCATTAGAGCAAAGTTTCTAATCTGCTCTTCTTCATCACTATCTGTATCATCCCAGTCTTTTCCCCTCGGCTAGATATAATCTACTCTTGAAGCCTTGATTACCAGAAGTCCCTTGATGCTTCCTTACCAATGCATCATACTTCTGCTTCAGCTCATCATATGAATTTTTCTCCTTTCCTTAACTTTTAGGTTGTTTGCATTCAGTCGCAAAGTGACCAGGTTCACCACAGTTGAAGCACTTGAATTTGTTTATGTCTACTAGACCTGTCTTTTAGCCTCCTTAGAGCATCTCCAATAGTCCCTAACCCACTCTTAAATATAATATAAATTATTGGCTCTTAGTGATTTAAAGTGGGTTCAACTCCAACAACACTCCTGATATTCACTCCTTACTTTGTTTTTATATTACTAAAAGTAAGTAATTATGTGCATAAACGTACAAAAGAAAGTGGATGGAGTGAGATGTGTGCTTACAAGTTTATTATAAAATATTAGTTAAGAGTGGCTAGTAGCTCTTAAAAGTGAGGAGAGAGAGAGGAGAAATTTAGTAAATTTAAGAGCAACTAAGAGCCTATTGGAGCAAGCAAAAATATTATTCTCCTCAAATTTCAATTTAAGAGCAACTATAAAGAGGCTATTGGAGATGCTCTTAACTTGTTGAAGATGAAGAACCTCCTTTTTGAAGCCTGCTAGCAGCTGGTTTATATTTGTATGAGGGATTCTTTCGGAATCTCATGTTTCCAAACTTCTTGGCAAACATGCAATTGTTCAAGTTCCTCCATAGTATAGAATTCATCATCACCATCAAAAGAAACAGTGGGTCCAACAAATTCCTAAGTCGTCTGACTTCCTCAGACCGTTCCTTGATTATCTCTAGTGTGTCCCATATATGTTTAGCATTTGAACAATTGACCACATTGTTGTACATTATAGGGTCTTGAGATTCCACCAGAATGAGCTAGAGACTTATATCCAAGTTAAATTGCTCATTCTCTTCATTAATATATTCAGAATTTTCTTTTGAAATGGTTCTATGAGGGATCAACGTACCATCTTCTTCCTGTGCTAGAATCACGTTCATCAGTGTAGTAGCACCTTTAGTTAAGACGCCAGTGTATTTCTTATTTGATGCCCGAAGAAACAATAACATGTGGCTTTTCCATAGGCCATAGTGTACTTTGTCAACAGGTGGTATTTTAATGCTGGTGACTTTATGTGTATTCATGTTGAAGAATTTAAAGTGAAAAGTGTTTTGGATGAGATAATTTCTCTTTTACAACCATGTAACTGATTCTTCAGATGTGCAACCCTAGCAACTAGGGTGATCACAAAACCGTATAAACCTCCGCAACCACACCACTGCACCACACCATACCATAAAACATGGTTTATAATTTTCATGTTGGGGATTGAATTTTTCACAAATCTCACCGTCCGGTGCGGGTTACAGTTTGACATATTACTAGAATGGTTGAAATCGCACCTCACCGCAGTATAATAACATATATAAATGTTTTGGTAATTGTTAAATATAACTATATTATAAACATATGTTTATTAAATATCTTCAAATAATAGTTATTTATTATATTATATACATATGTATGTTAAACATCTTCAAATAATGTTTTAGTAATTGTTAAATATAATTATATTATATACATATGTATATTTATATACATATATAAATGTATTAGTAATTGTTATGTATATATTTGTTAAATATCTTGAAATAATAGTTAATTATTATCTTACAAATCTAGTATTTTGATTATACCAAATTTTTATAAAACCATTATTTTATTATAACATGTCTTAGTACTCATTATTATTATATTTACGATATTGATTCTATTTTTTTAGTTATTGTAACTCTAAAATGATATATCATATAAATTCATTATTAAAAATATTTTAATTATCATGTATTTAAATTGTATTCATCATTTCAGGAAAAAAAAGTTCTTAATGTACAAATCGCACCAGATGTACCACACCGCATTTTTATGGTGTGTTTTACACTATTTTTATACTAGCGTGGTGTAGTTGTGGTTCAAATATTCAACCAAACCACATATACGGATTAGTTTGCGGCTTTTGAGAAAAACTGCACCGTCCCCACCACAATCATCTCTACCAGCAACCACACTTGCCACAATATTTCAATAAAGTCAACCAAAAACACCGCTGCACTGCCAAAAAGAAGGATAATAAGAAAATAAAAATGAAACAACTAATATTTCAAGTTATTTTTATTCGGCATTTCATCATACATGTTTGTCAACAAAATTAAGAAAATCAAATCAACCATACTCGTCACCGGCAATAATACTGTAACCCGAAATCAACCTATAAGTCAAGTTCTTCAAAAATTACATCAATGTTGCACTTTCAGTTACAAAAGTTACGGACCGTATTTTCGAAAATGAAACTTAATATATAGTAATTTTGGAAATAAGTTTCAAAATAACCATATTTTAAGAAGTACTTTTAAGAAGATAGTATTTTGAGTAATTTGCTTTAATAGTTTGGATTGGGTTATATTTGTACTTCAGATGGTCAGTGACAAAGCAAACATTTTAGAAATGAACTTGACTTAAGAGGTGCATAACATTCTATATTTGAAGCTGGTGTCAGAGTATTGCAGAATGTTGAATTAACATTGAGATTCATGCGTACTATGATTTGTAGAAAATTTTCAATCCGATGGTATTCAAAATTTGTACCTTGGTACATTAAAGTACGTTGACGAATATGATCCAATATGTAGAGATTTGTTTTTATGTATAATTGAACTTAAACATGAGTAAGTTACAAGCATTCAGATACATAAATTCGAATTTTCGAATTTACAACTATAGTTCGAAAACCTCATTAAAATTGAACATGTAAATGAGTTTAAACACAGCATGTTCCTAATATGAAATGATTCCCTTATTAGATTTAACAGAATGCATTAGAATTCAGACATCAAACCATGCTGAGAAAACAAAACTCCCACAACATTTTGCAAGGTTCCCAGGCACCAGCTACATCTCAATGGACCCAGCTCAACCTGATCATATATATCTAATGCTATTTTGGGTGGATTTAAAATACATCTATCAATGACTCTTGTATGTTCTACATCAATAGTTTATGGTTTGAAAAACAATCGGAATCGGAAATTTGAAATTTTCTTATGAATACAATACAAATGGCTATGTTCACTTCATCAGGTAGCCCACAAGTACGCTAATCAATCCAACAATTGCCACAAACTTGACAGAGACGCCACCTTGACTTCTAGTCCCACTACTATGCATCAGTAGTTCCTACACCAAGGCGATTCCAAATGGGTTATATTAATTATATCAACGTATCAATGCTAAAAGATCTTTTTTGTGGCCTTAAGATGTGCCAAAGAGATGTTTGGTTAATTAGAAATAACCAAAATGTGTTGTTTAATTGTTACTATGTTCTCTTCATTTCATCTTTTTTATAAACCAGAGATATAGATCATATAACAATTAAAGAATCAATAATCTTCTTACCAGCTCCTGTCGAAGCTTGTTACCCTGTTGAATTGCAGTTGTTTTTTCTTCATTTAACTTCGACATAAGAGTTCGTACCTAAATTTTATGTTGAAGGTAAGTATACCAAATTTATGCAAATTAAAGATTACACTCTTGATACATTTAAGTGCTCTGAATGTATAAAGCCGCTACCACATGAGCTCTTGAAATTATTTCACAACACATTACAACATATAGATCACTAATTTGTTGATAATCAGTTGCATCATGGTTTTCGTCTTGGTCTGATGCAGTACTAGTGATGAAATCTAGGATTTATAGAGAAGAACAATAAAGAAATAGATATGGTAGATTAAAGTTAAAAAATATACTAGCCCTGAGGTGAGAAAACCGCATAAGAACTAATAAATCCGTTTGCCCAACTTGAAACACTACAAAGGAATAAAATTATGAGTGTTCATCAAAATCCTATACATTCAATCATATACACGCCACTGTACATTATCCCGAAGACCTGCTACTAGACAAAATAAAACTTCACTGCAGGTTCTATATGGCAAAGTGACACAGAACAAGTAACATCATCAAGTAATAGAAGTCAAAAACAAAAGTCCTTGATAACAAGCAAGATACCTTGACATTATTGATACATGAACAATTTTCATGCAACATGAACTCTTCATGTTCCCACTAAACTTGTATACCATATTTGACACTAAAACAAAGGTCCTAGAATCATGATTATAACACACAAAACTTGCACGAGTAACTAAGGAAAGTTTTCAGTCAGACACCTTAACAAAGTTTAAGTTATTATGATCAACTTAGGAATTCCTAGTTGAGGACTTAAGGATAAATAACATGTTCATTAATCATTGATAAAATGATGCGTCAAAATGCTATACATGAAAAGTGTCATGATTTGATCTTTTCAAATGTCTTAGCAAAACAAGAGTTGTGTTATCTTATAGATATGATATATCCTAAACTACAGTTACAAATGTGCTTCATAATATAAAAGAGAGCATGACGACTTTACTTAATGAACCTTTTCACTTTTTCTGATAGAAACAATGTACTAATGAAAGTAATTACGATGTTGGAGAAGAACTTATTTACCTCAGGAGATTTGTCAGGAGAATCAACAAAAGATCTATGTGATGCCTACACAAGCCAATAAAGATGTTTCCCGATAAGTATCAATACAAAATGAGCCCAAAAAGAGGTGAGAGGAAGAAAAAACCTTCACCTCAGACTGGTTCCTACTCCCCAAATCCATGTTTGATGCCCTTGGTGAAGATCCTTCTTCTGATCCCTCTGTCACAGATGATGGTAGATTGGAGGGAGCTACATATACCACTCTCAGTTTGCACTCCTCGACAACATGCCCAGCTTCCTTTGAAAACTATTGACATAAGACAAAACTTTTACTAACAACATAGAATAATAATTCATAACAGAGGATCGAGTATAAATGACATTATAAGTCTGCATTTTGAAGTGGGGCTGAATAGGATTGAACGTTGAAACTAAGAAATTTTATCTAGATTACACATTCAGTAAGTTACGGGAACTTACCATTTCGGGTGTAATGTCTTTGGCATCTGCTCCAGGACTTGCAACAATACTTTGAAGGAGAAATTTGTCCTTACATTGCATGTCAGGCGGAGCCTCTTTTTGTGCTTGCATTGTAACTATAAAACGACATTAATCATGATATTCATCTGCTTATTGGAATTAGACAAAAATCTTTATGAAAAAACAGTATTCGAGTAGCACCAATAAGCCTCTAAATATATTCCTTTGGCATTATAGGCGTTGATCTCTGATAGTGTTTAAACCAATTCGGTTGTTTATGGTTAAAAGTTCCTCCAATTCTAGACAAAAGCTCAAAAGTTTAACAAAATTTACCAAGTTATAATTTATGATTTTTATAGAATAACCATACAAACAAATCGAAGTTGTCATCAACAGAAAATTAGCAATAAGCACCTGTAATATCGCATGTCGATCCAGGCTGAACAACACCAGTATTGGGACGGACACAATACTTTTTCGGATTCGTTGTCTTCACCTGAAAAATCAAATGCAGAATATGTATCAGAGGTCCCAAAACATTTATCAAATAACTATAAAAATCAAACACAAATAAATATTTCTTCACATGATCATCGGAAATATTTGGAACCCCTAACATTACTCATGCATTTAATGTTCCGTACCTTGAACGCGACATGCTTATCCGACTTATTAAACAACGTGAGGGAAGAAGAAATTTGTTTCTTGAGCTCGACTGCAGAAAAAATATATTAAATGTACTAATATTATATATTATGTACATGCACGTAAAAACAAATCGGCGGGACTTACAGGCGAATTTGAGCTCGCGAGGTTCGATGTTCATAAGTTCTCCGGTGCTCATTTTCGATACCTGAATTGATCGGCTAGAAAATCAAATCAAAGATGACACAAATTGATCCTTATTGTTGTGTTTGTTTGGAAAATCCATATTAATTTCATTCGAGGATGATCCGGGAATATCTTGTAAATATATTAATATGGACACACGTATAAATTTATATATACGGAGAAACCATGTGAGAATTTTTGATGATTTGTTTGATTAAGTTTGATGTAAGGCCCAAACCTCTTTTAAGTTAGTATTTTCAATTTATCAGGATATATTATTATTACTCTTATAATCTAGAATTTGATATAATACAGTTTAAAATTCATAATAAATTTGATTTTGATTTTGATTATTATTATTATTTTATAAAATTATATTGAAATTGTTCAAGTAATAATAGACTTTTATATTAAATTTTTTGTTAAAATATACGAAATATAATTCCATTTCGCCCTACTCTCGGGGTTTTGAACTTTTTGGAAATCTTGTTGATGTACATTGTACACGCAAAGAGAGCAGACAATTTTCCACAAGACATGACATGAAAAGAAACCAAAATTATTGCCAGGTAAAAACTACAAAATAAATTAAATTAGTAAAAAACAATTACAAAATAAATTAATCTGAAAGAAATCCAACTTTAAATCCTTGAACCTGACGTGAGAGATTGTTGCTAAGTGATCAAATTCGAGGTACAAAAAATCACATTCATAGTTGTCATAGCCTTTTCACATTCATTTTCCAATCTTCTTTGAAGAATGGTCAGCATATGACTGTCATGTTTGTCATGTTGTTTGTAACTTATTTTTTTTACCCAGTTTGGTATTTGTAACATATTCTTTGTAACTATAAAAAAGATCGATAATCAGAGGCGAAATTATAATTTGTTGTAATCTATTTAAGAAAATACATGATATTTATTTTGACTATTTTTTCCGCCACCACAAATAAGTTGAGTCACGCTTCCTATCTCTCGGACATTTCTTTATACTTTTTCATTTAAATGTCCTTACCAATATTTTACGTTACAAAACATTATATATTGTCCAATATTTGTTTAATATTCATGGGTGCCATCATATTTCCACTTGTCTTCGTCTCTTTTTTTGTCTATGAATCTGATCAAGTGCCATAAACATTTCATTATGTGATCAAACAAATGCATAAGTAGATGTCTGGGACAATGCCAATACATGATCAGAATTACAGAAGCTGTAATTATCAGAATTTTGCACACACACTAATCTCAAATGTGTGAACAATTTTGTACTGTTGGCAAATACACTTTACTTCTAGTAATGAATAACACCACTCCATAAGGAGCCTGCCTTCAGGATTCAAATCGGATAGTGAAAAGCCACTGCATGACAGGAGAAAGGTTGATCTTATAATTTTAGTTGAGCTTGCTTAGTAGCTCTTCCATGTGCAGGCCAAGTCCTCTTAAGACCTGAAACAAAAATATAGTTCATATTTCTTTTTCTTTTTCAATCAACTATGATAATTAGCTACTTTTACTCACCGTCTTGGTTCCCTCAATCGATGTTTCCAGCATCTGGATTTGCTGTTTCCCCATAAAAAAAAAAAAAATTAATATCGTGTAGAGATTTGGCAATGAGAGGCGTGTTAGATGGCTAATTTTAACACATTCTCACCGTTTTGGCATCTTTGAGTGCAGTTTCTAGTGCTTGCAGTTTTGAAAGCAATGGCTTATCAACAACGCTGAAGTCCTCCGGATGTGTATTCTCTTCTGGGATTGTGTCATTTACGTCTTTAATATAAATATTATCCTGCATTGAGTAAACCAGAGGGGATTGAGAAGTAGCATCAGCGTTTTCATAAGAAAATGAGGAAGAATCTTGTCAAGTCTGACTATTACCATATCAGATTGCATTTTCTCATTGGTGGTCGCAACACTACATTCTCCATCCTGTATATGTTCTTCAGTATCGATCATCTCCTGAAAAAGAAGATTTCTCATTTGTATTAAACCACTTAAGGCTGCAGAACTGCATGTGTGAAGTTTACGTCTGCTAATTATTGATTGTCGAGTACAGAGGATTGATTCATTGAGATTCCAAAGTGAACACCTGAAGCAATCTCGTTATTTCTGGATCATTCCAGGGTCCTTTATCACTGAAATGGCATCCCCCAAATTCACTACATGTGCAGTTTCCGCCCAAAAAGGTTGGCAGATTACTGAGGAATTGATTGATGATCAATGGTCACACAAAAGAACTGGTAAGGTAATAATGATCATAAATATAAAAGGACCAAATCAAAAACATCAAGTCCATTATCTACACAGGTCATATACATGCAATCTGCGGAACAGAAATTCATACAGCAAATTTTATACAGAAGAAGTGACCTTGGATCAATAGCTTCCAGCAGCTTACTTTTGTAGTTGCCCCCAAGTACCTGCACTTGTCAAAGATACCTCGGTATTACTAGCCGAAATTTGTGTTTATGGACAATACAGTAACAGTAGTGAAAGTAAATTTTTCATGACAGAGAATATGTTTACTTGTATCTTCCCCAGTGTCCGGGCATCAAGAAAAGCTTTGACAACTTTCCAAAGCGCTCTAAATCCAGATCCAGCATTCACAACAAAGACTTGATGCAGAGTCTAACAAGTACATAAATGGTTAATAAATCTCGTTAATGACAAAGCAGAATAAATACCATGCTAAAGAGCTCATAAGCTGTCAAAACTATTTGTTCCTCAGGTAGGAGCACTAATTTATGGTCAGTCAGAAATTATTCTGCAGATCAGAACTTCTCATATGTTTGATATTCTGAAATTTGTTAAATAAGTATCCTAAAGATTCGATTGTCATTTGTCGTTAATGCCAATTATATATCTGAACATCTGCATAGTTATCTGATGAAGCTTAATCACGGTGCAAATTTTCAACACCTTGAGGTTAAAAAAATAGAAGCAGAAAACAGAAGGTAAAATATAATGTCAGTATTCCACATACCCCGGGATAATAATTGCTATCGATCTTTTGAAGTTCCATGAAGATATTTCTTGCAGGTTTCGTAAAGTTGGACATTCCCTACATGTAAGGTAAATTTATATTAGAGTTCGGAATACATACAGATTAAAAAATTTAAGGTCTTCACTTGACCTATCATGTATGGTTCTGTTAGAGTACTCGAAAGAGTGAAAGACAGTATATGTTTACCACGCCTTTGACATCTAAAATGGTTGTAGATGAAGTTATATGCTTCTTTGCTGCAATGGAACACGAGGGGAACCTCTGATTCAATGTTTTCTCCTGTTCGCTTACATGATACTTCAGGAATTTTTCAGTAGTCGTTATTTGCAGAAGGGCGTTAAGATCTACTAATCCTGTCTGTTCAATATATACAGGCCTACCACATCGATCAACTCCATGATATCCATGAGGGTAACATATCTTCAACTCCCTATACTCTTCAAATTTGAATTCCTGCAGTATAGAAAGATTTTGTCAGATATAAACGTCGTGTTCACATAAAATTTAAATGCGCGACATATTCACCTTGCAAATTGCATCAACACCATATTCCCTTCTCCATTTGATATAATTTAAAAACGCTTCTTTTGCTTTTGTCAGATCAAACTCCTTCATACGTAAAAATCTGAATTTATAAAGAACATTGTCAGACTACATTGCCTTCTGAACCAAAATGTGACACAACCTCTGCATTTTAGAAACAGAACTCATGTCACAGTTTAGAATGTATTGAAAACATACCTTAATAGGGTGTAATAATCAGTGTGCTTTTGCAGAACTAGCCCTTCAAGAGAAAGCATTTTGCGTAAAGATTCAACAAAAACTTCATCTTTCGAATCATGAGGCCCTTCAAAACCATGTAGTACGGTTTGGCTCTTTTCTGCTCCCTTCATCATTCTATGAAACTTCAATGAATAAAATGTTATCACCTTAAGTATAATATCACAGGACAACCTCCTATACTTTTCTCGAGAGGCAAAAGGCCTACTAGGCTGAGTGTTAGAGCATATAAACTTGCTTGATTCCTCACCACCCTTGCCCTTTTTCGCCTTAAAAATATTCCTGATTTTTTCCATCCGACATCCTCGGGTGATTTTTGGCTCTATAAAAAGATCATTCCCAGTGCATAAGGCACAAGCAACAACAGAGTCCAGATATTTGCCGGCTAGAATGGAAAATAAACCTGTGATCAGGTAAGTGGTTGCAACAGCTGTAGAGTCCGACATGATCGAATTTCCAAATATAAATAAATTACAGCATGAATAGGAAGACGCGTGAATAGAGGGTGAAGCAAAGAATCTAAGCATGAGATTCCATGCTTTATATGATCACCAATGTGGAATCTGGAATTTTAGTATATTTGAATGTCAAGGAACCGCCAAAAGTCAGTTTACTGGAGCATATTGGCATGAAAAATGTTTCTTGCTATATCACTTCAAGATTACTACTCCCTCCGTTTTCAATATTTGACGTTTTGACTTTTGGCACACATCTTTACGTGAGTTGACTAAAAATTATTATTTTTAATTGATTTTTTTTGTGAATTAAAATTTTGATTATATATTTTTATTCAAAAAAAAATTTAAAAAATAATAATTTTAACTACTCGGTCAAAGCACTTAAAAATACGCGCCCAAAGTCAAAACGTCAAATATTAAAAAACAGAGGGAGTATATCGAGATTAACAGAAAATTGTTTGACCACTATTTATATACCAACAATAAATAATGCCCATTTAATTGTGCTCTAACTATACTAAAATAATATTTCACACACTTTTAAGTTCCGCATAAGATAGATTATACAAATACGTGCTAAGCACTAAAATAAAAATTTATAGGTTTGACTTATTTTGATTGACTCTCATTTTTAATATTGATAGACTCCCGACATATACAACAACCACATCAACCAAAATGTCATATACATATAAAATTTAATGCAAAGCATGTGCTTATGAGTACATATGAGACAAACCTGTTTTTACGTGAAAGACACTCTACTTTGTTTCCGTACCATCAATTATCATATAATACAAATAAAAATTTATCATTTCGAACTCCATATTTTTTGAGAGAGCAATGTCAGATACATAATCAATAGAAACATTGTTTGACAGTAGCTTTCAGACATGGGAGTTCTTTTTTTAAATACCTGAATACCTCCGTGTGACAAAAGGTCTAACTGCATAATCTGACCTAATTTTGCCAACATATAAGCGATGGGGGGCGTTTGGGTGAGTTTAAAATAAGTGCTTTTTGCATAAAATAAAAAAATGAAGTAGAAGTCAGAAGCAAGTTAAGACTTATAAGTGATTAAACTGTTTGACAAATAAGCAGAAATCCTGAAACAAAAGCTAGTAATCCTAACTTTTTTTAAAGTGCTTCTCTACTTATTACACAAACGGTACAAATAAGTGCTTATAACTTATAAGCCCAGAAGTCGGCTTATATTTGCATGCCAAACACCACCACGAAGTGCTGTTAATTGGACCCTCTGATAGTAACAGTCAGTTTACCAATCATAACTTTGACACAGCAAGAAGACTGAACAAGAAACGTAATTCTGCAATGGCATCCCAGGTTCCCATTACTCTACGTCTTGACATTAATAACTGCTGCAAAAAAGAATCCTCTGACGTATCTTGGACACTTCATTTTCTGTGTGCTTCCTGGGGATTGGTAACTCTTGGACTCCTCGTAATCATCAACTTCAACCTGGTTACATACACTCCCTTTTACATGATCCCTTGAGAAAAAATTTATCAACAATCTTCCAAGTTCCAAATCATCTTTTTTTATTTGTCATTTACAACATACCATTTTACAACGTCATGGCCTATTTTCTCTTTTCGCCATTGGACCCTCAAAAAGTATGGAACGGTCCTGGATACGAGCAGTCAGCAGTCGTTTAAACCCAAAACGTCAAATTAAACATCGTATGATGCTAAATAAAGCTCACCACCCTATCTCATAAGTATCACAGAAAACATAATATTTAGACCTTGGTTAAACTTAAAATAAGTGGTTTTTGTTTAAAATAAAAAAGTGAAAAAAAAATTAGAACAAAGTTAAGACTTATAAGTGATTAAAATATTTGGCTATGAAGCATAAATCATCAAATAAGAAACTAGTATTCTCAACTTTCGATAAGTCATGTAAAACAGTACAATTAAGTGCTTTCAAGAAGTCGGTCCTTCAGTCTGGCCAAACACCCCGTATACTCCGCGTCTCCTCAGTTCTTGAGATGGGAGGCACTACACTCACACACATTTTTATGCTTTTATCGGTTTATTTTCACGAATTATTTCATTTAAGATAAAAATTTAATACTTAAATACCAAATTTTAGAAATAAATTATGAAACTACTTTGTATATAATTTAAAATGCGTGACATTTAATTAAATAATACTTTTTTGAACTATAAAACAAATAATTATATTTTAAAGTTTGAATCAAATAAATTTTTAAGGAGCATTAGATTCAACTAACGCTTGTTTGTATGGTGTAGTTAGTTTATTTGCTAAGGGCATCTCCAACCATCACTCTAAACTTCATATTTCTTCACTTTTAACTTTATAAATAGAGTAATCCATCTCCAATCATCCATTACTCTATCTTTACATATAAAGTCATGCATTATCCTACTCTATATATGAAGTTGAACTTGAAGATGAAGCACAAATTGCTTTATTTATAAAATGAAGTAATGGTTGGAGATGGAATAAAGATATAAAGTGAAAAAGGTGAAAATGAAGATGAAGTTGTTTATTTATAAAATTGTAATTGGAGATGGTCTATGAAAGTCAAATTACGTGATTTTAACATATATTGTTGCTTTGTAGAAACAATCAAGTCAATATGATAAAAAAAATAAAATTTTGAACAAATCATTTTGTTGAGGTTTCATCATTTATATAATATATTTTTTATATTATTTATTTCATTTTGGAACTTTTATACTGTATTTGTTATATAATTTTTTTAAAAATAACTAGTAATATTTATAGTCCATTATTGACATAGCACTAAACTTCCATTAAACTCGAACTGACGCAATATAATTCGTTTATGAAAAGGTTATATTACAGATCAGTCTGGAGGATTCGGTAAACATAAACTGATTTATCTTATTTATAAATATAAAATTTATATACATCATATATTTATCTATGACTCATAAAATCAATCGATGATTGAATTTGATTTAATATAATAATGTAATTAATATAGATATCCATAATAGAATGTTGTGGGACTCTCTTGTATATAATATATATATAAATCAGTAAAATGATTTAGATATTCATAATATCTGTTTTATAATTCTCTCGATGTCATTCCTCGATGTCATTCGTCAGAACTTATTCTTGAGTACCTACACTTTCTTGTTTTTTTTTTTAAATGAGAATAAATCTCAACGAGAATCGTCAATTCACCGTGATAATTTTTTCATTCAAGAAAGCTTATTATCTAACCGTCGTACATGCAAGATGACCGGGAAAATTTAGACAATAAAACTTTAATGTCAGAAAAGAAAAACTGGTTTTCTTCCAAGAATCCTGAAAATAAAACAAGAGAAACAAGAAGAATATAGGTCGATATATTCAACAGATTATATCAAAATATTCCCACAATCATGAGTTCATGATTGAGACAATTAAGCTCTTAATTAAGGCATAATAACTAAATATTAATGGCCTTAATTAAGACACAATTAAGGCCCTCAAATAAGGCACAATTTACGCCCTCAATAAAGAGGCACAATTTACGCCCAACAGGCACAATTTACGCCCTCAATAAAGAGGCACAATTAACGCCCTCAATTAGGAGGCACAATTAGCGCTTTTCTTTCTGAAACCGGATCCCATCCCGAAACCGCCGTCACCGCCACCATCGGCCACCAGCGCTATGTTATCGGTCAAGTTACCTCGTCGTATGCGAAGCGAACAATGAAGCGTCTCATTTGTAACATGAAAAATCGCCAAAAACACCAAAAATCAAACAAAACACAAGGATTAAACAAACAAACAAATACCCACAAACAAACAAGATTAAAGTCAAACACCTTTTCGCAATTCCACTCAAAATAAATCAGAAAATGAAGGTAACAAACAAAAAAACAAAGAGATACCTGAAAAACAAAGTTGCAATAACAAGTATTGCCAAAATTCTCAAGACAAAATAACGTTTGCTTTCGGGAAAGTGATCGCCGAGAGTTTTCTCGAGTTTAGATCCCGTAGCAATATAAATATGTTATTAGTACAACTCTATGTTTAAATACCTATACTTAATCATATGTATATTAATATATTTTGTTTATCATTGCCTTCTATTAACATTTGATCAATTATCAGTTGGTTAATATATCGATAATCGTTTGGTCGAACATTCGTTACTTTGTTATTATTTTAACCAACAAATAGGGGGAATTTTATCTGCATTCGACAAAATGATAAATTTTTTAACAATTTATACTATATTTATTTTCTTCTTTTTCATTTTTTTAGTGTTCAAAAATTTGAGCAACTCGATAGATGACTCGGACCATGAGCTAATTTTACATTACAAGCTCGATTGAGAGTCTAACTTTGTCAGATTTTTAATAAAATGAGATGAGAATTTAGTTTAGTGATTATAATTATAGGGTTTAACTATAAGCGATTAATGAAGTTGATCTCAGATAAATAATTTTATAAACTAATTTATTAATAGCATTTAATATTTTTTATTTAGATGAATTAATTAAAGAAAATTTTGTAAGCGGAGTCATTAAGAAGTGACAAGTGTAGTTAATATGTGTGTATTCATTTTAGAGATTACTCCCTCCATCTCAAATTAGATGACCCTTTTGAGAAAAAAAATTATCCCAAAATAGTCGAGCCTCTCACTTTTCAATGGATATTTAGCAACAATTTTCCATTCTCATACTCGTTTATTTATCATTTCCAATGTACCACCAGCTAATATACAAAAGAAGTCAACACAATAAATATAGGTAAAGATGAAAAAAGAAACAATCATTTAATACTCCTTAATATGTGTGAAATGAGCAAAAGGCTCAACTAATTTGGGATGGAGAGAGTATCAATTAATGACAATTAATATTTTATATATAATAAATGAAGTAATTGATGGCACTTTTGTAATTATATCTTAAATAGGGTTATAATCGATATTGACGAACAATTTCTTGACAACTTTTACTCTTGGTTGCCATTTAATATACATAAGTAGATAAGTAGATAGATATATATTTTGAATAAGTTAAATTTATTTATCAAAAAATTGGTATGAAATAGGTTGAAAGAATGTACAACTGAGAGAAGGTCAAAGGTTGTTTGTATATTTTTTATTTCCATACTTTTTTCACAATGTTAAATTATTTTTGTCAAATTTTTGATTTAGTTTGTATAATTCAGTTAGTCAACAACAAACGTGTCAGAATCGGATAATCAAGCCTTATAATTTATGAGCTTTGGATGTCTTCTTCTCTCATATGGGCTCAGAAATGGTATGCGCATCCTGTGAAAATTAGAAAGGGTTATGAGGCCTTATTTAAGCACTACTATACTTGAGACTTGAGAGAGAGCCCAACAGATAGAGGAATCCCGCACTCTTCGCCGAGTGTTCACATCCAGAGAAACTTACGCTAACAATCATTTTTTTTAAAGTGCAATATTAATAATTTCATATGCATAAAAATTGTGACCAGTAAAAATCATCTATCTCAATAAAAAGTAAAAATCATCCACACCAACAAAAATAGTTGTTGCACACGAGAAAGACCGTACAAAATAATATAATTGGATTTTGGAGCGTCCCAAAATAAAATTTGAACTAATGCTACATTATATAATGGTTATAAATTTATAATCACTGTAATAATTACTAGTAAACAAGTATTAAATCAGAATTAATAGTGGAGCACGAAGAATGATATGGCATAAGCTTAAATTTATAAGCTTATCATCAATATTTACATAGTTTTCACGTAGATGAAATGAACTGGGGAACATGTAATGAAAAATTATAAAATTATTTGATGAAAGAAAATTGCATGAAAAAACATATACTAAAGATTAGTAAATTTTATTTTTTGTGTTCAAAATTATAAAAGAAACATGATTAAAGAAGTAAAATGAGTATTTTTATTTTTAAAAAAACTTGAGGGTTAGATTTTCAATTAAGATAGTTTGGAATAAAATAGTCATCGAACAAATATATAAAAATTATATACTTGTTCTAAATTAGCTTCAATCTAGAATATAAATTTTATTTCATTCACGTCATTCTATTTCATCCAATCCATTCATTAAGTATGGCGTGATATCTCGTATATGGTTAATTATTATACATTTCAATGAATGATATTTTATAATATTTTGATCGAGTACACGGTCAAATTTATAATATCTACCTACTTATATATACTAGCCTTTAACCCGTGCAAAGCACGGGCGCTTATATAACTCATAATTTATTAATTATAATTTAAATCTTAACACCATTTTATTAGTATTTTAGTATTAATAATTTGGATTTTAGTTAAATTATATTAACCAACTGATTATATCTTCTGACGGAAATTTAACTTTCACAATTTATTATCTATCTATAATTATTTTTCTGATATTAATACGTGATAGTTTATTATTCAATTAATTTTAAATCAAGATTTTCATATTTCATATATCTTCATATGTTACGTAATGGTTCGTGTTTGTAATGAAATAGAACACGTTAGAGTTAAATTTCGAGTAGAATACGTTATAATTAAAAAGTAGCGTCTTTAATTATTTATATGTATTTTAGACAAAAGATATTCAAAATTGTTTATTTATAATTAGTTATACTTTTATCTATAAATTTTTTTTAATATTAATATATGTTGTTAACAATAGTTTCATCTTTTTCAACTAATTATAAATTATATTTAAAAAGATATTGATATACGAGTGTTTTTAGTATATGAAACTGTTTTAGACTTTTAGTTTTAGAGGAGAGTACCAAACCAAATTCTCATATATATAAAAAAAAGATGTTATTCATGAGGCTCGAACTCGGGAGCTACACAAACAATTAGTTTATTACTCAATAGTAGCCCAACATGTCAAGCCTAATAAATTACCTAACTCCGAACCTGAGCCTAACTCCGAACCTAACATCTTCTCATATATATAAAAAAAAGATGTTATTCATGAGGCTCGAACTCTGGATCTCTCCAATACAAATACATCACTCAAACCACTTGAGCTACACAAACAATTAGTTTATTACTCAAAAGCATTAATCACATACTTTAAAACTTTTGTATTTATATTCGTCTCAATATCTTATTTATTTGAGATGAGTTATTATTTCAGTTAAGTCTCATATATTGTTTACATGATAGATTAATATCTATAAATTAATTATTTACATAAATAAATTTAAAATTAAAAAATTAAAAAAAATATGAATAATCGGGTTCGTGCCATGATTCGGATTTCAAAAAATAGATATAATTCGTATTCGAATTCAAATCTAACTTAATAGTTTAAACGAGCACCGATACAATATTATAGAAATTTTAAGTCATGAATGTGAGAAATAAGTACAAAAACTGAGGTTTAAGCGAGCATCTTTGAAAGTAAAAATTGATGGGCTTTCAACATGGGCTATGTCATATTAATTTCTTTTATTATAAAAGACAATTTACAAAGAGATTACAATATTTTGGAGAACACGAAATAAGGTGACTGAAAGAATATTCCTATGTAGAATATTTTTTTATTTTAAACTTATGAATTCAGAATTTGATGTGTAACTAAATCTTTTTTTAAAAAAATTATAGATATAAGGATAGTGACAATACATCAAATTTGGTGTCGGAAAATATATCTAAATGATATAATTTTGATGATATATGTATTTGAAATACTATAACTTGTGATATGAAGGTGAATTTAAGGAAATTTTATATTGTTAATCAAAAGTCAACCACATAATAATAAAACGCGTTTACGAGAACTACTAAAAAAATTTGAGTTATAAATTTTACTTTGTTAAATAAAATAACACAGAGAAATAAGTTATATATATTAAAGTCTTAAAACTATAATTTTTAATATGCCATCATCCAATATATAACATACCAGTTAAATAAAATGATTCAAACTACAGTTAAATTAATCATTTACAAATTAAACTAATAAAATATAATTAATTCTGAACCGGATAATCTGATGCGATACGGTGAAACTAATATCTGGTTAAACGGGACTAGAACAAGAATAGTTTTTTCATGATTCAAAATATCGAATATATAACTTGATCTTTAACAATTGAACATGATATGCCACATTGATCACTCCTAATAAATACGAGTATCAAAATATTAAAAATGTGAGTTTGCACAAAGCTAAAAAAGTAACTACACGACTAATTGAACTAAATATTTTATGGTTTTATGAACTTCATGATGCCTAACTCATATCTACTCTCTTTTTGCTATTTGAAATTCCATAAAATCATTTGTTTGAGATCTGTTTTATAACGATTACATGAAAAATCATTAAAAGTCTTAATAGACAAGCTCAAAAAACTAATTATAGAAAATTAAAATTTTATAACAAGATAATGTTATAACATACTGTATCAAAGTAATATTCATCAAATATTTTTAAATTAACAATAAAAATATAATACATTGAAGTACTATATACTCCCTCCGTCCCAAAAAGAGTGAGCTGGTTTGACTTTCACGGAGATTAAGAAAAATGTAGTAAGTTTAGTTGAAAAGTGCGTAAAGTGGTGGGACCTACCAATATTTAATAATAGATTTGAGATAGTGGAGGAAGATAGTGGGTGTAATAGTGTTTATATTATTATAAAAAAGAGATAGTGGAAGAAAGTAGTGGGTGTAATAGTGAAAAGTAGTGTTCAAAAATAGTAAGTATTGTAGGTTCATTCTTTTTGGGACGTCCCAAAAAGGAATAAGGGTCACATAAAATGGGACGGAGGGAGTAATTGATATGAAAAATAAAAGGATAAGACACATCAAAGGTGTCACAAATTTTTGGGGTGCAATTATATGGTTAGTAGTTCAATTGATACTTTTATAATAAAATAAGGTACGTGTCTTTTTACGTACAACACATGTTTCAATTTTTATTTATACAAAATGTGTGCAACATATGCTAAAAAGAATGTGTTGATGATCTGCTCCATCATGTATCACTTTAATAATTATGCAAACGTACGCTCAAAAAAGAAGAAATAAATGTAGGGCAACGCGGACCACACATCTTCATTTAATCATGATTTAGGATATCGTAATTCACATATCAAAAACAGGTTTTTATCAAAATCATGGTATATTAGTTGAAATAATTTAATAATTTCAACAATAAATTGCAGATTCTTTTAATGAGGTATAATATATTTAAAATTTAAAATTTCAGTATTAATTTCGAATATAATTTTGAACATTGATAATATGATGATGGTCTCTATATCCTAACGAATTTGAATATAGAAATATCAGTTCAAATATAGTTTTTGATCTATAATTTTTTTTAAAAATATACTCCCTTCGTCCTATTTTAGGTGACCTTATTTGAATTTCACGGAGATTAAAAAAAAATAGTAAAAAAGAGGAAATTTAGTTGGAAAGTGGGTAAAGTGGTGGAATATATCAAAATTTAATAATAGATTTGAGATAGTGATGGTAAGTAGTGAGTGTAATAGTGTTTATTTGATATAAAAGAGTATAAAATAGAGAAGTAGTATGTGTAATAGTGATAAGTAGTGTTTAAAAATAGTAAGTATAGTAAGTTCATTATTTTAGAGATGTCTCAAAAAAGAATAAGGGTCATATAAAATGGAATGGAGGGAATAGTACTTATTATTACTATTAATGCTATTAGCTTGCATATATTACATTTTTCATGTTTACATATTTTGTCAAAAAGTAAAACGTAATAGTTACGCTCGAATCAATATGATGACACACGGATATTATTTAAAACATAATACAAACTCAAGGTCCGTACAAGAACAATATAATGACATATGAATATTATTTAAAATACAGCAAAAACTAGAGCCCCGTGCCTCGCACGGGCTTTTATGCTAATTTGAAACATATTTCTCATATTCACATCCGCAATGTTATGGCACATAATTGAATTTCGGAGATTCTTGTCATATATTCTATTTTATCTGCATTATCAACACATATCTCATCACTCATCTCATGCAAAAAATCAAAGAGCAAGTGCAAAATGAAGCTTCTCGGAAACTTCATTAACCAGACTCAAGCCCCACTACTAGTTCGTCTTGTTTCACAGTATGATTGCGATGCCTCGTTTGTATTGTTCAAACACATTACACATTGTATCGATACATTTCGCACCTAAAATTCAATGGTAAAGAAATCTAGAGCCACATTTTCGTAATTTGATGATTGAACATGAATTTGGAATGAGGCTGCCTAAAATCAGACTCAATCAGTACCCCGTGACGTATTAATTAACCTTGAGTATGTTAACTTTTCATGATTGCGGTGTAAAATAAGTAACTTATAAGCCGAAAGCATGCAATTGCAATGTGAGCAATGAAAAAAGACACTATAGGCTTACATTCTCTCTTTGTTTTTGAGTGCATTCCGGACCAAAATACAACACAAAAATCGAATACTCCCTCCGTTTCAAATTACATGTCCACTTTTAAGAAATTTTTTTGTTTCATATTACTTGTACACTTCAACTTTCAATACAAAATTATATTTCTAACATATCTCATATTTATATTTCTTAAATCAATCTCACTCCACATATTTTGATCATTTAATGCAATTAATTTATGAACATCCACTTTTCTTAAACTGTGTGATTTTTTTAAAGTGGACATCTAATTTGAAACGGAAGGAGTATCATTTTAATCCTTTAATTCTTTTGGACTTGCATGCACTACACTCTTCTTATCCAAACACAAGAGGGAGTAACAAAATTTGATATTTCATGGTTAATATTAATAGTGTCCCCATTTTTAAAAAAAAAATAGTAAAAAATCGATATAAACTTAAAAGTTTATTTTCTGATTTTTAAAAGTTAATTGAAACTGTAGTCTAGACTGACTCTTAATTCCGCCTTGTATTCATTTTATTACCCAACAGTTCGTGTTTATGAAGTTTATTTATGCTTGTAGTCATTGCCATTTATCTACAATGACTTGTAACAGTTTCTTTAACACTCACAAAACCAAAGAATTTATCTTCTCAACTTCATTAACACTTAAACAATCCATTGTCAAACTCAATCTTCTCCGTTGAAGTTTCTTGATGGGATTACCATTGTTGGCCCTTCTGAAACTCAAGATCCTGGCCTCGACTTCCCAGACTCTCTCTTTCACTCCATTGATCACCTGTCTAGTAGGTCCATTTGTGCTCAAAGTGCTGCTCAATCTGAGAACCATTCCTTCGGTTTACGACGACGTGTCGCATGCCTCGAGGCTGTTCTTGTTCCAGGTGAACCAGATTGTGTTCCATATTAGACGAGAAGATCTCGGGGATCGGAGCAGATGGGAGAGGGCTATTCGGTTGTTGTCTGAAATTCTTGTTAGTAGTCGAAGATCGACACCGGCTGATGAGGCTCGCAGCTTGCATGATCTCTCCATGATAACACTCTGATCATCAAGCAGTAGGCACATTTGTACGTTGTTTTCGTGTTTGTTATGGTGCAAGTACTCGTTTTGATTGCGAATTTTCGGACTTCATGTTCGTCAGTTGATACTTGATATTGCTGGTTCGGTTGTAGTTTTCGAACTTGTTTATTTTTCTGTTCATCTTTGTTTCGAAGTGAAAATTTCTAGTTCGATTTTATTACTGTGTTGTAGTACTAATCGATTCCAAGAAGAAAATTCCACTGAAATTTATATAATCCTTCAGTTCTTAGCAAGAGATATTGAATCCGAGAATTAAAACATTCTGCATATTTACCTATTACTCAAATTCTTTCATTCTGATCGAGGACGAGAGGGGTATCTGCTAGACTAGCTATCACGAAGATCAATATATATATGATGTTTCGGTACTTACTAAAAGAGATCTCAAGTGAAAGTTGATATAGATCAAATTTCGAAAGTATGTAATATGCAAAGTGTTGCATGGTGCTGTACAAGAACAGCAAGAACTTGCGCAAGTTTTTAACGTCAGCAAAGTGCGATTTCTGAACTAAATTCATATGATGTCGAATTGTCGATTACATGATTTTGGACCCTGAGTCCCTGACCATTCAAACAACATTTATAAAAATTATTAAAATACACTCGTGTATCGCATGAGTTGATAATAGCATATTTTATTTATGACAATTAGAATTAATAATAGCATGCTTACTATTTTAAAAATATAATTAATCATTATATTAAATCTCACAGGTGCACAATATACCTTTAAAGTTTAGTTTAAATAATCGGTATTTATATCATTTTAGCTAATCATTATATAATCAGTTTTATAATATTTTAATCGATTGTTTTAATCAGTATCATCGAAGATGCTTTTTTTTAATTTTTTGCTAAATCGTCGAAGATGATTTTAAAACCCATTAATTTGATTTTAACAGCTAATAATCAAATAGTCAGATTAAGTTCCAACTAAAATTTGTTTAGAACTCAAAATTTTGGTTAAATATGACTTCACCAAATTTCATCAACTACTTGAGAATAATTTGTCAATAGTAAACAAACACTTCGCAATTAGCTTGCACATGAAGATGATTCATATCATATAACCTTGCATAATTTTTTATAGCACTGGTTCTCGAATTTGTTTAAAATTTATTACATATCGTGCAGCTAAAGCCTAAATTTGATGCATAAATCATAAATATTTGTAAGCTATGTGTTTATTTGGTAAAAAAACTTCTGTATACGAGCTGTTGTGGGCCTGTGGCCCATTTCCATGATGGGCCTTATGCACGTTCACCGTATCATTGTATTTGTATGTATGGATTAACAAACTACTCCCTCGCTCTTTTTTTTAGCTTTGTAAAAAAAAATTGCCTGTAAATAATTGTCACATTTAGAATTTTAAAGCATCTTTCTAAAGATTTTTCCTAATCTTACTCCTGCACTCCAAATTTCAATATTATACTTTATTACTTACTATCACCCATCTATTCAATAAATATGAGCAAATATAAAAACAAATTTTACAATTTAATACTCCTCAATATATGTGTTTTTTACAAAGTGGACAACTAAAAAAGTACGGAGATAGAATGTGAAATTGGCCTGATATGTGGTTTCAGCAGTGAGGTATTGTGTAGAATCTCCTATTAATTGTGCTTTATAGGGATGGGCACTTCGGGGTCGGCCAATGTTATCCCCGCCCAGGATCTCCGAATTCAATACATATCTCCGCCCCGCCCCGAACCCCGAACGGGGATATTTTTCCTCACCGATCTCTGTCCCGAACGGGAACGGGCATCCCCATGGGAATTCGGTGAATTTTATTTTTTAGAAAAAAATTATAATTTTATAATATATAATATCCTTTTTTTTAAAGATAAACTACTAACTCGTAATATACTAATAAAATGATATTATCTCATATATTCAACATTAAATCATATTAAAAGTGATTTATAATATCAATAAAAGACAATTTTAAAAAATATTATATTACAATATAATTATAATCGACCAAAAAAAATTAAGATTATTATTTTATTTTAATAATATTATAAAGGATATATATTTTTAATAATATTTTTAGTATAATATATATAAATATTATATATATATATATAAATATTATATATATATATATATATATATATATATCCAAACGGGGTCGGGGATCGAGGCGGGGAGACACGAATCCCCGACCCCGCCCCGATCCCCGAATTTTTTATAAAAAATTCCCCATTCCTCGCCCCGCCTTCCGAAAATTCTCTGAATTCCCGATCCAAACGCGACAGGGATCGGATTGGGGTCATCCGATGGGGAACCATGAGTGGGTTTTTGTTGACGGGTATGTTTGCACACATAGGCTGGTAAAGAGAGATTTTCATCGAATCATGAACTCTTATTATCTTTGATTTGGTTTTTTTCCAGCATAGATTAGATATGGGAAAAGGTTATTCTGGGTCTGCTATATTCAATTTGAACAGAAATATTGTTGGAATGCATACGGGGATATCACCTGATGATTACAATGTTTTGGTGAGCGATAAAATGGTTGAGGCTGTTGAGGCAAGAGAAAAACAACTTCTCGACGAATATAATGCATTGAAAGAAGTTGAAAAGGATCTCACTGTTTTGGAGCAAAAGAGGGAAAATACATATATAGATATTAAAAATGGGATACGGTTAGTTCCGCAGATTGGGAATATGGAAGTCAAGCAGAGGCGGATCCTGTTACGGGCAAGAGGGGTCAGTCGACCCTCCCTAAATTTTTGTCCTTAATACTACATAAATCTATAATATTGTGTAATGGTAAAAAATTACATAATCAGAATATTACTTTTTTGTTTTGATGTGCTAAAAATGATTTTGAAATCAATCGCAAGCGCGCCATCAACGTGTTAATATTTGAGATTCGATCCACCAGAGATTATTATTTCATTTTCTCAACCTATTATTTCTAATCTAGGCGAATTAGAAAATAGTTTTGGGATTAGAATTTTTTTCGATACCATTAGTTTTACTTTATAAATCGTGATTTTAGAATTTAAGATAATAAACTTTATTAAATTCAATTTGGTAGTTATTATTATAGAGTTTAAATGAAAGATTAATTATAGTGCACAAGGTCAATTCACTTAGATATTTTTTATTAAAATTAATCAGTAATATTTTTATACAAATGAATTAATTAGAATAATTTTATAAATGGGATATTAATGAGAGGCAAGAACTACAATCAATATAAATATTTATTCTGTACATAATTTATTAATTAGTGCAAATGTAATAATTATTTTAATTGCTGATATTTCTGTAATTATGAATTAGGTAAAGGTATAACTGAAATTTCACGACAAATCGTTTCGCTCATTTTGTCCTCTATTCTCTTTTGATAAATAGGAGTCAATATCTCTTTTAATCATTCACATGCAAAAAATGTCAATATCTATGTATTATATTTTAAAATTATTTTTGAACACACACAACGATGAAAAAACTTGAAAAAACATGTATTTAGATTTAGATCCTACAAATCAATTAAAAATTTAGTGTTCTGCAACAGAACCTTAATGGTTCTATTGTTCTATTTTAAGGACTGGTTCTCTATTGAGCACGACCCTATATATATATATAGGCCAACATTCCAGAGAGGGACTCCTTATATGGAGTTACATAGTGCGCCACTATAAATTATCAATTTTATTATAAATTCTGTTATAGAATACACATAAAACGTGATTCTAATATAGAATACTATAAAATATATCTATTTTAAGTAATTTAACACTTAAAATTTGATTAAAAAAATATATTTTCGAAACTGATTCTACAACAGAATAATTCTGGATGATTATTATTCTGTTATAGAATCATGTTGAGATATTGCATAATTTTGGATGATCTTTGGAATAAAAAAATTGTATAACTTCGTTTTCGGTTTAATAATCAAAATTTGCAATTATATTTCATAAAAAATATAATAGAATATATATTATGTATATATTTATAATAATGTGCTACGTAATTCCATATAGGAGGGTATGCTATGGAGTGCTACCCTATATATATATATATATATATATATATATATATATATATATATATATATATATATATATATATTACATGTTACAGTACAACATCAAAATATACAAATTTAAGATGATTAAGTTATTATATTGGATATTTATTTTATTTAAAAGAGTAATTTACACTTTGCCCTCATAAGTTTAAGCGCTTTTTCGATTTGGTCTTAAACGAAATTTCTTGTCAATATGCACACTAATGTTTAAAAAACACTTCGATATGCACCCCGTTGATCATATTCCGTCAAGTTGACTGTAAAAGTCAACGGCTAAGGGGGTAAAACAATAATTTTGTATGAAAAGAATCAGTAGAAGTAAATCTACAAAATTACTATTTTACCCCTGCAGCCTTTAACTTTAACGGTCAACTTGAAATAACATGGTCAAGGGAGTGCATATCGAAGCGCTTTCAAAACATTAGGGTGCGAATTGACAGGAAATTTTGTTTAAGACCAATTCAAAAAAGCACTTAAACTTATGGGGTGTAAAGTGTAAATTACTCTTTTAAAAACAAACATACTTTTTCAAGTTAGCCAGAGTTTGACTGAAGTTTTGTCAAAGTGAACAGATTTAGACTCAAATAAAGTATGTGACATCCGAATAATGTAAAATCAGTTAAGAGAATGGTCTGAGTTTGGGTATCGATTGAGTCGGCTAAAATTCAAAATATTGATTCATATAAATGAATGATAAATAAATAATTTTCATATGAATTGTCTAAAAATAAATTAGAATGTAATATATAGATAAGTTTCCATCAAATTGATGGTAAGGTAACAATAGAGTAGCAGATGATTGACCAACTGACTATCGATGTATCGTCCAATAGACGAGAGACAAACTGTCAGTAAATATATGTATATATGTATGTATACACATTTATGTATGTATACAAACCTTAGTATCAAGGAGTTGAGTTGTGTGTTAATTGTTCTAAAAGTCGGTGATTATTCACGACTAATCACTGATTAATTCTGTTCCGTAGCTCGTCGTACTGTTAAATCTCCAATTATTCAATTAATTATTCGAATAATCTCGGATCAATCCGATTAATACTTGTTCAGTATTTTTATCGATTAAGTCCGATTCTCGTTTTTTTATAACACTTGTGTCTGTGAATTAGTGGAAATAGTTGATGACTTGATGGGGTGGTGGTTGGAAAAATCTTTTAAATTTTGTATTGCAATTGGGAAGTAGAGAGACTATTTTGGGATTTTTTTTTTTAGACATGTAAAAGAGGACGGACTGAGTATTCGAATAGCTCTTATCAGTTAGAAAAGCAAATTCTGCTAGATTACTATATTCGCTCTGTCTTTGTGCTTCTGCATAACTTAGCTAGACCTGGCAAATCGTTCGTGTCGTGTACTTTCGTGTTTCGTGTATCTGGTGGGTATACACGAACACGACACGAATTCAATTCGTGTACACGATTGTAAACACGAACACGACACGATTTAGAAACAGGTAAAAACGACACGAACTGTAGTACACGAATTTTTTCATGTACACGAAAACGACACGATACGAAATAGTACACGAAAACACGAAATATACACGAAAAAATACACGAAACTGGTAACGAATTAGTACACGAAATATTAATATTTTACAAATATTGTCCAAATTCAGGCTTAAACATAAGCAAAGTTACATAAAATAAAGGATAATTGGGAAATTTTGAATTTGTCCGCGACCAACTCTTAATCTGAAGGGTAAATATATATATATATATAAATATAAATATATAAATATATATATATATATATATATATTTATTTATTTATTTCGTGTACCTCGTGTCGTGTCGTGTACCCGAAGGGTAAACACAAAACCGACACGACTTTTCAGTCGTGTATTTCGTGTCGTGTACTCAAAATGCAAACACAAATACTAAATTTTCGTGTCGTTTTCGTGTCGTGTATTCGTGTCGTATGAAAATTTGCCGGGTCTAAACTTAGCTCAGCTTTCGTACTGTCCTTGGCAGCAGAGATTAGTTTAGATAATTTTCATAGACTTGTACAGAGACTAATGTGAAAATTAAAATACCACTGTTAATTTTTTTCAAAGATGACTGAATTGTTCTTAGCAGTTGGACAAACAAATTGTCCTTGATTACTATTTTTCGCTCTGTCTTTACCCTTCTGCAGAACTTACATCAGAGGTCCATACAGTAATCCTACTAACCATGGGGCCGTTTGGCCGGATTTGAAAGAAGTGACTTATTGCTTAAAATAGAGAAGTGGATTAGAAGTGATAAGTTGGTTTGGATTTATAAGTTAATATAAGTGTTTGGATACCGTGACTTATAAGTTATTTAAGTGTTTAGATAACTTAACTTATAAGTTTGGTATAGTTTTGTAGTTTTGTAATATAATAATTTGTTTGTTTTAAAAAATAAATTACAGTAATATAAGATATTTTATCATTAATACATGAAATATTTACGGATACAAATTTTAAACTGTAGTACTGTACACTAAAAGAAAAAAATTAATAAATGCAGATCATACAAGTAAAAAAATACATCTAGCGAAGTGTTCTTTTCAAGCAGCTACAAGGTTCACAATCATCAATCATCAATATACTTATATAAAGGAGAAGCGAGGGGCATGTAGGTGGCGCTCTTACATCGCTCCGTTCTATTTTTCTAATTTTTTGAAATTTTTGGATGAAAAATATCAAAAATTAGAACTACCATTTTAAGTTTCAGATATATTAGAAGCAAGTTTCAGAATCTGATTTTGTTTCAGATTATTTATGGAATGTAGTAGCTTGAAAGTTTTAATCTGATTTTGTTTCAGATTATTTAATTATGGGAAAGAGTGACACACAAGTCTCTCTGCACCTATAAATACCCCTATAGTTTGTAGGGTTTTAGATCATTTAAACACAACATACTCTCTCAATACCACAACCCTACCTCTTTCTGGTGATAGTTCCCTTACTCGATTTCTAACTCGGTTGTGTCGTTCTTCTGCAACAATAAGTGAAGGCTGTTTATACATTTTTGAAAAAAAAAAAAGGTTGTTGCAAGCAAAGGTATTTATAGACCGCTATGTGAGAGTCGACAAATCCAAACACGGGAGAAGAATATAGTCTTGACATGATATTAATGGATGATATCAATAAATTAATTATTAGTGATGTATGTTTGTTGGTTATTCTTTTATAATATTTGTTTTGTTCATCGAACATGTTTGTTGTTTTTAATTTTTATATGATTTACTTTGTACATAGAAAAATATTATTCATGCATTATCTGTTTGCTCCGTTTAAGCAACTTTTAAGTGAAGACTGTTCATACAATATTAAAAAATAAAGGTTGTTACAAGCAAGGGTCGTTATAGACCGCTATCTCACGGATTTAAGTTAGATATTTTTGTGCACAATCAATCCAAAAAAAATTGAAGGAACGTGACAATGTAAGAACATGATTACTTTTCAAAAAAAAAAACACAAACAAAATTAAGATTCGTCGTGCTTTAAATTGTTAATTACGTGTAGAAATTTATTTTTATTTTTTCAACATGAATTATAGTACAATTTTGTAATTTTATATATTAGTATTGGTATTACATCAAGATTTTTATAATACAAAATTTATTTTATCCTACAAATATTAATTTTTAATCAATAATATACTTTTTATAAACAGCCACAAAATTATTGCATTCTACAAATATTAATATTGAATCATTAATATAATTTTTATAGACTGACGCAACGGGCGGCTTCTCAACTAGTTGTTGATTAAACAAGAATAGAAGAGTATGTGCAATATGAGATGGTGAGATATGAGCCGTTTGTGATCATACCGGAAAATATTTATTAATTATCCTTGGCACATTGTAACACTTCAATAACAACCGAAAGAAGTTGAGTCCCAAAAAAAACCAGGATATGTAGCTAATTTAAGTACTCCCTCCGTCTTATTTTAACTGCTTTTGACTTTTTTACACGTATTTTAAGATGTTAAAAAAATCACATCTAGACATAATTATTCTTTATAAAATTTATATTAAATAAAAGTTTAGATTCTAAACTTTTATTTGATATAAGAATTGAATTTTTTAATTGAGTATAGATATTATTTTTTCACATCTCAATATACGTGTCAGAAAGTCAAACATCAGTTAAAATGGGACAGAGGGAGTACTTCACGGGAGTTGCCAAACGGGCATGAAATGAGAGGAAGTGGGCTTCTCCGGCTTTTAAGTCCAGAAGCACCATACCCAAACACCCACCATGTCCTTTGCAAGACACAGAATTTGCTACGTCGAAAGAACTTAAGTTTTCTTTAAACTAGTGTACTACGTACTGGCTCTTAGCACTTTGAATACATCAGAGCTGTTTTGGTTAAAGAAGAAGATAAAGAATTTCAAATGGTCGAAGCCCGATATATGGAAACAAGTTGTGTTCTTTGTAATTTGTGTTATGATATACTTTTATGTATTAAAAAATTATATAATGTAGTGAGACGATCGACTATGTACTTGTGGCATGTGACGAGACAGATATGTCAGAGTTGGAATGGTGAACTGAATCTACGGGATGTGGGTTTGGGGACGTCACAATGTATTAGTGTTTGGAAGTTATTCTGCTTGAAAGCACTTCCAAAAACAAATAACTCTGGTTCAACAACAGATATCTTAACCATGTTTTTGAGTGCTCCCCGCATTCTGTGTCTTTCACTAGATGAGTCTTTTAGCAGAAAACTTTCAACAAAATTTTCAGCAGCATACAAAAAAACAGCACATATATATTTCCAAAGTAGAGAGCCAGTACAAATTTTTTTATATATTTATCAACTTTGAAGAAAAACCAGGGTAAGTTCCCTGTGCACATATAGCATAAGATTCAAAACAGAACTGTTGATTAGTCTCTTATTACAATTATATAATGCTGCATGTTTCATGCTTCATCATTATAGCTTTTGATTTAGAAATATTCTAGATTACTAACTGGGTAACTGCATTCATTATATTACAGATAAGACTAAGCTGCTGTATGCTTATTTTTAAAAGCTGTTCCAAATTTTTTATCAGAATCCATTTAACCTGTTGTAGCTTTTTGCTACAGAAACCCGAAACACAAGCTAACGACAAATTTGAGGAGCGCAAGTGGATGCTTAATTAAATTTGATGTCCATCTGATGGATCAAGGAAGAAGGGGGAGTTTCACATATAGCTTTATAAGAGATGATACCTGTCGTTGTATGATGCTCAGAATTCCTAGAGATACAACTAGGCCGTGCTATTCGAGTAACTGCAATTATCCCAAGTTATAAGAAGGTTTGAAATACTATTGCATATGGCATGTCAGCTCCATAGCTGTTGAACATGAGGCATAGATTAGAAAAATATCAGATATATTAATCATGAATAATCCATAGAAAAAATCACCAAGGAATTAGTGCATCGGAGAATAGTAACTAGCGGGCTGCTAATATTATTTCTTGGTAGCTGAAAAATAGAAGGAATCTGTTTACAATATAGAACCGCTGTTAGAGTTTGCTAAAAGAATCTCATTTGTTACTCTATAGTACAATCTTGTGACTGTTACAGATGTGATATCGAGAATGTGGTAATTGAGATTAATTGTAGAAGATGCGTTCTGAATTGCTTCCGTCAACCATGTGAAATAGAACCAGCAGAAATTTTCCATATTCAGATATTGAAAAACTGGTTTGACAAATTCAAAGATGATTCTTTCTTGGAGAGAATGGGATATTTAGAACATAAAAATGAGATATGTTATAAGTCGACTTTTACCTAGATAATCTGTTCTTTCAAGCAGAGTGTCTTCACTTTGTTCTGCATTGAGAAGAATGGGTTTGTGAATTAAGCATTTCAAGTTGACATTGGCAGCAACTCATAATCATTCTATTCAAGGGTCTCTTCTATTTTCTCTAGTATAAGATTAAAAAGAATCGGCAAGAGCACAGCTCTAGGTTGCCACTTCTGCGTAATGGTGACCCAAGCCAATCCCTCAAAGGGGCTCTTAATGGAGGAAGATCATATATTTTGTTAACCAGAGTTTCTTCCCTAGTCCGTCCATTCCACATATGAAGACGATTGGGTAGCAATCATGCTGACATGAACCAAATAATGCACCAAACTGGCAACATTGTTTTTGAAATCCAACATATATATCTGGTTCAACAACATAGGAGTAAAGTCACTTTAGTCTACCCTGAAGTGTGTCACTTGATTCTCGTGCTCTTTCTAATGTCGATAGAAATTTTTAATCACAAAAGAAATTTGAGAGGTTTTCCATCCTTGTCTGTAGATGTTTAATCTCCCTACTAAACTTATGACAAATCCGAGCTTACTTAATCCACTATACTGGCCTAGTTGAAAATATTTCTAGCAATTACTCCATTGCAATGTTCTCTTTTGCAATGGAGAAATGTAGATTGTTGCATGAATAATTTTGGAACTAAGACTGCAGAGTCAATTTGAAGAAATGTAAGTGTATGCGTATCAAATGGATATTTACTGAGCAGGTTCTGCTGGATAATGAGAAATTGAGAATTGGTTGGCTCAAAACTAATCAGCTTACACATTCTTTGAGGGCATTTCTCATCTGCCAAAGTTGGCCACCCTTTTTAGGTATAACTTTACAAATATGTGATTAATGTTGTCATTTTTAATGTAAAAGGAGACGGAGGGAGTAGATGTGATTCATATTCTTAAGGTGGTATACGTGGTTCCGGATGTGTGACCTGGGAGAACCCATAGCTGAGCATACCATTTCATCCGCCCTGAAGTGTACTCTAGCCAATTTGAGTTTACGCAACAGGGAAGGTTCTCCAGTACTTGCTTTGGGTCGTCCTCTAGATCAAATCTAGATAAAGTCAGGAAGAGATTATTAATATGATTATGATGCACTAACTCCGGGATTTTGGAAAGATGAAAAAAAAAAAAAAATCAGTATTCAGACACAGATATGGCAAGTTAACCAAGTTACCCAATGCAATTCCAGGATTTACATAGAAAAGAAATGACTGGTGGTTCCTAGTGATTTAAGAAACCACTGGGACACTCTTGGAGCATTATTTTTTTACTCTATTCCCTAAACTATAACTTACCATGTCTATATATTTCTTGGACGTATCCAATCAAATTGGATCTTCTGAAACAGAGTTGATCGGCAAAAGAGTCATGCTCCAATCAGTACAAAATGCGTTTGTTCTTGACCAACCCCTGAACACCGCTGCTCTATCCATATTCCAATAATTTTGGGACATATACAGCAACTCCACCTGTTGAAGGTGCTTGAGGAATTTTAGTCCCTTGGGAAACTCCTCCAACGAGCTTAAACGGCTCAATTTTAAATAGGAAAGATTGGGAATGCTTCCTTTTTCCACCCTCCATTCTTTAAGGGAGTATAAATTACACATTTCTAGATGTGTGAGCTGGAGGAAACCTCTGGCTGTGCATATCATTTTATCCCCCTTGAAGGCCCCTTTTAACATGAGTTTGCGCAACGCAGGAAGCTTTCCCAGTACTGGCATTGGGTCGTCATCCAGTTCAGACTGTAATAAGGTCAGGATGGTGATACGACTTGAAGAGAGATGGTCAATATGAATATGAAGCACCAACTCTGGAATTTTTCCCTCTATTGATAATGAATAAAGGTTGGGACTATAAAACAATTGTCTCAAGGTATGTGCATCATATTGCAGATCACAATAACTGATATCAAGGAACACGTTCAAGAGACATGGGGTAGAACTATCAGAGGATGATGATGAGGGCGGGGCTATGGCTTGAAAGTATTTCATCATTTCTCTTACATCTTCACGACTATACAATACACGAACTGTTAGTTTCCGAAGATTGGTTAACTTGGCCAGATCCTTTACCTCACACGAACTTGTATTAAAGTTCTCAAGTGTCTCCAACTTGCTCAACCCATCAAATCTCAACTTTCTTTCCGTTGGTCCCTCAGAAAGTCTCAATGGAAGATACAGATGCTGCAGTCGTCCCAACTTCCCGAGAACATTTGTTGACGTCCATGGTGCAACACGTGCCCAATCATAATCACCACTAACCTGTAACTTCAGAGTTTGTAGTAGCTCCAGATTTTGTATGGATGGAAAAAACAAAATGGGGGTCTTCAGGCTCAGATATCGCAAGTTCTTCAAGCTACCTAATGCATTTCCAGGATTTGCATAAGAAATACAACCGCTCACACCAGTAAACATTGTTCCTTCCAGAACAAATATCCTCAGGAACCTGGAATGTGCAACATTCCATGCCAATTTTTCTGAATGACGAGGAACCCTCATTGTAGTAGGACTCTTATCATGAAAATACATAAGTGATCTTAAACGTCGTTTACTTGCTTTGTTGACCTGGATACGATTATCTTTGATACTTGTAAATTCTCTTGCGCAACTGTAGACTACAACTTGTCGTGTATAAGCCAACTCCACTGATGAATCATAATGAACATCATTTATTTTTTGAAGATTAATAACTTCAAAAAAATCTTCTCTCTTAGCTATGTGCAAAGAAAGGTCTCTCATAATATCATGAAGCCTACATGATTTAAATTTTCTTAATAAGTCTGTTGCATCTCCAAATTTCACTTGAACCATACTCTTATGGACCAGTTCCCCCAAATACGATTCAGCAACTTCCATCATTGTTTCTTCTCCACTTTTGTCACTCGATAGTACCATGCCTTCTGCTATCCATAACTGATACAGTGTCTCTGCATCTATCTCTTCGTCTTCTTTAAATTTACCCAAATAAAGGAAGCACAATTTTAATTGAGCAGGCAAAGCATTGTAGCTCCAAAAAAAAATGTGAAATACTTCCTTCTGATAACCTTCTCCAAATCCTTTCCCTCGCTTAAGGGAGTATAGACTATCGTAATACACCTTTTGCCACTCTATGAAGGTTGGTTTTGTTACAAGGACTCCCCCCAAAACCATTATAGCCAGTGGAAGACCTGCACAGCTTCGGACCATTTCTCTTCCCCAATTCTCCATCTCTTTTAAGTCTCTACGTGCTATAATATGTAATAGCCACAAAAGAATAAAAAAGATCAATATATGATAACTAAATCCTAAGCCACGTCTGATATCCGAGTTGGTTTCCCTCATCGACTCAGCTATTTGAAATTTAGAAATTTATTTAATGAAATGGATGTTTGTTTTAAAATTTATAATAATTGATGTTGTGTACTACTAAAACTTCGAAGCAGTGAATATAATTTTTTTTATACTCATATCTGATTCTTGCAGGAAAAGTATATTCTAAAAGGAGAAATTTATTTTCAAGTCCATGGTCTGTATAACATAGAAACTGGAATGAAATAAAGAGAAGACCTTTACCTATATGGTCTGAATTTGGAAGTGCTTTAGAGAAGAGTAGTTCCCAACTTTGATCTGCATTAAGAAGTTTCGGTTTGTGAATGAGGCATTTCGTGTTGACATGGGCAGCAAGATCTTCATTACGACTTGTTAGCAACAGTTTGCTTCCGGATGTCTCAGTTGGGAAGGCTGCTCTGATAGAATCCCAGGCATCATTTGTCCAAATGTCATCAAGAACTATCAGACATTTTTTCTGTTGCTGGATTTCTAAAAGATTCTCCACTAGTTTCTCCATACCCCATTTAAGGATCTCTTCTTCATTAAGAAGATGAACTTCTTCATTCAACAAATCAGTTAACCTTCCCACAACCATCGACGCAATTGCTTCAGCCATTTGAATTTTTTTATTTCCACATTCTACAAAAAACAGCTCAGAAGTAATGTTGTTTCTTTTATATAGCAACTTTCAAGAAAATTCATTATAAATTTTGTTAAAAAAACCACTGCAAGTGTCCTATGACACGGCTAACGGCACATATAACATAGGATTAGTCCCTTATCACAATTATATAATACTGCATGTTTCATGCTTCATCATTATAGCTTTTGATTAAAAAAACCTTGATTACTTTAAAAAAAACTACTAATTGCATCTGTTATATGAGGACAGGAAGTGGATGATTATGACAAATTTCCAGTGCTCCCATTATGGCGCTATTAATTTCCAGGAAAATCTTCTCCTTTAGCTACACACAAAGATACTATTCCTCCTTTCTTGAATCCGCAGGAGATACTCCCTCCGTCTCTCCCATTTCTTATCGTTTGGGTTGGGCACGGAGGTTAAGAATTATGTATAAAGTAGCGGAAAAGAGAAAAAAAAAGTGGGTGAAGTGGTGGAACCCATTGATTTTTAATTTTTAATGTATAAAAAAGAAGATAGTGGAGTAAAAGTAGTGTGAAAAGGAAAGAAAAGTGAGGAAGTGGTGGGATCCATTGACTATTTTGGGTAAGTTTTGAAATGTTAAGAAATGGATGGGACATCCAAAAAAGAAAGTGTAAAGAAATGGGAGGGACGGAGGGAGTAGGTCTTTCGTAAGATATATAACTTCGAAAAAATCTTCTCCTTGAGCAGTATTCATAGTCAGAAATATTTTCAGATGATTGTTTATTTAGCTAAAACCTCATTTACCTATGACTGTGTTAGGATCGTCAGTATCTTAGTGATATTTAACGATCGACTCCTTCTTAAAAGCTTCCTTCCGATCATTATTCTATTATTTTTAAACTCCAGCCAACTTTTTGCAAATTTGGAAAACTCCACCACCTACTTGATATTTACTCAGATTTTTATCATGTTTTAGTTAGCAAATAAACAACTAGTCCATTTTTATATTATCAGCAAAATACATGTAAATAAAAATTTTAATTTAAGCCCCGTCAAATTGTGACAAAGACGAAGACGGTGATGGCAACATTGTCCGAATACGCAAGCTCCCTAAGCCTCACTGTTATCATAGAACAATATCGCCATGTTACAACATTAAAATGATCGACACACAAGATATTGTTAGAAAGTTTTGATAATAAATTAATTTTAAATTAGAGTTATTTAACATAAAATTGAGTTATACTTCTATATTAATTTATCAAATAACTATTAAAACAGATCTAGAAGAGCTCCGACGAGAGCGTTATACATAACATTTATCTATTAAACTTCTAAAACAAACACAAATTAAAAAATTTAAATTTACAAACGATTAAAAACTTTAAAAATCAACTTATATGCTAAATATTTTTTCATCGTTTTACAGATCATAAAAAATACAATGATTTTACTAAAAATAAAATATATCATTCTGAAACAAATTCATATCATAACATGTATTTGTATACAATTATTTTAAAAAAATCAAAATTTAAAATAGGATCAAAGGTCAATACATAAAAGTTTTATATCTAAGCAACAATAATATAAATAAGTATATCAAGAAGATGATAACATAATCAAATATAAAGACATTATAATTATGATAAATAAAAAATTTAAAAATTTATTTAAACCCGAGCTTGACACGGGTCATGAGAAAGTGTTAGGCCCGCAACACCCATTAATTCTGCATTACAGGCCAAACAGGTCTGGTACTATCAAGTGACATAAGCCGAGAAGAAACAATGATGGAAGTTGCTGAATCATATATGGGGGAGCTGGTAAATAAGAGTATGGTTCTAAGTTAAATTCGGTGATGCAACAGACTAGCTGAGAAAATTTTAATCATGCGGGCATCATGGCCTTATGAGAGACCTTTCAAAGTTAGTGATCTTCAAAGGCTAAATGATATCAATTATGATCCATCGGTGGAGTTAGAAGAGCATACACAACAGGTACACTCGATTGGGAAAATATACAAGTATCACAGATAATCCTATCCAGATGAACAAAAGAATTAAACGACATCTGAGATCACTTTGGTATTTTCATGAGGAGGCTCGTGGAACAGTGGAAGTTTCTTATTATTCCTCGAGTATTTAAAAATGTACTCATTGAAGAGATCATCCTCACTTTAATAAATGACAAAATTGTGTACTGTACAGCAGAGGGCTAACACTCCTTTGCTATAGTGTATAACCATCAGGCTCTGAGTGCCGATGATGCAGGTATTTCGACAAACAACATAACCTAAATACTAAACATACAAGACGGAACTAAGTAAGCCGTGTGAAGTTATGTATTGCACCAGGGTAAAACGGAAACAAAAATATCTTTTCTTTTGTCTGCTGCTCGTCTTCATAGTTTCAGGGCTTTATTACCATCTGGGATGTCAAGCTGGTATCTGCAGATTTGTTGCAAGGAGCAATACGAGCTATATACATCATCCTGTTTATAGTTCAACTTCATGAAGATCATCCCCGTAGCTGCCACCATTTGCTGACGAGTGTACTAAGGCAGGACTAGGAGGCATGTACAGTGAGGGAGGCACTCCTAGCACCTCTCCTAGAGGTTTTTTTCAGTGTCACTGGGAGGACTATAAGAATCGGCGATGCTGCCACTCCATGATGCTGTTCGTCGGGAATAAGCAGGAAGGAATTCATTGTCAATGCCAGGAGTTGCTGCCCTCCTCTTTGAGAGGTCAACCATACTTGCATTCTTTTGCATGTTCATAAATGATGATGGGGCAGAGGACTGAACTGGGTCGCTGAACGATGCTAAATTACCAGGAGTGGTTTGTTCACTTCCATCAACAGCAGAATCCAGCGTCTGTAACTCTGTCCGGAAACTGGTGCAGGAACAAAAATTTTTGGGCTAGCGTTGCTTTTGGCCTTAACTGAAGGCACAGATGGTGACTGGAACATGTTTGTTTGATTTCCACCACCTTTGTTAAAGGTGTAAACATACCTAAAAAACTCCAAAACCATGAAAGTCAGAAGGTAAATGGAAACTGAAAGAAATAAAAATTTCTGCTGCTTCAAGTTACTCTTTAGAAAAACTTTAATGTAATACTTTCAGGGGGGGTAAGCATTTACCTACCTCAAACTAATTTTTTATTAAACATGAAGCCAAATGTCTTGCCAGATAGTACAATGCAAAAGTCTAACACAAGTTCTAGATACAATGCCATCGTCTACCAGATGTTCTAAATACAGTCTGCAGACTGAATAACTCCTTAACTAACAATTGATGTATCAGCAATTCACAACAATCCACCATATTTGCCAGGACTAGTGATTCCTTAAGCTCATCAAAAAAACACCATGTTAGGCTGTTCTAACTGTGTTTAAGTTACATAAGAATCACTTAATGATACAAATACCTGACACTAATCTCATGCCTATGATCTGATCACTATGTTAGCCTCCTAGCCAGAGAAAACTCCGCAAGTACTTGTATCCAGGACTTATTTACGTCTCCTTAAAGATATTGCTAACTATTTCATATTGTTAATGATACTAACTCATCAATCACGACAGCAAATCCATTAAGGTCAAAAGACTAAAAATGCAGGTGACAATACTGGACTTAAACCATCCAGTCTTACAAAGTTAAGAACTATATTCAGGTCAAAGCCTACTTGAAAGAAATATCTTCTTTAACCGACTGTCTTCTGCTGCTCAACAGTAGCATACTTAATAGGAAAATTTAAAGCATATAACATACATTTCAATTGAACTTTGAGTTACCTTGATCTAACTCCCATCCGTCCGCGAGCTGAAAACTGGTTTGAGGTGGGTGGAATTGGTGGAATTCCTGAACTATGTACCAAAGAAGTAGGGCCTCATTGGTCTGGGCTTCCATTACTGCGGGGTCCTTCATTTTTCAAGGCACTATTCAGGTTGTAATCTGATGTTCCATTTGGGAAGGCTGCAGTGGTAGGTGGAGGTGGTAGTGCAGCTTCCTCTGCTGCCGTAATTGCTACCAGATGTCGATGATGCAGGAGGTGGTAGGGTTCCAACAACACGAGAAGCCGTGCTATCAAATAAATTAAGCAATTTACCTACTAACTTTGCAGGAGCCAAGTTTGTTGAGAAACCACCCTGCACAAAGAAAACCGCTTACTAAGATATGTAAAAGTAAACTACTGATAAAAAAATTGAGAAGACAGAGAGTTGCCTGTTGGTGAGTCTTTATCCTCTCCTCAAGAGATGATGCCAACTGTCTCCACGTTTCCACTTCAGGTGCTCAACCAGTTTTCAGAGATTTCAGTACTGCTTGACAGTACCTAAATTGATATATATATATATATATATATATATATATATATATATATATGAGCTAGAAACCAAAGGAGACTTTAAAGAATCTTTAAAAAAAAATGAGAATGTACTTCAATGAATCTGATACTCTTCCCACTTCGGGCACCATGTGTGCATATACAAGCTTATATGGTTGAAATGGTAGCAGTGTGAATTGGGAGTTCCCAAGCAACCTTGAGTATTCATATATCTCTGTCCTCTGTACATGGAAACAGAGCTAGTATGCTGTCCCTGAAACAGTGATAATCATATATGAATGAGTAAGCAACTCTTCCCTCGAAGAGAAAGAAACTAGAATTTATACAAACATATATCAACAACCTGAAATGTTTGCATATCATTGCAATGGGATCTGAAATTTGTAAATTGGATTCCCATAGCAATCTTTCACTGTAGTCAGTTCATACAGTGGTTCCTTATGGATGTTCTCACACTTTGCTATCTAAACCCTCAATATATTGTCACACTTTGCTATCTAAACCCTCAATATAGTTTTCTAACATATCCTTCAATTTTTATTGCAGAGGGAACCTACCATGATCCTTTAAATTTAGTAGGACCAGTGTTCAAGAAAGCAGAAAAGGTGAATCAGATCTAAAATGCTTCGAATATCCAGTTATCGCTTCATTGGACTGTTAAGCTGTTAAGAAACCTATTAAGCTAATTAAGCAGTCAAAAAAATCTTAAGCAGCACCGACCGCTATTTTTTTACATCTGAAATATAATAGCGATAAAGAACTGTAAATCGGAACGACCTACATTTGTTAAGAAACTGTGTGTTCAGATTGTTGTTAATTACAATTTGACTTTGCTCTTGCATAGATGGTATTATATTTCAAAAATTCCAAGTATGTAGTGATGATCAGATCAAAAATCTGCTTAAGCACTCAAAGGCTCTCCGCTGCTTAGCTCTTTTTAGAGCATTGAGTATGACCAAGTCAAATTCAAAGGCAAGTCAGAAATCCTGATGACAGATGATATCAACTTACAGACGGGAAGAACCTAACAGAGGAAACTGCTGTATACTAGTAAGAGAAAGGAAGATATACCGAGTCAGGGAACTGAATGGAACCTTAATAGCTTCTGGACTAGCATATGTTCATGGGAATTTGAAATGGTCCGCACCAACTATCCTAAAACCATAAACAAAGTAAGACTAATACTAAAATAGCCTAGATAACACCGTATACATATATGACTAAGAAGAGCTATTGTGACTACATCAAAGGAATGTCTCAAACAGGCTTCCACATACTTCTCCTGTCAATTGTTAGCTTGAATCACCCAGCTTGGGAGAACAATCACAAAGTCATCTGTAATCCTCTAAAGAGAAATTTCCTCCTCCATCGATAATCTTTCTTTACAGCTTGCTTGCTTCATCACCAAATAAAAACTATGGATAGGTTGCATTTGTTTAGTACTGAACTAAAGATATGCACTATGCTGTCGAGAGTACTGGATTTCATGATGAATTTTGTTAGCATGCTAATAATGATCACTTGCAATATATGCTAACCGTCACCACTAATTAGCAGAATAGTAGCGGTGGCAAAGCTGCATTTTCCCAGCCACTTCATGCTGTAAACTCCCCTTCAAAATGTTGAACTGAAGCTTCCATGAGGCATTTGTCCCTGGAATTTGGAGAGACTACTTTTCCAGTTTTCCTAGTGGTTCCATGAAAGACCTTATGTTTTTTGCAACTTCCTTAGACTGTGGATACTTCTGTGGTTTAAAAAGTTTCGACAACCCGACAGGATGCTGATTTTTTAGGTTAACTTGTTCTGCAAATCTTCCATATATTTTTTCACACTCAGGGTATGGCTTCACATATAAATTGTGAAACTTTAATCTAGTAAGCTTAATTAAAGACTTCAATCCCACCTCTTCACCAAGCCCGCCTATTGATCTCAAATACTCAATGACATTGTGCCGTGGAACAATCTGTTTCTCAAAACTAATTCCCAGATACTCTGGAACATCCAGCAGCCACTGAACATCAAGTTTCATCTCATTTAACAAAAAATCAATCTTCCTCTCAATTTCCTTTAAATCATATAAAATCATCCTTGGTTCCCTCCAAATAATACTTAAAGCCTCTCTGCGTATCAATCCATATTTGCATAGGCAATCAACCCTCAGTTTCACTTCATACCCGGCCCTAAAAGTTCCTTCCTTCAAAATCTCCTCTTTTACTGAAAGTCGACACTTTAAACTCCTCAGCATCCTCAAACATTGAGAAAGCTCTCCTACTTCTAACCCAATAACTCTCGGGTCTCTCACAATCCCTTTCTTAACCTCACCCCGACTATAACCCAAATCCCTAAATTCACTCATCAACGGTATCAACCTATTTTCCACCCCAAACGACAGAAACTCGGGAAACTTCCCTAAAACCCAATCAATACCCCTCCTCTCGAGTCCCATTCTTTCCAAGAACCTAACTTTATCCAAAATGCTCTCCTCACCTGCCATAATCACCATCGGATTCACCTCCAAAACCTTCTCAACAGTATCACTACCAAACCCGAAATTCCTAAAACTTTCCACGCAACGAAAAAAATCACATGGGCTTAGCTCAAATTTCCTAGAAATCGCAACAACATTCTTAACAGCCAATGAAGAAAAATCAAAAACCCCACTTTCCTTAAACCCCATTTTCCATCTCTCAAGAAACTCAAGTTCAAGAACATTAGGACAACTATATACAACTGAAGCAACAAACTTGGGACATGACTTCAAAGATAACAATATTTTCAGTGACTTCTCAATATCAGAAGAGCTGTAATTCAATAAAAAATGATTCTTTTTCAGAAAATCAGTGAGCTCAGAAGCTTGAAACCCATACCTTTGAAACACATGTAAATGTGATTTCTGTGAGAGTTGCTGAGAACTATGAATTGGGTCATTGGATTCGGTTGAAAACGAGACGGGTTTTGAGTTTGAGAGTAAAAAGATTGAATCTTGAGATGATACTATTAAGCTGTACAAGAATGAATTGGGCTTCTTAAGAACACTTATCGCCATTAATCAGAAAATAGACAGGCACAATATGAAAATTATGGGTGTCTATATATCTTTTTGGTGTTCGATAGGAATAGGAAAATAAGAGAAGAGGGACTTGCAGCAAGTACAGGAGTGTCCCGGTGTCTAGTGATTGCCTTGACACCATTTTCTTCCGACTTCTTTGTTTTATTTCGTATTTTCGTAAGGGAATTGACAAATAAACTTCACATTTTTCTATTTAAGTTCCAATTTCAAATTTTATAGCATGTTTATCAATACATTTTTCACATTTTTCAAAATTAAATTGGAGTTTCAATAATAAAATTTAGAGTTTATTTATCAATTTCCTTTGTTAATTGACTCATGAAATCAGATTTTACTAAGAACAAAGAAAGCGGGAGGTTTTAGTAAAGTCACATGTTTTAGAAAAGAAAACAACAAACAAAAAAAAGCATTCAAAGAAGACAATATTTAGAAAGTATCAAAATTTGGTTGTTATCATATAAATTTTTATTTAATAATAAGGATTGTTATGCTATTTTGTTCAAAAAAAAAAAGATTGTTATACTACTAAAAAAAGATTGTCATATTACTTTATAACGTACCGATTATCCCACTAACGAACTACATTACCAACAAAAGATTTTGTTTTTGTTTTTAAAACTCAAACAATTTAATTTGCAAAACAACTATAAAATTTATATCATTTCAAAATTTCAATAAATAAGAAGTCTACATTAATATTATTAGACAAATCAAGATCAATACAAAATTTAATTTAATCATTACTTTCATAATATTTCGATAAAAAAATAAGATGGAGTAACAAAAACACAAATTTTGTGAGAATGAAATGAGTGTCTTTGATATCATCATCAATTAAAAAAACACAACTCCAAAGAGGATCAAGGTTCGAAGACAAAAACTTCACTTAAAATTGTAGAGAATAATTGTTGATGACTGATGTAACTATTAATTCCACTTAAAACGAGGAAACAACTTAAACACAACAACCCAATCTATTGACAAACTGCCCTCACATGGTCTCCACCTATAACTCCAACAGCCACTGAGCCATTTTTATAAACTCCATTGCAATTAAACTTCTTCTTACTCAGAAGGGGAGGGATAGAGGGATCCACTATAATAAAGAATCGACACTCAAGTTTCTAGACTCTAAACATGATGTTTATAACAAAGATACAAGTTTTGTCTAAACTTTCACACTAGTCTTGATCATCGAAACTGGACAAACTAGTCTTGATCATCGAAACTGGACAAACTAGAACATGTTCTTAAACGAATTTATTTTTAGATACTCACACAGACCATTCCATAAAAGCAATTTTGAAAGAGAATACAACACATTCTTCTTGGACTCAAACAGAGATATCATATCATAGAAGATAACCACTATAATAGAATTTGAAGGTAGGGAAGATCGTAAAAGACTTAAGGGAGATGAAAACCAAACAGGATGTGTCCAATCAGGCAATCACACTCAAAGAGCATGTACTCCACATTTGCATCCTTATTTTTACAAATTGAACATAAACGAGGAGAAATTTTCTTCTAAAAAGATTTTCTTTTGTCGAACAAATTCTCCACAAGAAATATTTCAGTTTTGGCGGAGCAAAGATGGATCATAAAAACTTCCAAAAAGATTTGTTTGGATTCGAAAAAGAAAAAGCATGCTGAGTAAAAGATTCTTTAAGGTTTAGAGTAACATAATGACCAGATTTGACAGTATAGTTTCCATTACAGGAATCTGACTTCATAAGAAACCATGATATGCATATATTTGCTTCTGAAAAATCTTGCACCAAATTAATGTGTGATCCATACATACTAAATACTTGTATGAGCATCATGATTCACGATCAGACTAATGATTCAAAGAACTAACTTATATCCCATCTTTGCAAGGGCATGAAAATGAAAACAAATTCTTCTTTGGCTATGGCCTTGAGAATTTGCTTTAGCTGATACACATCAATCTCTCTGAGTACTAACGCAAACTTCTTCCAATCAAGAATGTCATTCAACGGGGAGATGATAGTAATCAGACAGTATAACAGAAAAGATAGAAGATGAGACACATTAATTAGAACCATGTTAAAAAATGATTATATGTAGTGAATAATAATTCTCCACCTAGATTAAGCAGAAGCAATTTTTAATCTCCCTATTTGTTCATTCCAAGCAGAAATCTAATATAAAACGCAGCAAATGAAGAAAACTCTAGGCAGCTACATTATTCCTCAAGTATTTATGCTGTACTCATTCAAGAGATCATCCTCACTTTAATAGATGACAAAATTGTGTACTGTACAGTGTACAGCAGTGGGCTAACACTCCTTTGCTTTAGTGTATAACCATCAGGCTCTGAGTGCCGATGATGCAAGTATTTCGGCAAATAACAAAACCTAAACACTAAACATACAAGACGGAACTAAGTAAGCCGTGTGAAGTATGTATTGCACAAGGGTAAACAAAAACAAAAATATCTTTTCTTGTCTGCTCGTCTTCATAGTTTCAGGTCTTTATTACTATCTGGGATGTCAAGCTGGTATCTTCAGATTAATTGCATAGAGCAATACGAGCTATATACATCATCCTGTTTATAGTTCAACTTCATGAAGATCATCCCCATAGCTGCCACCATTTGCTGACGAGTGTACTAAGGCAGGACTAGGAGGCATGTACAGTGAGGGAGGCACTCCTAACACCTCTCCTAGAGGTTTTATTTCAGTGGCACTGGGAGGACTATAAGAATCGGCAATGCTGCCACTCCATGATGCTGTTCGTCGGGAATAAGCAGGAAGGAATTCATTGTCAATGCCAGGAGTTGTTGTCCTTCTCTTTGAGAGGTCATCCATACTTGCATTCTTTTGCATGTTCATAGATGATGACGGGGCAAAGGACTGAACTGGGTCGCTGAAGGATGCTAAATTACCAGAAGTGGTTTGTTCACTTCCATCCACAGCAGAATCCAGTGTCTGTCCGGATACTTGTGCGGGAACAAAAAATTTTGGGCTAGCATTGCTTTTGGCCTTAACTGAAGGCACAGATGGTGACTGGAACATGTTTGTTTGATTTACACCGCCTTTGTTAAATGTGTCAACATACCTGAAAAACTCCAAAACCATGAATGTCAGAAGGTAAATGGAAACTGAAAGAAATAAAAATTTCTGCTTCTTCAAGTTACTCTTTAGAAAAACTTTAATGTGATACTTTTAAGGGGGCAAAAAGTAAACATTTAACTACCTCAAACTAATTTTTTATTAAACATGAATGCAAATGTCTTACCAGAAGTTCCAAGTACAATGCAAAAGTCTAACACAAGTTCTAGATACAATGCCATTGTCTACCAGAAGTTCTAAATACAGTGCAGACTGAATTACTCCTTAACTAACAATTGACGTATCAGCAATTCACAACAATTTACCATATTTGCCAGGACTATAAGTGATTCCTTAGGCTCATCAAAAACACCATGTTAGGCTGTTCTAACTGTGGTTAAGTTACATAGGAATCACTTAATGATACCAATACCTGACACTAATCTCATGGGAAAAAACCTATGATCTGATCACTATGTTAGCCTCCTAGCCAGAGAAAACTCTGCAAGTACTTGTATCCAGGACTTATTTAAGTCTCCTTAAAGATATTGCTAACTATTTGATATTGTTAATGATACTAACTCATCAATCACGACAGCAAATCCATTAAGGTCAAAAGACTCAAAATGCAGGTGACAATACTAGACTAAAACCATCCAGTCTCACAAAGTTAAGAACTATAATCAGGTCAAAGCCTACTTGAAACATATATCTTCTCTCACCGACTGTCTTCTGCTGCTCAACAGTAGCATACTCAATAGAAAAATTTAAAGCATATAACAGACATTTCAATTGAACTTTGAGTTACCTTGATCTAACTCCCATCCGTCCGCGAGCTGAGAACTGGTTTGAGGTGGGTGGAATTGGTGGAATTCCAGAACTATGTACCAAAGAAGTAGGGCCCCCTTGGTCTGGGCTTCCATTACTGCGGGGTCCTTCATTTTTCAAGGCACTATTCAGGTTGTAATCTGATGTTCCATTTGGGAAGGCTGCAGTGGTAGGTGGAGGTGGTAGTGCAGCTTCCTCTGCTGGAGGGTCAACGCCTTCCTCTACCCATCGCTTAAGTTTCTCATCATAATAGAACTTATTTGTTTCGCCCAGTTTAGCCTGTACATAAATAATGAAAAAAACAAAGGAACAAGACGACATGAAATCCCAAAAAAAAATGCACACCGGAGTAAAAAAAAATCTAAATTTACTAATCCATATAAAGATGATCACAAAAACATATTTCGAGCCATCAGAACAATATAAATATACCTGTTTTTCTTGCCGGGGTTTCAGTATTTTTTGTATAAACTGGGAGCCAAATCCAAAGCGCCCAAATCGAGATGTTTCCCCAGAAACTGATGCTTTGCCTTGTGTATTGGTAGAAGATTCTTCTTTTGATGAATCAGTCTGGTCCTATATAAAGGTGAGACTAATATTGGATCCATATCATAGATAAAAGAAACACACGGATATAGCTATTGCCTATCGGATGATTACCAATCTTTTTTTCTCTTTGATTTTTACAGGTATAGATAACCAACCTGTCTAGGAGTCCTACTGAAGTCTGGTTCTGAAGCGCTTCTGCTGTGAATTGTCCTTCTATTCCCATCGGCAGTCAATTCATTAATATGCTCCATTGAATCTGAAGGAATTAAAGATGACATTGCCATTGTTGATTGACTTGTCAACACCCTAGGACCCGATGATTGATTATAATGTCCGTTTCCGTAATTGCTACCAGATGTCGATGATGCAGGAGGTGGTAGGGTTCCAACAACACGAGAAGCCGTGCTATCAAATAAATTAAGCAATTTACCTACTAACTTTGCAGGAGCCAAGTTTGTCGAGAAACCACCCTGCACAAAGAAAACCGCTTACTAAGATATGTAAAAGTAAACTACTGATAAAAGAATTGAGAAGACAAAGAGTTGCCTGTTGGTGAGTCTTTATCCTCTCCTCAAGAGATGATGCCAACTGTCTCCACGTTTCCACTTCAGGTGCTCGACCAGTTTTCAGAGATTTCAGTACTGCTTGACAGTACCTGAATTGATATATCTATGAGCTAGAAACCAAAGGAGAATTTAAAGAATCAAAAAAAAAAATTAAAATTCTAAGAATGTACTTCATTGATTCTGATACTCTTCCCACTTCGGCCATCATGTGTGCATATACAAGCTTATATGGTTGAAATGGGAGCAGTGTGAATTGGGAGTTCCCAAGCAACCTTGAGTATTCATATATCTCTGTCCTCTGTACATGGAAACAAAGTTAGTATTTTGTCCCTGAAACAGTTATAATCATATATGAACGAGTAAGCAACTCTTCCCTCGAAGAGAAAGAAACTAGAATTTATTCAAACATATATCAAACGAACTGAAATGTTTGCATATCATTGCAATGGGATCTGAAATTTGCAAGTTAGATTCCCATAGCAATTTTTCAGTGTAGTCAGTTCATACAATGTTCATTGTGGATATTCTCACACTTTGCTATATAAACCCTCAATATATGTTTCTAACATATCCTTCAATTTTTATTGCAAAGGGAACCTACCATGATCCTTTAAGTTTAGTAGGACCAGGGTTCAAGAAAGCAGATAAGGTGAATCAGATCTAAAATGCTTCGAATATCCAGTAATCGCTTCATTGGCCTGTTAAGCTGTTAAGAAACCTATTAAGCAGATTAAGCAGTCAAAAAAAACTTAACCAGCAGTCCAGCACTGACTGCTATTTTCTACATCTGAATAATAATAGCGATAAAAAATTGTAAATCGGAAAGACCTACATTTGTTAAGAAACTGTGTGTTCAGATTGTTGTTAATTACAATTTAACTTTGCTCTTACATAGATGGTATTATATTTGAAAATTTCCAAGTATGTAGTGATGATCAGATCAAAAATCTGCTTAAGCACTCAAAGGCTCTCCGCTGCTTAGCGCTTTTTAGAGCACTGAGTATGACCAAGTCAAATTCAAAGGCAAGTCGGACATCCTGAAGACAGATGATATCAACTTACAGACGGGAAGAACCTATACAGAGGAAACGGTTGTATACTAGTAAGAGAAAGGAGGATATATTGAGTCAGGGAACTGAATGGAACCTGAATAGCTTCTGGACTAGCATATGTTCGTGGGAATTTGAAATGGTCTGCACCAACAAGACAAAGTCGTGCACTGTCTGAATATGGCTCAAAGTTTGCTTCTGCAACTAAGTAACATATATGGGCAGCGACTATCTAAGCCATAATATTAACGGAAACCAATGTCAAGACTACAAAAAATTCGAAATATGAAATATCTTAGAAAGATTATAGTGCTAAACATACTTCGCTTCTTTCTTTCCACAAGCAATCTCCAAGATGAATAAGGACGAGTTCGTCGTCTTTTGTTCTATTTGCAGTTATCACTGCCAAATTCTCTTCCCAGTCATCAAGCATTCCATTAGCACCAAGCTATGGATAATAACAAATAAAAGTGCTGATTAAATAGGAAAACTTTGTTTTAGTCAAAGTTGCAACTATTACGTCTAAGCTTATTCTTATGTTCATCACTTATATGATTGATGAGATCTCATACAAAAGTTATCTCACAAGCTACAAGTGATTGTCAAAGTAGGATTTCCACAGCAGAAAGAATTTAAGAAGTACCTTAGTATTGGAAATATTACCATTGGCGCTACTGTCTGCAGAAAATACCTCTGCTGGTTGACCAGCAATGAGCAGGCACAATGTTCGTAAAGGTGATCCTGGTACTAGCTGGTGGAGAGCCATTTGCTTCACTGTATCAACATAGAACTGCAAACAGATACCATTACCAACACTAGTAATAAACAAACAATATGAGAGTCAAGCATGTGATATGTTTTCTCATAAAGCATGCGTTGCAGCTTGCATCAACAATAAGTGTTACATATATACTAATAACCTGATCGCCAAGTTGTGCAGCAAGTACGAGTGCAGGTCCCCACATATGACCTTCTTGGGCAGAAATCAAAGCCTCTTTTTTTCTTCCAGAAACAAGAAGAGTTTGAACCTCTGAGGCTGTTGCCTGAAAAAGTGCCGGTGGCAATTAGGAGAATAAGGATTTAATTTTAATAGATAAAGAACGTTATTAATGATGAATACCTGCATCTTTGCTTCAGAAGGCAACTTCTGCAAGCAGTGGGCAAGAGCACCATACTTACTGCTGTCTGAACCATGCCCCTTGGCCGATGCAAAAAGTCTGGCAACTGCTGATTCTGGAGTATCGGTTTCCTATTAAAACACAGGACAAACATACTTTAATCAGATAACAGACATGGGACAATAATATATCACATAATTAAAATAACATTTTAATATGATATTAGATCATTCTACTGCATGTCAGACAAATGATAAAGTCATATGTTTTGCCTATTCTGACGCAGACGATACAGAGTTAGGCAGATAGACACTAAAGTCTACAAATATACTACTACAGATGATTAAAAGTAACTTCATTTATGGTCAAGAATGTATGTGAAATACCTAATACTCCTAAATTTTATTTAATCCTCCTATATATTATTACCAGCTTATATCCCTTGCGATGCACAGGTGACTATTAGTATAATTTTATTCTAGAGATGTATTTGTCGTAGAATCGTATTAATTGGCTTATAGATGTCTTTGGATATTGGACTAATATGTTTTTTTAAGACCTGTTCAATATAAGGTTTAGTAGTTAGGTCCGTCAAAACATATTTCAAACATATAGGCCCATCAGATGTATTTAGATAACAATATTTAAAAGTTTTATAAATAAAATCGGTCAGTTAAAATAAGTTTTAAGATAAAAACTCAGTAAATCAGCCCAAATATGATCGACCAACGGACCAGAACTTTTAATATCTCGGATTTAATAGTATAGTAGAATATATGTATCTGTTAAATAAAATTAAAACTAACAAGGCCCAATACATATATTTAAAATTAAAATTTTTAAATGTGCTCTGATTAGAATAAGTAGTCCTTTAAATATGTCTTAAATTGAGGATGCTCATAAGTTAGTCCAAATAATAAAAAGACCTAATACAAAATATATTTTAATTAGAATAGATTAGGGCTGTTAAAATATGTTTTACAGAGACCCGTAGGTTGGCCCAAATACCGACTGACAACCGACCAAAACTTTTAAATGTTTCAGGCTATGTTACTCCGACTCGACAGGTCCTGCAACCGTACTCGTGTCGACACGACACGTGACACACGCGGGACCAGATTCGTGTGTGCGCAATAGGATTCTTCATCATCGTCATTGGAAAACTTCTACAGGTCGCTGGAGAGAGTTTGCAAGTTGTCAATGAAAATTGTATATGTTTTAACATACTCGACAGTGTCCCTATCTCTGAATTTTTTGTAAATGCCGAATCCAACACTCCGATATGTGTCGTGTCCGACTCTCCATACCCGAGTTTGATAACACAGGCATCACGTGTAATAGTATAGTATAGATATAGGCATTAGTTGATTAGCACCTATCTAGTCACCGGAAAAACTCTTGCTTAACTTGGAGAACATGAGCGATAAATGAGATTACATCGAACAATAGAGTGGGTATGCCAACTCAGGTTAATTGATTGTTATAAAATTTCTCATGGTTTTGGAACCATTGTGCAAAATAGTTATGGTTACATAAATAGTGTAGGATAAAAACCATACACATATTTGGGGTAGATAAGAATTTGCATATCAACGAGCATATAAAAGTTAGGTAGCAATGTGTAATACAAATAAGATAAGTATACCTCCCCTTAAATCACATCCATAGCTAATCTCCTCACTTTCTGTACATAACTTCATTCATACATTTCACAGTAATGTCATTACAAAGCAACCACTAAAATAACTCAATTTCGGATATTAAAAAACTTTAGAGGACAAGTACTTTTCTCAAGTATCAACATAAGATCTCTCAATCATCTAAACAGATTAAAGATCACCACATTCAACAAATACAATCAGAGGCCCCTTTATGAACTTACGCACCAAGAGATCCCTACCCTTTGAGCAAGCATCCATTTTGTATTGCAACTTAATTGAACCCGATATAATTCATTTTAGTGTCTTTCTCTATATTGTTTACCATAAATTGTTTTTTCCTGTAAGAAATCCATCATTTTTTTGTATGGACCAAAAATAAGATACCACAATAAATAACTCCCTGTCCCGACCAATTCTTTACATTTCCCATTTTTGGATATCCCTTTTAATCGTTAACATTTCAAAACTTCTATAAATAGCAACCTATCTTAATATAAAAATTAATTAAACCCACTTCTTTCATCCACCCGGCCAAATCTATCAATTAAATATTGATCGGTCTCACAAGTTACCCATTTCTCTTTACTTTCCCACTTCATTATACCATTCACGTAACCTCTGTGCCAAACCCAAAAGTAAACAAATGGGTGCGAAGGAAGGAGTAAAACTTAATATCACTTTGAGAAACGGCGCAGGTCAACATGATACTATTATAGCTCCGCAACACAAAAGCAATTAATACTGTTACCAACTTATAAGTCAGGCAGGACACTTGATATTTAAAACACAAATCAATTGTAAACAAGAATGGGCGATAACATATAACCAGCATAGCAACACATGACCAGGCAACAAGATATAAAGCTCATATATGTGCACGAAGCTTAAAGCATTTTAGGACTATTCTAAACCATGTTACTTTCAAATACAGCCAGAAAAGGTTCAACAATATAATAAAGACACTATGATTTTTATTTTAGCTGTGAACAATATATGTAGAAGACAGGTTACTAACCTTTAACGCCTTATCGGTGCCAAAAGGAGAACGGAGCTTTCCGTAGTGCTGAAGAGATATTTTGAGCAATGAGAGAAGCAGCCTCAAAACTTCTGCTTTCCTATAATCAATATCAGGAGATTCACAATTTGCAATTCTTTCATCAGTCCATCTATACAACTCTTTAGCACTAACATTCCCACCAGTGAGCGGACCGGGAATTGATTGTCTGCAAAGGTTATTAAAGTAATCAAAGACGCCTGATCTGGAGTTTATAGCATCAGGCCTTCCACTTACAACTTCCATCAAGTTGAGAACAGATATTGATCCTCCTACAGTGACCTTCGGACATGAGAGACAAGTAGTTTAGTATTAGTTAAGCGTGACTAGTATAATTAAGATATAAGTACCAAGCAACAATATAAGTTAAAGTTAAATGCTAACTGTCTAAAGCCAAGGAAAAACCTGTCCTGCGGAGGATAAATTTCCAGGTGGACTGTTGCCATCTTTCATAACAATAATTTTTCCTCCAAAGCCAAAAGAAACTAAAGCATGCGGGGGACGTCCATCTGATGATCTCACTGCAGTTGAAGCATTAGAAAACTGGTTTCCACTCTGATACTGTTGCTGAAAATAATTTGATGCAGTCTGATTGTCGTAGTAGTTACTTGAGGTATGCATATGTTCATTTTCCTTGATTTGTGGCTGATTGTAATGCGGAGTGAAGTTTCCCCCAGAAATGAAGCTTTGGTGCTCAGAAATAGTTGAAAAGTCATTAAGACCCTGACTTGCTTTCTCATTGTACGGAACTGATCCTTCATAATCATAAGAATTTTGCTGACTAACCTGGTTGGTTAATGAATGCTTGTGGTCATACTGATTTGCTGATTTTTGGTTCCCTTGGAAACCTGAATTTGCAGAACTAGGTTGCCACGTGTTTGAATCCTGCTGGTTGTAATTAGTGAAAGACCCAGACCAGTTATAATCTTGACTTTGATGACTAAATCCTCCAGCCACATGATTACCAACTTGCCCATATAAGCCCGGTGTTTTCTGATCATCTATCTGGGATGTACAGTTAGAAGAAAAGCCATTTTGATTCAGATGATTTGCAGACTGAACAGCTGACTGAGTGGATGGTACGTATGTGTGCAAAGAACGCCATTCTTGAGCAATAGTGTCATAATACCAACCAGGATATTGAGGATCAAAATACATATGGGAAGGATACCCATTATTACTTGTCGGAACCTGATTCCAATTTGACACACTCTCAGTGCTGTCAATTGTTTGAGATATCTGATTCCACTTAGATGCCATTTCAGTAGCCTCTCCCATACGAGAAGTTTGATTCCAACTAGTAACACTCTCAGTTGTACCGCTTTGCGCTACTGTCCCCACGCCAGACTGAGAAGTTTGTTGCAAGTAAGAAACATCTGTTGTTTCATTAGAAACAGCAGTGTCAAATCTCCCTTCTGCACTTGAGGTTGCATCATAACCATTAACTTGATACCATTGCCCTGTAATATGGTCATACTTCCACCCAGGATACAACTTTTCCCAGTACTCGGTACTATTCACATCCTGCCCATCCGCACTATATACAGCTTCAGCAGCATTAACCTGACCGTCTTGATACTGACTGCAACTCTGACTACCATCCATATATGCAGAACAATGTTCATCGCTACCATATACAACTTTCGACTCACATGCCAAACTCTCTTCCATTTTCTCCCGTTCTCCAAATTCACCAAAAATATCTAAATCATTAACACCATTCTGCACCACAACAGCATTAAACGCACTCCACTGCACCTCCTTGATACCCGAATTCCCCAATTTATCACCCTCACTTGCTGCCAAATCCACCCCCACCACTGTCCGTTTATCACCCTTATCCAATATACCGACATCCTCACTAATTTCCCCTGCCAAATTCGCCTCTACCACACTCCCTTTTTCGTCATTATCCAACTTAATAAGATCATCACTAAATTTTCCCGTCAATTCTACAAACTCCATTGCTGTCAAACCTTTATGTGCACTACTCTCCTCTACTCCTTTACTTAAGTTACGAAACACATTCACCTCATCTACCTCATTCCCACCCCCTACTTTCGCACCTAACCCCAAACCTGATTTCTTCAACGATACGGCATTAAAATCATCATCATCATCAACCAACTTATTGAAAAAATCCTCATCAGTCTGATCCTCCATTCCAAATGGAGGACTCGCTGCCATGGTAACAAACCCTAACTACTCAAATTCAAATCTTCCACGCCAAAATCAACCCAAATATCCTCAAAAACCATCAAAAACTCGAGATCCAAATGAATAATCAATCAATTAACTACGAAATGCACTAATCACACAAAAACACAAACAATCACACAAACAGACAACATCTAGGGTTTCACACAATTTAATTGAGTAAAAACATAATAAAACAAAAATGCTACCTCAATACAGCAATGCACGTGTTGATTCATATGTAAACGAGCAAAAATGAAGATCACAGCGAAAATTTCGGGGGAATTGGGAATCTATAGATACAGATTTTGTGTGTATATGTACTTGTTTGAAACAGAGGCCTGAAGGAATGTGCACAAGCTTTGAGTTTTGATAATTTTGTGTTCATGGTTTTATTAATTATTAATTATTAATTATTAATTACGATAAAGTGTTCATTAGGGGTTTGTTTTGGAAAATAACAGTTGCGTGATTTGGGGGTGTATTGTATTGAGGTTTCATGAGATTTTTTTGGATTCTTGAAATCCGAGGATATTCGATTGGAATTTGAAAAAATGCTTTAAAATCTACAGGTATTCGATTGGGATTTGAAGATATGCTTTAAAATCCACAGGTATTCGATTGGGATTTGAAAAAATGCTTTAAAATCTGCAGGTATTCGATTGGGATTCTTAAAAATAATCAAAATCTCGAGGTATCCAAATATTCATGGATTTTATTGCATCGCTGATTTTGAAGCATTCGGAGAAGATTTTATATGTATAATTTGCATCATCAAATCAGGCATTAGAGCATCTCCAACCATCTAAAACCCTTGGCTAAAAGGTGAGTTGGCATACTTAAAATAAAAAAATTTAGCCAAAAACTCCAAAAACTCAACTCCAACCATGCTCAGCTGTTGTCTATAAATTTAGCCAATCTCCTATGGATGGCTAAATTTGTCGAACCTCTACAGGTCTGTATGAAAATCTGTAGGAAGATTGTACATCATTTATTACCATATTGAACTGATATATTCTATTTTAACAATTTAAAATATTAATAACATACTATTTTTAAATTATAGCCAACCAATATAGCCAGTACCATTGAAACAAAATGTCTTACAGGTTCAGCAAATTTTACATAATATCTTACAGGTCCAATTTAGCTAACGGTTATAGCCAACGCCGTTGGAGATGCTCTTAGGAGGTGAGATTTCGTTGCATTGACAAATTAGAGGGATTTCTAATCAAAAGAAAAATATAATCAAAGTACAGAATCACTATATATATATCATGTGCTTCTCATCACTTTCACTACGGGCTTTTCAACGGCTTTTACTATCTCTCCACCGGCTTTCTTCTTTACAGGTACATGTAAATACCCTACTATCATATCATATGATCGTGTCTTTTTGTATGCTTTTTGTATATATTTGTTATAAATAACCCTCATATACATGTTTGTCTATTTGTTTGGTATTGTTGATAATGCACTAGTGTTATGGATGATGTACAAGATGATGTACAAATTGTTAAAAAACGAAAAGGTTATGGTCAATGGACTCAGGAAGAGAGCAACGCGCTACTATAAATTATGGTTGATGCCGCCAATCGAGGATGGCGTGACAATAGCGGTGTCTTTACCAAACAAATTGTGGAAGATAGAATTCTTCCCGCGCTTAACGCAAAACTTGGCTGTAATAAAACTTATAACCATTATTATAGTCGATTAAAATGGTTTAAAAGCCGATGGATTGCTTATTCAACTCTTTTGAAGTTTAATTCTGGTTTTGGTTTTGGTTATGCATGGTTGTTGGACTTATTTTTAGTCGTTGATTGTAGGTGTCTGCAGGCTGGTGATCTGACTCTGCAAGTTTGAGGCCAATTTTGTTGGCACATAGTTGCTTGCTTGGTCTATTGTCAACCTGTTGCGGCCATCAGGGAGTGAAAAGATGGGTCTGGAGTTTTGGGTGCATTTCCTGGTCTGATGTTGATGTTAGTGCATATTTTGTTGAAAGTAGTCTGGTCATATTTTGTGAAGTTTGCCTTGTTTTTATTGCTTTATTTGCTTGGCTTTGTTTCATTTCTCTGTTAGAAAATCTTATAGAATTCCATAAAATCCACACAATATAATCCAATAGAATCCACATAAAATGAAAAAGAATCCATAAGAAATCCATATGAAATGAAAAAGAATCCATGGATTTTAAAAATCCCATAGAATCCATGTGCTTTTAAGAATCCAAAAAAATCTCATGAAATCCCAATCCAATACACCCCCTAAAAACAATATATTAAAATCTCAATCGAATACATAGATTATTTGTCAACGCTAGTGATTGTATATCTGTAATCAGAGATGACGAAAATCAAATAAAATTGAAATGAAAAACATTAGACATCTTAAAAATAAACTCAAATTCTTTTTTGTATTTAATATTGTTTGATTGATTTCATTCAAAATTAATAAAAATGAGATGTTCTGTGTGCATATTGACAATCCAATAAAATTAATCGATTTGTTTTTATGTGAGGGAAAAAAAATGAGATTTTGAAAATAGGTACAATTATAATTAGAAAAACTCTCTGACATACGGGAGTTACAAATCGAATCTCTTTAGAAAGAGGAATTTTTGTTCTAATTTTTTTTGCAAATCTTAGTTGTTATTATTTAATTGGTTCGACTCATATTAATAACATTAAAATTTATATATATATATAAATCGTTTAATTAAAATCAATCATATTCTAAATGGAAAAAAATTGAGACGAAATTTGGTACACTTAGCATTACTCCCACAATTAAGACAATTAAGATGAGTGTGATATAGCTATTTTGAAAAGTGAATATATATATGATTTTCATTTCAGTTTCACTTAAAAAATTGAATTAGATCGATACATGGTTTTCTTAATTAATGAATGTTTCTAATTACTTTGTTTCTAAATTTATTTATTTTATTTGATTTTTTGTAATTAAATTGATCAAGGTTTATTTCTTAGTCTAAAACGCTACATGAAATTGAAGAATATGAAACTGATTTTTTTAATTCTTGTTGCTCTAGAAAAGAGATTACATCCATATTTATAACAAACGTACTTGACTCCTAACAATACTCTGCTACTTCTAATAAATCTCCTAAAATAAGATAGACTCAATACCTCCTACAAACTCTCTATAACTCCAACAATCATCCAACTACTACAATCTAAAATTAATCCTCAAAATAAATAACTAAACAAATAATAATAATAAATAAATTTAAGATTATTCCACCAATCACCCCCATAATCTTAAATTTACTTAACAGAATTTATGAAGCACTTCTCTTCATTTTGTGATGCACTTCTCACCACCATCAATTTTGTTGATGCACTTCTCATCAACACCAAATTCACTGGAGCACTTCTCTCCCGGTGCACATAATCACCCATCACTCTAAAGCAAAGGTTCTGCCTCCATCAGTTGTGCCATGATTTCTTCATCACCATGAAATCTACAATTCTTTGCCAAGTGTCCATATCTCTTGCATTTGAAGCATTGTGGCTTTCCTTTGTTCCAGCAGTCCTTTTCTTCGTGACCAATCTTATGACAGTGGTTGCATTGAACTTTGTTACTTGTGGCTTTTGAAAAGGAACTTTTCGCTAATAGGAGTCCTTCAGTTTTTCCTCCATTTTCTTCCTCCCTCATTAATCTCCTTTGATCTATGGCACTAAGAGCATTGACTAATTCCACTAGAGTTATTTTGGATAGGTCTTTGGAATCTTCAAGTGAAGATATTTTAGACTCATATTTTTCAGGAACACTCACCAGAATTTTATCAACAACCCTCTCGTTGGCAAATGATTCACCAAACAACCTTATTTGATTAACAATGCTCATAAGCTTACTCACATATTCCTTAATAGTTTCGTTCCCCTTCATCCGCTGCATCTCGAATTCTCGTTTGAGATTCAAAACTTGCATCAACTTTGTTTTAGCATTTCCTTCAAACTCTTCCTTTAACGTGCTCCATGCCTCTTTTGGTGACTCACAAGTCATGATACTTGTAAAGATTCCATCCGACACCGCCGAATGAATACATGAGAGTGCCTTTGCTTCTCTTGCTGCTTCCTCGTCACGTTTTTTGATTTGAGCTGCGGTTGGATTTTGTGGAAGAATGGTTAATTCAACATCACTTTCAATTGTTTCCCACAGACTCATAGCTTTCAAATAGGACTAGCTAATAACCCGTGCAATGCACGGGCGGTTAACATATTTGTTATTTTATTATATATATTTTAAAGTTACCTAATTTTATTGTAAAAATAAAATTATGATAGAATAACATGGTTTAATAAATTTTTTACTTAACAGTTGGATAAATTCTTCATAGTTAAGTCCGTCAAATGGCTAATTGAAAATTAGGTCGAACATATATATTTTAATGAGAGACTTTTGGCACACATCTTTACGTATAAAAATGTCGCCCATGTCCGTATTAATTGTAAAAGATTAATTTTTTAGTTGGAAGATTTATAAAAAGATAATATATTTTAGTTAGAATAGTAATTACCATGTTTCTCAATGTTATAAAAAGATAATATATTTCAATTAAAAGGATTATCTAGTTATATAGATAGGCCCGTATTTTGACCCAAGTACTGACCTACCAAGCTTTTAATGTTTCAGTTTTAAAAGGATTATTATTAATTGGTTATATAGATAGGCCCGTACTTTGACCCTAAGTCCGTCAAATGGCTAATTGAAAATTAGGTCGAACATATATATTTTAATGAGAGACTTTTGGCACACATCTTTACGTATAAATATGTCGCCCATGTCCGTATTAATTGTAAAAGATTAATTTTTTAGTTGGAAGATTTATAAAAAGATAATATATTTTAGTTAGAAAAGTAATTACCATGTTTCTCAATGTTATAAAAAGATAATATATTTCAATTAAAAGGATTATCTGGTTATATAGATAGGCCCGTATTTTGACCCAAGTACTGACCTACCAAACTTTTAATGTTTCAGTTTTAAAAGGACTATTATTAATTGGTTATATAGATAGGCCTGTACTTTGACCCAAATTAAAAGGAATAATTATTTATATAAATAGGCCCAATAATTGGTTATATAGATAAGCCCGTATTTTGGCCCAAGTACCGACCGACCGACCAAACTTTTAATGTTTCGGCTTTAATAGTGGTTATATAGATAGGCCCGTACTTTGACCCAAATTAAAAAGAATAATTATTTATATAAATAGGCCCAGAATAATTGGTTATATAGATAAGCCCGTATTTTGGCCCAAGTACCGACCGACCGACCAAACTTTTAATGTTTCGGCTTTAATAGTATAGTATAGATTTCATTTTGATAGCCCATGAATTATAGTGATCTCCTTTGAATGTAGGTATCGAAAGGGAAAAATTATTTGACGCCATTGAAAAAAAATACAAAGATTGCTTATCTATATATGTATTTTCATAACTTCACAAGCACTTTAAACCTAGCTCTGATGCCAAGTGAAGAATATAAAACTGATTTTTTTAATTCTTGTTGCTCTAGAAAAGAGATTACATCCATATTTATAACAAACGTACTTCACTCCTAACAATACTCTGCTACTTCTAATAAATCTCCTAAAATAAGATAGACTCAATACCTCCTACAAACTCTCTATAACTCCAACAATCATCCAACTACTACAATCTAAAATTAATCCTCAAAATAAATAACTAAACAAATAATAATAATAAATAAATTTAAGATTATTCCAACAGAAATAGCGTTTAGGACTTAGAAAAACTTTAGATGATCTGGACTTAAATACAAGGTTCCATGATCTTGGCATTAAGAACCAAAGAGGGATGAAATGGTGCGCAATGTAACGTTTTAGATCTTAAAATGATATAAATGATGCACGATGAATGATGAACCGATGCTGACATATGATATCGATTTTATGAACACTAATATCAAGTCCAAGAATCGATTTCTGCAAAGAGCTGATTTTCTGAAAAATAAGGAGGATGATATTACACTACTTTGATCTGCTTTATATGTATTAAGAACTGCTGCTGTTATTTTGCTAAACAAAATTGCATGGAACATACAAAAGGCGTAAGATACATGGTTTAATGATGAAGATGGAGTGCGCAAATCTGTTGGTTTACCTTATAAGCCTGCTGGTGGATTCCGAAAAGCTGGAGAGCTACTGGTATGTGGTATATGTGTCGAAACTTATGTTTTTGATGTTAGGTTTGAGAGGTTTGCAGTTGCAGAGTTTTGTGGTCATGGTTTTTGTAATGCATGATTGGAGACTTATGTTAGGACAGCTATCTATGATGGTCGTGGATGCTTGTTTTACGTTGTTCGGAACCAAATTGTAATGCTGTTACTGGAGAAGATATGGTTGAGTTTTTGATGTCTGGTGCATGTAAGAAGAAGTATAGAGAGTTTTTGTTTAGGTCTTATGTTGAAACTAAGAAACTTCAGGTACTAGAGGAAAAACTTTGTCAGAGGAGAGAGCGACTGAAATTTATTACTGAAGCTTGGGAACAAATTGCTGAGTGTAGGCTAGTGTTGAAATGGACGATTGCTGAGAAAGCTTCTCCGAGGAAAGAGCTGTTTGAGTACTTACAGGGTGAGGCTGAAATGGCTTTAGAAAGGCTTCATGATAGCGCTGAAAATACACTTAAACAGTAATTTGAACTTGATGGCGTTACACATAAATTTGATACAGAGTTTGGTACCAAGCTCGCGGATCTGACTCGTGTAACTAGGAATCATTTTGAAACTTTGTACAAATCAGAAACTTTGTAGAAGTCAGGGGCTCTGTGACTAATCAGAAACAAGAACAAGTAGGCTGAACAAAGGCTAGAGCAGGCCTATGGGGCATTTAGGTATCTGCCTGTTAGATTATTAGTGTATGTCGTATATTTATTAATTAAAACTGCAACATACAGAACGCTATCCTGAATTTAGCAATATGTGTGTTCCGTGAGACATGCCTGCGTCTTTTGTTAAAGTTTTACATAATCAGATTTCTCTTATTAGTTGATGGATTAGCCTGAATTATGTACAGGATGGCAATCAGGTTCTCTTCAGGATCAATAGAAGTGCTTAACTAAAGAAACTTATGCCGGAGCCTTGTGTTCATTCTCAGACGATAAATTTATGTGTTTGACTTGGAGGTAAAAAAATTTGAATTCTTTTTATATTGCTATAAGTAACAATTAAGTTCAGAATAATGATTCTGGCTATGGAACTAAGCTTTCAGGTGAAAGTAGACAAAAGGTAACTATATCGACGTAATACCCTATTGATTTGTCTGATAAGTAACTTATAAGTTACTGATCACTTATATAGCCAGCAAAGAGGACCCTGAGTATTAAGGAAATTGGTGAAGCAATCAATTTATGGCTGAAAATTTGGGTCCTCGTTCTGAAAGGCACACTGCTTTTAGCAGCACACCAGACAGAGCTGTATCCTGCTCTTTTATTCTAACACACTTAGTGGCGGAACCTGGAATTGGCATGACTCGAGACTAAAATCTTAAATAACAATTTTGAGCTGATTATTCAAGATTAGTCGGGGCTCAAATGGATAAATTATAATGAAAATAATATAATTCATTGATTTTTCTGGCTTAGTCGGGACTTAAGCATGTGTTAGCCTCATTATTTCCGCCCCTAAACACACTAATGAATTCAAAGTAGTGCTAGTTGTTTATTCAGACTCATCCATTTGTGCCTTGCTACGGTTCAACTGAATGGGACTGGTTGAGGGGCGGTCTTATGTACTGTCAACTGGATTCAAAATAAGGTGTTCCATAACGTGTGAAATGCTCATGTCTATCACCACATTTTCTCCATGATCCTGCATTACCATAGACTTGAAGCAACAGAGGCAATGAAGCCTGCTTTGGGTGATTATTACCAATATGATGGGACCCGATTCTTAAGGCCGTGTACAGAGAAATGAAGGAATGCATATACGTCGAGAAAGATGAAGGCGAGACTAAGGGAGTCTGCTGGTACAGAAAGGAGTTTTAATGTAACGAGCTAAATATTAGTGCTTTGAGGAGAGTTTAACTCTGCACTTGTCTTAAAGCAAGAGAGTTTACAACCAAGAGAGGCAGAAGCCTTGAGTCTTAAAGCAGCATTAGAATGGGTGAGAAATTGGAGGACTCAGAGATGTGTATTTGAGCTGGATGCGAAGCTGGTAGTTGATGCAGTACATGAGAATAGAGGAAACTCTAACTTTCATACCATTATAGAGGAGTGTCAGGAAATTCTTAAACACTTTGAGGAAGTGTTAGCAGTGTTTGAACATCGATCTGCGAATGATGTAGCCCATTTGTTGGCACAGGCTGCTTATTCTGTGTCTGTTCCTACGGAGTGGTTAACTGTTGCTCCGGATTTTATTATTTGTAACCTTATATCGAATGAAGTTTAATATATGCAAGTGCGACATTTTCAAAAAAAAAAAAAAAAACTCTGCACTTGTCACTGCATTCTCTTCCCTTAATTCCTTGTCAATTTGGGTGTTTGTATGTTAATGTTTTATAACAAGGTTTTAAAGAAATTCTGGTCCCTAATAAATCAGGGAATCAGCAGCCCAATCACGAATGAAGGTTCTGATCCGAGATAAAGAAGCAAGGACGATACAGTTAGAGCTTATGGCATCTTGCCCTCTTTTGTGCTGATATGTAGAAATTACTTTGTCTCAATGCCTTCTCTATGCTGGGAGTATTGCATTTCTTTTCTGCACTATTTTTTTTACTAGGTTGATGACAGGATGAGTTTCGAGACATTTAAGATTTGTGACAAATGCCTACGGCACATCAAGACAGTTTCAGACATCATAAAACCTCAGTATAAAAGTATGCATAGTATGTATATCCAGCTAGTGTTTCCTACTGTACAAAGGTTGTGTGCTGCCTAATCATCTTCCATATTTTCCTTGTCTAACTAATTACAAATTTGTACAGATTAAACAACTACAAATTTAAGATGCTAAGACAGCAGAGGCTCAGTTGCTGTCGTAGGGCTGCATAAAGTAACGACATTTTCCTCCCCTTTAGCCCATAGCACAAAGTAGAGGCCGGTGATCATGAGGGACATTCCTATAATGCTGCAAAGATAGAACAGATGAAGCCATGATTTCTGATACAGTAGGCTATGCATCATAGGAACAAGTTTTTTTGAAGTACCTTCCAATTCCAAATGTAACGGGATCTCCAACGATAACTGAGTGTATGACTGAGATTATTGCACTAATTGGACTAAACATAGATACCATCACTGGCCCTCTTTTGTTCATCGCCCAAGCATTGAAGCTTACAGATGCTCCGCTAATCAGGCCTGCCTGTTGAGCAGAAAGTTATTTCTGATTTCATCACTCACTTGTATCAAGTATTACAAAGCTAAAACCTGGGATATGATACATGCTTTAAAATGCATGCCTCAATTTATTGTGTCCGAGGAGAGTCACTACAGATGCATAATAATCGATGCTCAGTGGTGCTAAAGCCTTTACAATTGGATATTGAATATCATAACAGAAACTCCAATTAAGACTACTTGGAAAATTAGACAGTAGAGACTGACAACATTAAAATGGCCATGTATGTAATTTATTTCAGATCCGTAAAACCACAAAATAATATGCAAACAATATTAAATGAAATGGGGAACAAAACTAGGACTGGAGTAGGTATACCAGAAGAGAATAACCGATCAAGTCTGTGGATCTAAGATTCAGCAAGGGCCATTCTTCAAGGATCTGATCGGCTTTAAGCAATTCTCCAGCTACAGTTAGTAAAACCCCTATTAAAGATGTAACTGCACAGAAGGATAATGGTGCTGGAAAGTCACTCAACGTTGTGGCCTACAGAACATGTTGAGAAGGAAAATTTCTTTTAAAATGTATATAAATAATTGAATAACAACTTATCAAGTATTAGAAACCTTGAATATGTATTGTAGGCAGGTACCTGTAACACCACCATGCTTGATAGAACAAGTACTGCAGCCATGAGATAAATGCAGCCGGCTACTTTTTCTTTATCAAATATATTGGTAGTGGATGGAGAAGGCGAAGAGATATCGGTGTCTTCTTCCAAGTATGGACTTGCTGCACTCTGCGAGATGCTCATAGTAACCGCACCAATCACACACATTAATGTTCCTAATATTTTCACTCTGCTGTACATGCAACTTAAGTCTACTTTCTCTAATCTGCACAAAACACAGTAAAGGTAAACTTAACATTCTGCAACAACAGTAATCTCCATTGTGAAGAAGAGATTTTTTCTTTACTGAACTGTATTTATAATGTTTCGGTGAGAAATAATACTGGAAGCAAAAGTTCTCTACCTAAAAATCCAAGCGATCACAAAAATGAGGCCGGGAGCAAGATTTGGCATAGCTGTTGCCATCGTTGGGGAAGTTAGCGTTATACCTTTTAGTAGCAAAGACTGGAACACGGCCACCCTAGGAGGAAAAAACAGAGGGCACTGATTACATATGTTTAATTATGCAGTGATTCTAATCATTCTTATCAAGTCTAAACATAATGCTACAGTATACAAGAGAAATTTATGCAAATGCATCTGCAATATTGGCAAGGAAATGAAGAATTAAACAGACAAATAAAAAACCATACTATTGTGATATTTGACTCTGCAATCCCTACTATAAGAGAGCACAGAATGATAGAAACAGTACTTGCCCCTTGCCTTTCAGACCCGGAAACACAAAAATTAAGACCGTGTCTCAACCCAATCAGACACATACTTTACCAGCAAAATAGTACTAATACATAATAAAAACTACAAGGAATTACTCTAATAAACATATAATTCAATACTTACCCGCCAAACGAAATAATAACCAACTGGAGCAATAATTTTAACTGGAATCTCCTAGGCCATTTGTCCCTGCAAAGCACAAAAATATATTATCAACAACTCCCTCTGTGAATTGCAAAGACAATTATGATTCATCCATGTTTGTGATGTACCTTTCAATGAAAAAAGCAAGAGGAGAAAGAACGACGAATGTGGCGAAGCTAGAGATGATGATAAGAGAGGCAGGATTAAAGCCTGAAGACATAAGAGAACTCAACACAAGATTGTATCCTGCAAATACAAATTGCACAGCAATCAATCCTCCTATTATTGCAATATCTTCAGCAAGTTTCTTGTTTCCCATCTCGACCTTTATTTTCAAGAGAGGTTCTATGTCTTTTGAAACAAAAGACCCTCTCTTTGATTTCTTCCCTCTGTGTTTCCGTGATCCCTCAAGGCCTCTTCTTTACTGTATATATAAACCGTGCACAAGACTCTCGCATCAGCTATGACGGCTTCTCGATAATAAAGTCATGCATGCATGATGCATGTGTGTGACATTTCCTTCCCAATCCAAACCCTTTGTTTATTTGGAACCCAGTGAGTTATAAGTTTTGTAACTGAATTTGCAGTTTTTTTATTATTAGTATCTGCATATATCACATTCTCCATGGTTGTCTGCTGGGCCTGGACATGAAACGCCTTCTTCTCCTGAAAATCAGGGACACTAGACACAGTCACGTATTTTTTGCATATACCGAATGATACTTTTCGACGTCTTTTAGGTGTTGAGTCTATCTCTAAGAAAATAAGAGAGGGACGTTTACGTTGGTATGGACACGTTCGGCGTAAATGTAACTTAGCACCGGTTCGGAGAGTAGAACACATATCGGTTCGGGGTAAGAGAAAGAGGGGTCGGCCTCGTCGAACATGGGCTGATCAATTAAGTTTGGACATGGGAGCCTTAAATCTCACGGGTGATATGACATTAGATAAGAATGATTGGAGACGGCGTATTAGAGTGGTTGAGACTAGGTCTCGTGGCTCACACAGATTATGAGGGTTATGGTGTTATGTTTTAAGGGAAGTGTTCAGCTCAGTCATTCCCAGATGCATTCGTGCCAATCAAAACCGTTTGGGAATCCAACTTATGACAACAATGTTGTTTTGTTAAGAGAAATTTTTTTAACCATTCTAGACTAAAATCTTATCTTCATCCTGATCATGTCCCACAAATATAACTTTTTAAGAGTATTTCTACCAGATTACATATATAATGTCATATATTACAATTTTAAGGAATATGTTACCAAAATTCACTCTCGCAGATTTTTAATCATTCTCTACATTCCCTGTATACAGGTAGGATTGTCAAAAAATTCTGAAAAATCTCATATACATCCGAAATATTTACATTCATATCCGAGATAAAACGAATATTATTTGTATAATGCGAATATCATTCGTTTTGAATCCGAAGATTCAGGATAAGAATACAAATATAGGCATATTCATATTCAATAATATCCAAATCTAAAATTAAATATATATGGGGGCCGTTTGGGCAAACTTAAAAAAAGTGATTTTTTGCTTAAAGTGCAGAGTGGATGAGAAGTGAGAAGTAAATAAGTGAATAAAGTGTTTGGAAAAGAAACAGAAGCTCTGAGAGAAGGTAGCATTCTCAGCTTCTTAAAAGTGCTTTTGCTTATTTACACAAACAGGTCAAGAAAAGCAAAAGTCAAAAGCAGCTTCTACTTCTCGGAAACAAACACCCCCATGTTATTTAGATTTTATGTATATTTATTCTATAAATTTTATAGTGTGTGTATTTATATATTTATTCATAAAACAATATATTTATACATATTTTACATAATTGTAAAAATATTATAGACATATATCATAATATCTATTACTCCCTCCGTCCCCCTGAGTAGTATACATTGGGGGACGGGGACGCGGCACGGACTTTAATGCTCTTATAAAATGTGGTTGTGCAATCTATTTTTAAAATTTTTCTTTTCTGAATTAAAATTTGGATGTTATATTTTTATACAGAAAAAGAAAATCTCAAAAATAAGTTCCGGAACTATATTTTATAAGAGTATTGAAATGCGTGTCGAGCAGTGAAAAAGAAACGTATAGAATTAAATGGGACAGAGGGAGTAATATTTTAAAGATAACAAATTTATATTGAGCGATAAATAAAATGTGACACCCTCAGATCCGCATCCTGCAGATCTGGTCCGTCACTATGCATCTGATTCAAAATGATACTTGCATTATATTAATGTTATACAAGTACAACTCTCGTCCCACAAGTCCACGGTCGAGCGTATTACAACATTACTACCAAGTCTCACTTGATTACACAATAACAAGTCTAATGACAAACTATTATAATTCCTATAGTTGTACTACCAAACGGCATAATCTAGCGGTCTCAGCTTGGGTGATGCGCCTTTTTCTTGCATTTGCCAAACCTGTTTCCGGGCGGTTCCCTTGAGTCGTGCCATACTCACTCTTTACTGCTCAAAAAGGAATAAGTAGATGCAAGAATGAGCTATTGAATGCTCAGCAAGTCCACATGGCACAGAATAACAATTAACAGAATATGCAAATAAAGCATAGAAGACAAATCAAATTAAAGCAACAACATAATTACCATCATAAGACAAAACAATTTTAAGTATAAAAAAATGCTGGTCTTCCACCTCTCGATAACACTACATGGCTCGATCAACATCACTCGTGTTTCCCGTTCTCCTGTGTAGTCTTAGTAGTCTCACCGTTACCACTGAAGACACACTAACCATTCTCTTTGCTAGCAACAGGTTTAACACTTGATAACCCTACTATCTACCATACCAGATAGTAAATTTCAACCCTACCATGAATTTAAATATTCGTGTTGACCAGCTTAAACAGATTCTTCCAGATAGAAAGAATATTCTTCGAACAAACACTTTTCAATCATTAATACTCATCGAAGTGCGAACAATGCACCTTTTCATCATAACAAAGATTACCTGAAGGTATAAGTGAAAGACAAAATAAAAGAATTAGATTCCAAAGGATATAATGATCTCAAAAAGAGAATAAGTTAATTGTGGTGAGGTCATCACTGCAGTGCATTCACGTCAAATTTCGAAGATTCAAAATATCATAGTTATTAGGATTAGCTCATTCCCGAATAATAGGAGGACTCGAATTATAAAAAGTAATATATGAACAATATTTTTAAAGTTTTCAAAATGAAACGTAGATATCTTCTCAAATTCACAATGGTACTGAATGTAATATATTCACAATCAACACTTTTCACAAAATTATTAAATAGGCACAAAAACTACACATTAAGAGAGGGATAGTGAACTTGTCTGTCGTCCTTAGCTTGATAAGACTTTCCAAATTTAATACTTATAAACTGGTTCCGCTTTTCCCAGATATTATATTCTAAGTCATGCTAAATAACTTAGTTTTCTCAAAATAAAAATCCCAAAATAATTTATAATTATTTATTTCTGATAAATAGTGACAAGGACTTTGATCGGATGACTCTCCTCTTTTAATTTGAATTCAGATATTATATCCACTATTTTCATTCTTTAATCAACCCATAACTTCACACTATTGTACTTGTACAAATTTTGAATTATAAATTACATAAGGCCGGATAATAATCGATTCCTTTTTATTATTCAAATAATTATATCCGCTTAACTCATACGTCATTTCTAATAATATCCTTTTATTATGTTAATATTGATTATTCACACATAATAAATTCAAATTATTAAATTGTCTCTAAATTCTAAATCTCCTTTAAATATTTTACCCAAATTTGTTACTAAATTCTTAAATCCCTAAAACTTTACCACCCCAACAATTAATATTTAACTCCTTCTCTTTCTAAATAATTCTAACTCCTATCAATATTAGCCTCACTTCCTTCTTCAATTTCATTTATTCAAATAAAAATTTACTCACTTAATACGAGATCCTACTTTCCCTAAATTTTCCTTTTTTTTTTTTTGAAACAAAAGTGTTAATCTAATAATAGAAAGCCATATCTACACCAATGATCGAGTCGAACAAACTGTAAATTGCAATCGCCTGTTCTCATGAATAGACAGTTAAACAATATTTTGAAGCTAAAATATATACAAATACAAATACCCACTTCATGCATCCTCGTTGAATCACAGGTACCCTCTTCATCATGCCCCAATAGAGCTATTGTTTGAGCTATCGACCTGAACTGTGATTCCATGCAAACTTTCATCATCAAATCAAGAGACCCGCTTACAATGAAGAAGCGAAAACAAAACTCTCTCGAGGGAGAGAAAACAACAGAACCACAAAAATAAGAGAAATCAGACTAAAAATCCACCCGATTGAAACAGAGAGGAAAGACAGCGAAATTTCCGATGGATTTAGATCAAAGAATCTTCCCGAGAATAGATCTGGAACACGACCACAAAAATAACAGAAATCGGACTGAAAACCCACCCACTTGGAAGAGAAACAGCGAAATCTCCGATGGTTTTCAATCTAAGTTTTCAGAGAAGAAGTATTATTCGAAAACTATAAAGAAAACAAAGTAATTAACTGATTTGGAGTTTTACATCGGTGAAAACCGATAGAAGCCCCAGGCGGCTACGACAAAGCTTCTAGAGACAATTAGGGTTAGATGAGGGAGGTCACAAAGCTCCTAAATTTTCCATTTAATCAATAACTAATGAATACTCATAAATTATTAACTAATCTAATTATGAAATATTCTCTAAATTCCGTAAGTTACTACCAAATCACAATCTTCGCTAACTCCAAATCTTTATAAATCCATCTTTTTATATATTCTTACCTCGAAATATTATTTTATTAACCATATCATTTCTAAATTAACCTTCATGCACTACATTCTCAATTAAAGTCTTATCACCAAATTCAATATTTTTTTTATAACCCCAATCTTTTATTTTTATATATTTATTATTATCTATTTTTTTCTTTATTAATATTACCATCTCTAATAAATTTACCATTCCACCCTTATCCCTCCCAATTCTCCTTTCTCCCTCAGCCCCTTTCTCTTTCTTCCTCAACCCTTCACTACCACCGCCGCCCGGAGAAGGCTCCCGCGGCTCCCCAGCTTCTCCTCCCTTACCATCATCTCTCTCTCTCGCTCCACCAAACTCACACACACCAAACTCACACATTCAACACACGCAACCCGCTCTCTCACTCGCGTTCCGATCCTCTCTCTCCTTCTTCCCTTGCGGCGGTCGCCGGCGACAGCCGCCGGACTACGCTCCGCCCTTCCTCCTGCCAACACCTCACTTCAATTACCCCATTTCAATCTCTCACAAAACAACACAATCCAATTACAAACTTATTTAAAATCACAAATTTAAGTATATCTATACATGGAACCCTAGTTTATAGCAATTTTAGGCGAAACTCCCAATTGTTTGTATGTAAATGTTTATGAGTCTATGAGTCTAGTGCTTGTATGTAAACTCCCATTGCGTTCAACCACTTTTCAAAACAACCAATTTTTTTTCGAGTTTTTAAAATTAATTAGCCTAATTGTTTTGACCCAAACGAAAATTTTGACGCGCTACACACGGGCGACCCATACTTCATGTTTTGGCAGTATGATCACCCTACACACGGGCGACCCATACACTATAAAGCATGAGACTGATTGTGAATTGTGATGCAGCAGCAGGAGGATAAGTGCTGCTAGTAAGATAAACATCGTGTATGTATGCAATAGTTACATCAGTTGTATCCCACGGGCTACATCGTCCGTTAAGAAACATGACCTGCTCATTTTTTTATAATTACACGCACAGTAAAAGATTAGTCATTTTAATTTTTGTACGTGAGTACAATATGGTTTTAATAATTATGTTTTATGATTTTTTTAATAAAATTAAAATGATCAGTGTTTTTTGTTCGAGTAATTATTTTCGAAACATAACATATTTGTATAAAAGTGATTGATATATTAAATTAAATGATTAAATTTTATATTCATAAATCAAAACACATATAGTTATATAAATTATTTTTATTTCAAAAAATATAAGATATATAATTATTTCTAAATTTTTACCAACTCAAAATTAATTTATATATATAATCAATAAGATATATTTTTTTTAAGGTATAAGTTGGCCCGGTTTTTGTACCAAATATAACATACGTTCTTCCGTGCAAGGAAAAACCAATTTTGTATCAGTCCAGGGCCTCAGGCACGGACCGCCCGTGTAAGTGACGACCCTTACTTGTTACCAAACAAGTTTGGGTCGCTCTTACAAGAGGCGCCTCTCACTTCTCCAAAAATATAGTTTGGGTCGCCCAAACACGAAACAATTGGACTGGTTAGTTTTGAAAACTCGAAAAAAAACTGGTTGTTTTTGAAAAGTGGTTGAACGTATTGGTTAGCAATGAAAGGAAGCCAAATAAACACAGACCCAGTAATATATACATGACTTTGACCCAATAATATATACATGGATTTAGTGTTATAGAATTCGGAAATCGGACATAATCGGTGAAATTACACACCTAGAGGAGAGGGTGAATAGGTGTTATGACTAATATGACCGATTTTTAATAGTTACCGAATAGTTAAACTGTCACAAACAGCTTGCTGTTAAATTTCAGAGTAAACTGTCAGCTAGATAACAATGCAGATGCAATGCAAAACAGATATAATCATTAAGCTAGCAACACATAGAATTTTAGCCAAGTTCGACCCCTAACCCTATTGGTCTACGTCCTGGTCCCCTACCAACTGGTAAGAGATTATATTATTAATCAATAATGTCAACAATTACAAGATTCAATAATATAACTCCCTTTAACCCTTGTTCCTGTTATCAGCTTGCTGAAACCCCTGAACCACGAACCAAAAGCTCTCCAAGACCTATACTTCCCAAGTATACTCTTCTAGCTAACTAGTCCCCTTATTCCCTTGTTTCACAAGCTCGACACACAACAACAAAACTTTACACTTTGAACAATACAATGTATGAGTGTAATACAACCAAAACTATAAACTCAATATAGATATATGAATATAAGTACTAGAGCTCAAGTAAAGATTTTGCAATGAAAGTGTTGTATTTCTAGAAAACTTGAAGTGTGTTCTTGTTTTTAAAAACCGCAACCTCACTTCAATATTTATACCATTGTTCCAAACAGTCATAATTCAACAAATCTCCAACGTTCTTGATTTAACAATCTCACGTTTCATTTGCTTGAAAGATGAACGTTTGAACAACGTACTTTTACTGAGTAAAGTCATAAAGAACGTTGTGAAAAGTCTCAGTAAAACCGTTTATATAAAACCTGTAGTTTGAAACTGACTAGGAGTCTATAGGATAAGAACGGTTTGAAATATCAACTCCTATTAATTAGGAAAACGTTGTTAGATAAAATTCTTGATAAAAACTGAGCTGTAATATTTATATACGTCATATATAAACATTAAAGTCTTTACATATCGTTTCCTAACAAATCTCCTTGATTTTAGGACTTGATCTTTATCTGTTTGCTTTCCTGTCAGTACACTGTAAGCTTGCTGATAGTCTGTGAATTTTCATGTAAGCTTGCTGACAGCTGAATATATAACTGAATCCCTGTAAACTGTTAGCACAGATATAATAACCTTTGATAGCTAGCTAACATGCATTAGTTTTATGCTATAAGCTTGCTGACAATGTGATCATCAAAATCTTAAGAGTATCAATCGGTTGGGTTACCGATTCAGGGATTAATCGAAAATTAGGGATTAATCGGAGTGAAAATCGAATTTCTTTAATATCAAAATGTTATTTAATATTTAGTTATTACTCCCTCCGTCCCTCCCATTTCTTATCGAATGGGTTGGGCACGGAGGTTAAGAAATACGAATAAAGTAGTTGAAAAGAGAAAGAAAAGTGAGTAAAGTGGTGGGACCCACTGATTTTTAATGTATAAAAGGGAGATAGTGGAGTAAAAGTAGTGTGAAAAGGAAAGAAAAGTGGAGAAGTGGTGGGACCCATTGACTATATTTGGTAAGTTTTGAAATGTAAAGAATTGGATGGGACACCCCAAAAAGGAAAGTGTAAAGAAATGGAAGGGACGGAGGTAGTATTATATTAGCTATTTAGTAACTAATATATTTACTATATTAATAAACTCTATAATTATTCATATTTAAAGTAATATAGTATTTTTATTTTAATAATTAACCATATATACTTCGATTAAGAAATATATATAAAGATTAATCGAATTTCAAAAATCGAATTGGTGATCGATCTTGCATGGGGATTAATCGATTAAATCAGAGATTTTTAGAACAATATTACTCCCTCCGTCCCACCAGGTACTTTACGTTACTTTTTGGCACGCATTTTAAGCTCCTATAAAATATACTTACATTATATATTTATTTTTATAAAAAATCCTGAAAAAAAGTTTGAGATTGAAATTTTTATTCAAAAAAAAATTAAAAAAATCATTATTGAACTATTTTTTATAAGAGCTCCAAAATGCGTGCAAACAGTGAACGTAAACATCCTGTGAGACGGGGAGTATATAATCAAAAAGTTAAAACATATAAAGGAGCGCGGGAGGTATATTCATCTCCCTGCTATTAGCCACGTGTAGCGCAGAAGACAAAGTATATTCAAATATTTGTGGGTTCCATTTTCGGGCATGCGACTGTTTTCATCATTCATTAATATTATTGATTTTTTTTTAGAATTTAATATTATTGATTTTATTTTTCATTAATTTTAATAACACATGTATTATATTAATCAGTTGGGGATAACATTTTAATCGGAAAACATTAATATACGGGATTAATAGAATTAACCGGAAGTAAATATTTTCCTGAATAATAAATATATTTTAGTGAAAGAAATTATTATTAACAACATATAATATATCAAATATACTGATAAAAATATGTTCCGATTTCATTTATTTATGTGAAAGAAAAATACTATAATTTGATTCCACCTTTTTGGATTGTACACACATTTAGTTAGCACACACATTATTTGTATTTATGTAAATATTTGTTACTAAAACGATATTACCGACTTTCAAATCTAAACTATATTATCAAAGTTGAATTTGAACTGTCGGTTGGTATGTACGTGACCGAATTATTGGTGTACATATATAATATATTCGATCCGATTCAAACTCATATACACATCATATTTTAATATTTTATATTTGTAAATAAATAACCATCATTTAATAAAATTTAATATCTTATCTAAGTTTAAATATCCACAAACATGATTTATTCATAGTGATAATGCATGTTATCTTCGTATATATTTTTTTAACAAATTATATATAAATGCATATGTTATAATTTATAATTATATTTTTGTATTATTATGTTTATTTAGATTATAGGACAATTATTTGAATTACTGAAATAAAAATGATATTTAATATTAGTGGATCATATACGACTCATATTTAGTGAATTATAAATTATCCAGTTAGAGAATATAAAATATGATACTTGCTGATGTTCAGTTTAGATTCTGATCCCAATTCTGAATTTGTTTATATCTTAATAAAATAATTCTGACCCAAATCTGAACAACCTAAAAATAATATTATCTGATACTTGAATAGAAAAGTGTTTGGAATTATTTAAATCATTTTACATCCGTAATTAACACCGGCATATTATTACATGTATGTAGAAATTCATGATTTTTCTACTTAGAGATGGTTTATCCTGGTTTAAAGTCGGGACTTAAAACTGTTTACAACTTTAAATTGAAAAATATCTACGTAATAAATAAGAAGCCGACTTAAAATCAATAAGCTGGAAACTGTTTTAACGCCAGAAATTAGTTTGAGTTATTTTTTTTGAGTGAATTACTTTTTCTAAAACATTTTATAAAAAAAACTACTTATAAGATATAAATTACCTATAAATTATTTTTATTTTTATATTTTTAATGACTTATAAGCCACTAATAAGTCTCAAACATAGTGGGTGTTTGGTTAAACTTCTTATAAGTGCTTCTGAGCTTTTTTTAGCACTTTAAGCAGCTTCTACTTTTTACGTGGTGTTTGGCAAAAATAAGCAGAAGTGCTTATTTTGGGTTTTTAAGCCAGAAGCTGGAAGCTAGACATGCTAGCTTTTTTTGAGCTTTTCCCGTGATTTGCATTTATTATGCAGTTTTAAAAATTTTAATATATAATAAACTTTATTTATTAATAAAGTTTTTAATATTTTAATAATTTGATTTTTTTTAAAATTTATACATTTAAATTACCAAACACTCAATTGACTTATAAGAAAAAGTTATCCAAACACTTTTAATAACTTATAAGTCAAGTTCACTTATCAATTATAATCCACTTCTTTATTTTAAGCAATAAGTCACACTTTTAAGTTAAGCCAAACGCCCCCATAAATTTGAAACTATAAGCTTATCACATAAATTTTGTTCAGTCATAAGAGTATCGCGGAAGCCCAAGTCATGCATCGATCCACGTAAAGAGGACATGGCCAGAGAAAATAACATTGGAATAATATTAAAAAAGTGTCCAGGCCCTCTACGGTGTCCCCGGCCACTTCGATCAGTACTGCAGTTTTTATATTAATTTATTAACATTTCAACCAAAACAAGCTGTGGTATATGTGGAGCGGGTCCCACTCAAATGGAAGAAGTGTCCTCACCCGCTGGAGTAAAGAAACCACTTACCATCTTCTGCTTATGTGGCATGATATTGGATCCCAAGAAAATGAGGTAAACGGGCTCTTGTTGTGGATGCTCTAACGTCACGTTAAGTCAAAAAATGTAAACGTAGCCAAACAGGCTCTTAATCTTCGGTAATTATTGGACCGATTTCATTTTCTACATCCCATTAATCGCTATGTATTACTGTTTCTGTCTCTTTTTACATGTTACTTTGACTTTTTGTACGTAATTTAATGTGATTAAAAATATAATTCCGCTCATTTTTTAAAATTTTTTTGAATAAAAATATAAACTATAAATTTTAGTTCAGAGAAAAAAATTCTAAGATAATAAATAGAAGTATGTTTTATAATCATCTTAAATTACGTGCAAAAATCAAAATGAGAAGTAAAAAAAGCCGAAAGTAGTATATTTTAATGTATTATATAATCAAAAGTCAAACATATAAAGCAGCGCGGGGAGGTATATTCATCCCCCTGCTATTAGCCACGTGTTAATCGCGCAGAAGACAAAGTATATTCCAATATTTGTGGGTTCCATTTTCGGGCATGCGACTGTTTTCATCATTTCATTAATATTATTGTTTTTTTAGAATTTAATATTATTGATTTTATTTTTAATTAATTTTAATAACACATGTATTATATTAATCAGTTGGGGATGACATTTTAATTGGAAAACATTAATATACGGGATTAATAGATTTAACCGCAAGTAAATATTCTCCTGAATTATAATATGTTTTAGTGAAAAAAATTATTATAAAAACATATAATATATCAAATATACTGATAAAAAATATGTTACGAATTCATTATTTTATGTGAAAGAAAAATACTATAATTTGATTTCACTTTTTTGGATTTACACACATTTAGTTAGCACACACATTATTTGTATTTATGTAAATATTTGTTACTAAAATGATATTACCGACTTTCAAATTTAAGCTACACTATTAAAGCCGAATTTAGATAATCAGTCGTATGTAAGTGACCGAATTATTGGTGTATATATATTATATATACAATTTGATTCAAACACATATACATATCATATTTTACCATTTTATATTTGTAAATAAATAACCATCATTTAATAAAATTTAATATCTTATCTAAGTTTAAATATCCACAAATATGATTTATTCATAGTGATAATGCATGTTATCTTCACATATATTTTTTTGACAAATTATATATAAATGCATATGTTATAATTTATAATTATATTTTTGTATTATTATGTTTATTTAGATTATAGGACAATTATTTGATTAACTGAAATAAAAATAATTTTTAATATTAGTGGATCATATACGGCCCATATTTAGTGAATTATAAACTATCCAGTTAGAGAATTAAAAATATGATACTTGTTGATGTTCAGTTTAGATTCTGATCCCAATTCTGAATTTGTTTATATCCTAATAAAATAATTCCGACCCAAATCTGTACAACCTAAAAGTAATATTATCTGATATTTGAATAAAGAGGTGTTTGGAATTATCTAAATAATTTTACATCTGTAATTAACACCGGCATATTATTACATGTATTTAGAAATTCATGATTTATCTACTTAGAGATCGTTTATCCCGGTTTAAAGTCGGGACTTAAAAATGTTTACAACTTTAAACTGAAAAATATCTAAGTAAGATTCCGACTTAAATAAGCTGAAAATTGTTTTAGAGTCAGAAGTTAGATTGAGTTATTTTTTTCCAGTGAATTACTTTTTTAAAACTTTTTATTTAAAAATATTACTTATAAGATATAAATTACCTATAAACTATTTTTATTTTTTATATTTTAATGATTCATTAGTCAAAAAAAAAAATCTCAAACATAAATTTTAAACTTTAAGTTTATCACATAAATTTTGTTCAATCATAACTTCACGTTAAATCAAAATAAAAATTTAGCCAAACAGCTCTTAATCTTCAATAATTATTAGACCGGTTTTATTTTTTACATCGTTGGACTGACGCACCATTTCACCACCACTTCTAACAGACTTTGGCGCCAGTTTTTTTAGTGTAAACTGTATAAATAGTTTTGTATAAGCTTCCTCAGCTCGCTCGCATTCGCAGTAAAGCCTGTAAGGTACTTCTCCATCTCTTCTCTCGATGTATTATAATCTCTCCTCTCATTCTCTCTCAAATTCTTCGATCTTCTTCATGTGTTCTCGATTAACTTTCTTGCGATTTTCTGATTTTGTTGTGTTCTTGATTTGTCCTCTTTGCTTGTGTTTAATCTGTTTTGGATCTTTGTTGTGTTTTGGTATGGATTATCTCGTTTCGGTGTTGTTGATATTCCATGGCGGATAGTAGTAGCAATGCTTGGAATCGTACTTGATCCATGTGTTCTCGATTAACTTTCTTGCGCTTTTCTGATTTTGTTGTGTTCTTGATTTGTCCTCTTTGCTTGTGTTTAATCTGTTTTGGATCTTTGTTGTGTTTTGGTATGGATTATCTCGTTTCGGTGTTGTTGATATTCCATGGCGGATAGTACTAGTAATGCTTGGAATCGTACTTGATCCATGTGTTCTCGATTTACTTGCGATTATATGTTTTGGATCTTCGTTGATCCATGTGTTCTCGATTTACTTGCGATTATTTGTGTTGTAAGTGTTTGAGTCCAGTTGCGTTGTTTAAGTTGCTTCTTGTTTTCACGATTTTGAGCTGCGTTTGTTCGAGTCTGAGACGTGAGACCTGGGTTCTGTAGTTGAATGTGTATTGTAGAGTTTTATGTTTCTGTTTAAACCAAGTGCTGAATCCTTCATTCGAGTTGTTAAATGATTTTGAGTCACTGGCAATTTCTATTTCTTTCTTTGGCCGATTGCGTTTGGTTTTGTACCTTAATTCCAAGTTTGATCTTCGTTGTGTTTTCTTGATTAAAGTAGTCAGGATCCGAGTAGTGTGTATTACATCCATCTGTCTAAACTCAGCTTGTGACTGTCAAATTCAATGGAAATGGTTTTGTTAATTGGAAACGCTCTGTTTTGCATAGTCTCTCTACTAAGAATAAGCTAGGGTTTGTGATGGTTCTTCTGCTGATTTTAAGTAATGGGAGCTTTGTAATGACTTAGTCTGTTCTTGGTTAATAAACACAACGTAGGTGATTTGTGTGTATATTGTTGGATTGCTAATGGTAATGGATACAATAAGTTTACATGCACGAATGGTGATTTCTGTGTATTTTCAAGACTTTAACTACTGTAATTAATTATGTGCATCAGTCTAATTCCCTTGGATTGTTAAATGGGTGCCAACTCCCCAAATAACTTGCAGTTGTTGTGCACAGCAGTAGAGATGACAACAGACACCACCGGAGCTGATCTCACTGATCCTGTAAGCCAGAGCCACACATTAAATCTAGTAGTAAATGATTGCACCATTATGAATTGGTATTGACATATGTAATTTACATTGTTGCAGGACAATGAGGAAGAAGAGGAAGAAATACCTGCTGCAGTGGCAGTGGACAAATGTGGAGCCTGTAAAGGGGCCAGCCGCGTTTGTAAGACCGAGTGTCCATTCAGGCCGTTCTTTCCGGCTGATACCGCTGACATGGCACACCTCATATCGAGTTTATTTCACAAAAAGGGCATTCTACGCCTAATGAACGCATGCAAGACTGCAGAAGAAGTCACAAGCTGCCGAACCAGACTCTTTAACGTTGCAGTTTCTTTGATCAATGGCACAGCACGTACGCATGAGGCGGAAATTTCCGAGCTTAAAGAACTAGTGAAAACGCAAGCTGCTTCAATTGGTGTGCAATCAGAGTCAGTGAGGAAAATGCTACCCAATTGACAAATTGAGATTAGAAAGTTTATAGACCTATAAATAGAGCCCCTGTGCCTATCCAATCACCAAAGGTACAAACATTTGTTATATGAGCAACTAATCCAGAGATGGATTTACTTGTTTTCCATGCATACTGGCACATTTTAACCATCTTAGTTACCATATGGTGTACCATATGCTATCTGGTATATATATTCTCCACAATTGTATTTGCAAGTAAATAGAGAAAATCCTTACAAGTTGATATATGTCCATTAGCTTTTCATTCAGGGAAACTACTAAATCTTTAAATAAGGGGAAAACCTCACTCCCCTGATAAATCAAAAACCCCTAACAAATATCAAACTGACATTTTTTTTTCCTTTGTTAAATGACATTTCTAATTATATGCTACAAATTTGGTGACCTGGCTACCTTATACTAACAATCCTAATAAAGAAAATTTGGTGTTTAGTAACTTAACAACTTTGAAAATGTAGGCATAGATGGACAAATACAAAACAAAATCTGAGATGTGGTTTAATGTTGGTGATAACAACAATGTTGAGATGTGCTTTAATGTTGGTGGTAATGTGCATCAACAATGTAGGTCATGAGAATTGCTGCATAAAAGTGAATAAGTAATGAGATATGCAACAGAAATTGAAGTGTAAATCAACAAATTGAAATATCAGAATTAATCAAGGATTTTGCAGAAAAAAACAAAGCAACTTTCACAGATTTGCAGTTAGGCAGAGCTCAAATTTCAAAAGGTTGTGCACAGGCCCGAAGCAATTAAACTTGATTTTACCTTAAAATAATATAAACACTAATACTAACACACTACAGAAAGGAGACATACATGGCACTTGATGATAGAACAAAAAACGATGACAAAGAGGTGTGAAGAATTGCCTGACCAGCTGGCATATCAATATCACCAGTCAAGTTCACAGCTTCATTATATTCGCACAACTCAGGCTCTGAAACTTCCTTTATGCTATCAACTTCATGCCAAGGGCCACACAATTTTTTTAGTTGAATGACTTCCGTAGCGAGGTAACCATTTGAGCCAATATACTATCCTGTGAAGATAAAATATTCTAGTTAACTTAAGAGAATGTAAAGCTCCAATCTTAAATGAGAAGTAAAAAAACACTGTGACACATTAATATTACAGGTCCTGATACAACATACAAACACTTACAATAAATTGCACTACCATTTAGAGGATCAGATGAAGCTGGAACATCAATTCGGTTAAATGTGGTTAGTCGAGATAGCAGCGCTTGTTAATTTTCCGCCCAACTGACAAGGAGTGAAATAAATTTCCAGTAATCTTCCTCCCGTGAAACCTCCTGTAAAATGAAGACACACACAGACACACACACACACACACACACACACATATATTGGTTTTAAGATCATATAATAAATAAATAATAGTTTCATTAGCAACATAGTTCAAATAATAAGCAGTCTAAACAAACCTTTATGGGTATCCCTCTGTCAATTCAGTCAGCAAAATGAAGGAAATTAAGGTCTGTAGTATGATAAACTTCGTGATTATGATTAGAAACATGTTGGTCTTTGCCTTCGTCCAGTGTCAAGCAGAATGAGAAGCAATGTTTTCTCCCCAAAGTTCCTGGCACTCGAAGTACTTCATTTTCAAAAGTCCTAGTAACCTTATCGTCAATGTCACTAACAGAAAAGATATTGTATACTACAGTTTTCTCTTCAAGAAGAATCTACTGCAACATCAGTTCCCACGTCACGGGCAACCTGTTGGTTTGACAGATGTTCTGCTACAAAGTTCTTAGCTGCCTCTTTGTCAATATAATTTCCACTTGCTGCCTCAAATTTCATCATTGTGTTAATCCACTGATCATGATTGGCTTTACCACCTGCTGCTGTCAAAGGAAACACATGTATTTCTAGATGCTTGCCTTCCAAGGACCCCAAAGAATGGTGATAAGCTTTCTTACGCTTTATACAGATGGCCTATAAAACAAACATATGAGAGTATTATAGGAATCATAGTAGATTACCATGACATGTACTTGTAACTAATTAAGAAACTGAATTCATGCCTCCCAGCTGGAAAATAAGTAACGTGTATCTGTTTACATTTCTTCAATAGAACATGCCAGAAGAGGTAATAATATAACCCTTAAAAAATAGGAGTTTAAGCTAATTGTGATATCATCATAAATATTGCAACTATAATGCTTTGCAAATGCACCGATGTCATACAAATAATTAACTTCAGTTTTCAATCAATTCCATTACAATATACTTTGTTTGTTACTGTTGGACTAAGCTCGAGTTGTATAAACTTTATCATAACTTACTCGCAAGCTCTGTCTTTATATGAATGGAAATGGAGCTTTTACAACCGTATAATGTAGATCACTTTCAGGAAATTCTCATCAAACACATGAAGGTCACTAAAGATGCATATAAGCCTAATGCAGATAACTCTCAGGAAACTTTCATCAAATACATGAAGGTCACTAAAGGAACATACAAGTTTTGAAAACACCTCCTATAAATCGTGACTTCAATAGTTCATTATGATACCCTATATTATAATCTAAAATTACAAGACTACAATGATTAGCCAATGACACAATTTGAGGGTGTGCATTTTACTACCTGAATGCTATAGTTTATTATCTTACAAGAAATGAGATTAATGTTAGTTTTTTTATTTTTCTGGCAGCTCTGCCATCACCATTTTTAGGAAGAAGCTTAAAAGACTATTTACAGTTCATGTACAACTGGACGGGTCAAATGTGCAGGCACAAAAAATTAATCAAAAAATTGGACAGGAGACTTGCCTTTTATTTACCCTAAGGTGATGAGTTTGTTCAAACAATCTCGAAACTTTGTGAAGATAATTCTTTCTTATTCAACATAGGTTTCTGTTACGCTTTCGCCTTGTGGCAACTGAGAGGATGCATTACCACCATTGCCCAAACACCCACTTTGGGAAGCAGCAAACACAATCTCTTGTTCATCACACATCAAAGCCAGTGTTCCGGGAGACATTGGCCTTCCATTTTGATGCATCAGCACCATCAGGACTGGGCGCATCAGGTATGACTTTTTCAATTTGGTTAGCAATGGAACAATCATCAATCACAGATCTTTCAGCATCAAATTCCCTCCGGCTTTGACACCATTCTTGACTCAATGAAGGGAATTTTCTTTACGATCTTCTGCCTGCTTTTCATAGCACTTCTATCTGAAATTTATAAAGTACAAATTAACAGAAGTAAAGATACAGTACCATGACAATACACATCGTAGGGACAACATAATAATTGCTAAATCACTGTTGATTCAAATTCTTGTTGAAACTTGAAAGTATAGATGTTTTGCTGTTCAAAAAATAGTGTTAGTGATATATACTTTTTTGGTCCTTGCTTACAGATGCTACATCCATGGAGTAAAGATGTAGAATGCACTCTCTAGACATGGTGAAGTTAGGTAGCTTTTGATGCTAACTTTCATCTGGAATGAAATGTTTGTTATATTATTGAAAGTATAGATGTTTTGTAGTTCAAAAAATAGTGTTAGTGATATATACTACAAAAATCTCACATTGATAACTATGATAGAAAGGTACACTCAAATATAACAGAAGAGGAGCAACTTACCTAAAATTAGTTAACCTAAACCCTCTCACAACCTTGATTACAACTAATATAACACAAGTTTTGATGCACACTACAGAGTCACAAACTCATAGCTAGAAATCACAATAGTAAATTATGACAAAATAGATGCAAAAGCATAAGATAATGAGAACTGGATGTAAAATCTAATCAGCATTCTTTCCTTTTAAAAAATTCAATGATCAACACAACTACACAAGTCAGAAGTGCGTGATGATAAAACACCATGATAGTTTTAATCTCTAATGACCCAAAATCAACTAATCTGATTCCAATTGAACAATCTATAAATAAAAGAACGCTTAAGATAATCCAACAGAAGCTGAGAAATCTAGATCAATTGACCAAGAATGCCTAAGAATCTGAGAAATCGATGCGGGTCGATAAGAAGGACTCCAGCCATTTTGCATTAAGAACTGCACTTGCTCTAAGAGATATGGACACTCAATACAGGAACATCATACCCCAAGATCAAAAAGAAGGATCACTGCTGTAAGAAAAAATCTCAGTTCCACACTTTCAAGTTTCAAGTTTATAGTTTATTCAAGGTATACCTGGTAAGTGATGCCCTGATCCGTTTCCTTATATGGAGCTCCTTCACCCTCCCAAGAGACCACACCTCCAAATGCAGGAATCACAAAAAGCAAGGACTCTCTTAGAACCTGCACAAAATCCCCCAATTTTATAGTTCAGACATGGATAAAAAAAAACTCAAAATCAATTTTTTAAGCAGATGACAGATGAAATTAAGAGTTCACCCACATACTATAATCGTGAAGTTTTAATTGTAATAATATTTTCCCTAACTATAACAATTATTTTCCTGCCAAAGTTTAGTGTTTGTTGTTGATCTCTTAATTTCTTTTAATTATCTATATCACACATTTGTCCTGTGATTGTCATGCCTATCGATCATTTACTTTATCACAATTTCCCATTGTACTCTCAATGAATATAAAAAGATAAATGTGATGAGCATTCAAGGCCATGGATAAAAAATATATATAAACCTAATAAATGGTGATTACGACCCATAACAAGAATCTACTATTTCAGTATTACTTAATTGAAAACTAACCTCGCGACTCAAGAAGAACTTCATATCTTTAAAAAGAGTTTTACACTCATTATGTCGTTGTTATATTAACATTTGCCGTATTGTTCATAAACATTATGATTATATAAACTAATAAAAGGTAAACTTACATATTAATACTTTTAAGAATAATGAGAAGGATTGTAGGATCAGTGATGACCGATAAGACCTGATAGGGTTAGGATGAAGGACAGTCACAGCAAGATGGGAACATGTCTACACTCTAAACTCTTGAACTATCCAAAGACCGTGAAGGATGTGTCTAGAGTGTTAGCCATGAAATTTTTAGGTTCAAATAGGTTATCTAAGATAGAACTATAGCAACCTGTTCTGTGTATTCTAAATATAAGAGAAGCTGGATAACAGGTGCAGCATACAACTTTTTCTACGCACACACATATACAAACACATAGCTGTTCTATGCCATTCTGCATATATACAGATTTTTTTGTTTATAAGCTTATTTAGTATTTGCAGTAATATGATGGTGATGTCAAAGAACTCTATCTGGATTTTAGCTAAAACCTGGTGGAAAGGATGTGTGTGTGACGAATTAGAACAAATAATGAGGGGCCATTCCTGTGTCAAAATTATCATGCGATTCTTTTCTTTTTTCTTGCTACCCAGGGTCAAGCAAAAACAGTGCAGTGGGATCCTACTGGTACCTTGGTTTGTATCAAAATTACATATTATCTGCACTTGCTTGCTTTTCAGGAATAAAGAATATGATCAAAGGAGGAGGCAGAGAATACAAAGTTGAAAGCATGACTTCAGCAAACGAAATCCATTCCAAGAAATAACAACCATGAATGCCAAGGTAAAAATGACAGAGCTGTTTCTTATTCATCTGGATCCAGAGAAACCAGCATGCTGCTCTATGAGTGTGCATCAGTTTAAATATATTAAATATTTTTTTAAAGATGGTCACCACACAACATGTATTTTTTTAGTACTATATTTATTTATGCTATAAACAAATTATCCATATATTTTATATATAAATATATGTGAATGTACTTAACATAAAAAGGAAATTTAACTCAAATCTATAAATATCAAGTTTTGATATCTAAACAAATTTGGAACCTATGAAAACATATCTTGCAAAAACACGATCCTCGAGTAACCAGTAATATGTACACCGGTTGAGGTAGAAAACCAATCATTATTGGAAAATGATTGTAAATTATTTTTTGTTCATTTAAGAAAAACATGTCAGAAGAAATAACAATAAACTATTTCCAAATATGTGTAAAGAAAGTATGCATGAGAGATGTCCCACTTCTGTCAATTTGGTGTGCCAATTTTAGTTTTGCGTCTTTGACGCTTGTTTTTGTAGTAACTGCATTTGTGGGGATACGCAACAGCTAACAGGAAGAGAGGAAATTCTACCTCTTGATTCAGATACAAGGGTTTGTTGATTTAGTACAGCTCTACAACAACTTCGAAGACGTACCTGACCCACGATGAGCGGCATTCTGCAATCGCTTCAGCGCCCTACGCTCCTCCACAACCTCTTTGGTGAGGCACAGCTTCGGCCGGCCACGCTTTTTTAGGAAACTATCCATTGGGAAGAAGGGTGTGCTGCGCAAATCAAATTTATAAACACACTAATATTGAAAGAAAACGTTTTCCCTGAAACCCAATCCTGGAGTGGGAATCCATTACAGAATAGAAATTAGAAATATATATTGGATTTTGGAAACACGCAAATTCTTTTAAATCTGTTTTGTTGAAGAATCCATTACAGAATAGAAATTAGAAATATATATTGGATTTTGGAAACACGCAAATTCTTTTAAATCTGTTTTGTTGAAGAATTTACATTGATCAACAAGGAAACTACAAATTACAAAATGGATCGCATTACATTTTTTAACATAGCAATATTATCAGTGGCAGCACAATCAGGCTGATTATCCTGAAAATTACAAAAGCGTGAAATGAGATAAAACGTGTATTTGTATCTAAAAGCACCCCGAGGACTGCAGAAAGCATCTAGACTAGCTATATATACCAAAAATCAATATACTGACAGCAGTATAGCCTAAGCCAGACAAGTATCTACACAACAATATATGTCCTCTACCAGCTAGTCACCTATAAAATATGAGTACAGAAGATACTGGAAGTTAGAATTTTTACAGAAGTCACATGTGAGATTCACTAATAAATTTTGCGGAGGACATCACTACAGAACATTGGGCGTGGCAAAGAGATACTTCAGCAGAACTTGAAAAATCGGTAAGGAAATCACATACCTCCTTACGCCGAGTATTCAAGAGGTGGCGCTTGAGCCGAACTTCAACTACAATCCCTTAAATCATAAATCCTGAATCCATTTTCAATGGCTTTTTACACCCTCTACCCCAATTCTTCATACTTAATTACAAAAATTGCCATCAAAAACCTCACTTTTAACTTTGACCGTTGACTAAAGAAAGGATCTCCTTTCAGTACACTTACTACTTCCGGTCTAAAACTGAACAGTGGGTTGAATGTTTTTGCTATCACGTGATGCTGTCTACACTATTTCTGCACCGAGTAGCTTTCCTATACTTTGGTTTATATTGTTTCGGCAAAGAGACAATTTTCTCATGGCTGCAAAGTCTCCAGGAGCTGTATCTTTTCCTCTTCAATTCATTTCTTACAGGTCAGTTTGAATTTCATTGCAATTTGAATTCAAAAGCCCAAATTACACACAGCACAAAGCATTCCACACTCACTCTCCCATTAGGGCTGCGATGAAGGAGGTTCTCACGACGAGCTTTTGTTCTTATGTTTCTTATTTCTATTTTTTCTTACTACTCGGTTTGTAATAATGATTTGTTTTTTGATATTTCTTCTGTTTATCTGTTTCTTTCATGGATTTTAGGGGTTTTTCAATCATCTCAATCTGGATAGTTTTCCTTCATCGAAAGGTGATGGTTCTGGTGAAGCATGGCCTCTGTTTTATGTTTCATACCTTCCTTCATCTCAATCTACTTTTGACTGTTTTCAATTTTTATGTTATTCTTAGGTTTCAAATGGAAAAGAAGAAGGCAAAATGTGGAAACCAATAAAGAAAACATAAAACCATCTGAAGAGGGAAATCCTAGCACTGGTGAGTTTTCTTAATGGCTGTTTCTTGGATTCACATTAAATTATGAACATCTTCATAAAAATGTAACAATCATTTTGTGTATTGTATTTGTTTTGTATCTTAATGCTGTTTTAGGTGGTCTGCTTACAATTTATTCATTGTTTTCATTAAAAATATTTTTTTTCAAGTACAAGGATTAAACCGAGTACTATTGTTTTGTTAGGTAGTCTGTTAAGCACAACCGAACAGAATTATCAAACTCCTACAAGGCCTCTATCTGCTCTATCAAATCAGAGTAAAAACAATAACTTCAACTTTTAAGATAGATAAATTTTGTATTATTTCATATTGTGGGTTTTAATTTGATGCTATTTTACTCTTAGGCTCTGTGCTGAATATTTGTCCACAGAACGGTGATGGTAATTTTCTTACTAAATTCAGTTTTGAGCATTTGTTCTTATCCATCTTTGTAATTTCAGTGGTATAAATTATAAAACTGCTATGGTTGTTTTAGGCTCGCTGCTAGAGGCATGTGCCAAGTTGAAGCTTTAGATCAGATGGCCTGGATTGTGTCACATTGCCTACTTTTCACTTTCCGCATTGTTTGCAGCTGCAGTGTACATCAAGATGAAGAAACCAAATACTGCTATAAGAGATGCCAATACTGCTTTAGAGGTAGTTCATAGTCTCCTAAATGTGCTCACATTGTAATTTTATATGGTCAATATTAATACTAAAAGCATATATCTCTCAGTGCAATTTGTTAATGAAGTTCCCCCTACAGACTGATCGGCTTGCATGATATACATAGTTTACAAATTTCCGGTATTAAATTTATTTGCTTTGTGTTTAACTGTTACAGAATATTGTATTTGATTATGTGAGAGTTATTGGAGCCTTTTGTTTTACGACTTGAGGTTAAAAAATGAAACCCAAGAGCAAGTAGTTAAGGCGTGTAAGTATTTGAGTTGGTTATATGGCTGCTATGGCTATATGTGATTTTCCAGAAAGTGCAATTAGAACAGATTGATAAGTATGTGTAGAAAGAATGAACACAAGTTACAACTATATATACTCAGCAAGGTTTCCTATTTTAGTTCCTTAATGCTATTACAAATGTAAATGATGGTCAAACTATTCCAAGCTGATTTCCTCTTTTATTTTGTATAATAAGGCTGTGAAAAACTGAGGGACGTTGTTTAATAACTTAGAAGATGAACAACACAAGAAAAAGGTGCGGCTAGGTAGTCAAATAAGCCTGTGGATTTTAGTTTACAATGCTATTACACCCCGTACCCCAGGGTTTACATTGGATGTGTAAGAGGTACCTCAAGGCTCTGGTTCTGGATTCGTGTGGGATAAGGGGGGAGTCCTTGGCTAGGGCTGGTCCTTTAGGATTGAGGGAGAAGGAGAGTTGTTATTGGAACAGAATGAGAGAGAGATTGTTTAGAAAAATAAGAAACCGTGATTGGTCGAATTCTAATACTGGACTAGAGTGTTCTACTATATTTTTACTAGAGACTCATTTGTCCCTACTATAAAGAAACCATGTGTAGCAGGCAAAAATTACTAGTATGTGTATATATATAACATGCACACTAGTATTAGCATTATTGGCAGCGATTGTCTCATCATTAAGTGGGAGAAGCGATTCACTAAGCTATGATTATATAAAAGTTTATGAGAAAGAAAGATGTATTGTTGTTTAGAAATATAAAATGTACCTGAGGGAGAATTTGCAGCTCGAGAAACAGCGGCCCCTAAATAATACAGGTCGAGACGTCTCTGCAACTACTTGATAACCTCCACCTTGATTACCTGAAGAAAATACAACTCAATAATATATATTGCAAATGTGGATCAGAATAAACTTTTAACCTATTTCTGCCCAACTCTTTGTAAGATGCCAAATAAAAGCAAAACCAAAGATCATATAATAAATCATCCACATAAATCACAAGAAAACAAATATGAGATGAAATAGCAAGAAACAATCAGAACTCAGGAAAACATTAACAGTGTAATTCCAAATTAATGCATCAAGACTCAATTGGTTACCCGCAAAGAATCAAGATCCAACCTTTTTGAATAAAGATCGAACTTTTACAATCAAATCACAAGAAACAATCAAAACTCATCCCCAGCCAGAAAGATCAAACCTTTACGATCAAATCACAAGAAATAATTAACCCTTCCGAATCTAAATCGAAACTTGAAAATCTATCAGTAAATACAACATATTTTATATCTCATAGTTCAAATATAAGCATATTTTATATAAATTTATTATAAATGATAAATTGAATAATTGATAATAATAAAAATTAATATGATTTAAGCTTATATTGTTCTAAATTAAACGAATAGACCCCATACAATAATCCTAATTTTGAAAAAAAATACTTAATTATCATAGTTTAGACAGGTTTATAATTTTTTAAAAGATATCCGTTTGAAACCCGAATCCGATCCGAAACCCGAAAAAACCCGACGGATTGGATTTGGATTTTACATTCTAATATCCGAACCCGAACCCAATCCGACCCGAAATATAACGGATTGGATATGAATTTCATGAAACCCGACCCGATCCGATTGCCATCCTAGATTACCTCAACCCATCGTACGAGGTTAAACAACTGTGTTTTGAGATGAAAAACGGCCTATTTTATAGATATGTTTTAGAAATAGAGTAAATTACACTTTGTGTACCTGTAGTTTATGTGTCAGACCACTTGAGGTACTGACTTTCAAAAACTATCACCCGCAATACCTCACTTTGAATATACATACAGTTTTTGTGCGCCCGTCAAATCCATCTAACTCCGTTAACTTCCATGGGGGTATAGTTGTATTTTCGCAGAGGCAACAGCTCTTTTATCAGTCTTCAGCTATATAACCCCCCAAAATCAGTTTGCAGTTTTCTTACAAACCCTAATTTCTCCATCTCTCAAACAGTTCTCTCAACCTCAAAAACGAGCCGCACGCTTGAAGAATGTGATGCAATCCTCGATCTCGCTTGTGATTGCGACCAAATGAGCGTTGTGAGGACTAGGTGGTACGGGCCCAACGCAGTGTGGAGGTTTCGAGAGTGTCGTGACGAAGAGTGTGGCTTCCACAAATGGGTTGATGAACCACTGAGTGATCGCACACTGGAGAGAATCTAGGAGCTGAAGGAGGGCGATTCAAAGCACCTGGATCAGGCTCGGCGTCGCCGAGATCGTTTGGTAGCTTGGTACGAAGCTAGGCTGACTGCTGAGAAAGAGAAGCACCAGAACACGCTTGCTGGCTTGCTTCTTTTATGTGATGTGGTGAAGGAAATTACTCTTGAAATACAGGTGCTTGAAAACCCAGCTCCTATATACAATGGAGATTCGGAGGATTCCGACTTGCACTGCTGGTGATGGGTATGGTGGCCACTGCTGGGAGGGCTTGGAAGAAGAAGATTTTGTTAGGTCCAGATTCGATTGTAGAAGGGGGGGTTGAATACATTCGATACCAAATAATCGCGGAAGTGAATCTGATTGGAATATGACTTGTTAATCATATTATAATTAATTAAGATAACAATGTTTGAAGTCGTTATATAATTAATATGGTTCAGTTTTAATGTCCACTAATGTTCGTAGAATAAATTCGACAAGGTATATTCTAGATTAGTGATTAAAACAACCAGGTTATCAAAGCACAGAAAACTGTGGATATAACGATCAAGCAAGTTATGAACAACTTGAAAGCTTTACAAATGCTTTGATTTACAAAGTGATGAACACTTGAAATGAAGAATGGAATGCCATATATATAGGCAACCATATGAACTTGTAAGACAAAGCAAAGGAAAGACAATTACAAGCTTGCAAAGACAAAACAAGAACCTTTTAGGAGCTATCCAGGTATAAACATGATATAGAAATATCAGTACAAAATTTTGGCCCTATTAATGCTAATTATCTTGCAAATATAGAAATTATCGTGCTTGTACATTAATTACCTGGTTCGCTTTCTTCAACTTCATTTGGTAAACTTGATTCACCAGCATCCTCAATCCTTGGGTCAAGTTCCAGATTTTGCTTTTGACGTTCGCACAATGCGACATAGGCAGCAATAAAACCACTTTGAATATCACCACACTGTTTTAACAGTTTACTACATGTCGGATTTAGAAGCTTTGGAGCAGTTGAACTTTCAACTCCCTCCTTGGCAGGGACCTTTTTACTTGCTTTTTTGCGCGTAGCATGCAAGGGATCCTTCTCACATAAATTCGCATCATTTGCTCGGGAACGGAACCTGGGGCCAGGTGGTATTTTCTTTTTCTTCGGAGACTAATAAAAGTAAAATTAGTACAAATTGTAAAATGCTAAGTGAATAGATGCAACAATAATAATGATGAAACAAGGCTATCAGTTCTAACCATAATAACGATGAAACAAGCTTTACCTTTGATGAATCTTCACTATCTTCTTCCTCGCTCTCATTTTCCAAGATATATTCATCTGATTCCTCTTGGACTTTATCTTTTTCCTTGTTTATCTTTACTGCTGGTGGATTAGGATTAGGCAAAAATTTATCCAAGCCAAGTTCTTTAAACTTTTCTCTGTTTTCGAGCACTTGCTTGTTTCTCCTTTCCTCGTAAGGATTCTTTGTTGGTGTTGTTTGTGCTGGTACCTGCAAGAAATAAATAGTACCAATTGAGTATACTAGACATCATTATAACCACTTAAAAAGCATGCTAGCATGAAAAACACAAAGCAACTGATAAAATATTTATCTATGCAGGGGCATTATTTTGGTTAATATTGTAAGCAAAGTTTCACTAATGTGCAAGTTCTGGTACATTATATGAAAGATATATACTAGACATCATAATTATTAAAATATTATTATCTCAACATCGGTGTCTTCATGTAAATTCAATTTTCTCCTCGCTGAACTATTTTTATTGACCACCGGTTCTTTCTTTTCTGGAGTCCCTGCAGCTTGCTTTTTACATTGTCGTGGTGATAAAATCCTCCTCGGCGGCTCAGGTGCTTTTTTATTTGCCTTCTTTTTCTTTTCTTGTTGCTGTTGGAGCTGGTGAGTAGTCACGAATGGGCGCTTCACTCCCTCCTTGGTTGGCCCTATAATACCTGTAATAATGCTCTTCCTCGGTCGTACAATTACATGTGGCTGCATTTGTACCGAGGGCTCGACTTCTTTTATCAACCACAGTGTCCACATAGAGATCCATCTCTCCATCATTTTCGCATCGATCAACAAGCTCTAGCAGTTCTTTATCTTTGGTCAAAAGCCTCCAACTATTGCCATCTCTCGTATATACCCCTCCAATTTCCGTCAAATGCAAATAATCCTTGACGTATTCCATAAGAACTGAATAAGAAAATTCTTCGGTTGGTACTTTCGCTACTGGCAAGGTCTTTCCAGGGGAAAATCCACTTCTCCTGAAGATTCCATCATAGTGCAGTACTATAGTTATCAGTTTCTCGTCCATCCTGTGCAAATTTAAAAATGAGCTTCCACTAACGCACGGTGATCCCTAAGAAAATATTAGGTGAACAATTAATTCAAATAGTTTACGAGGAAAACAAGTTCATATATACTAGTACTCGACAAATGAAGGACGGAGTAAATAACTTACTAGATCAATGCCTCAATTTCCTTATTACCGCAATTGACAAGGATGTAAGTATGACAAGCTTTCCAAACTGAATCTGCTAGATGAATAACTTTGCCATCTTTATTCTTTCTGCCTCCAATATGATATTCCGCATTTGTTGGACATTTTGAAAAATCATTTAATGGTTCACCACCCAAAAATCTTGAACAGAATGTAACGCACTCCTCTGCCAAATAGCCTTCTGCAATTGAACCTTCGGGTCTAGACCTATTACGGACATAGTTTTTCAATTTACAAAGATATCGCTCAATAGGATACATGTAGCGAAGGTGCTCGGGTCCACTGTATTCAATCTCTCTACACAAATGAACGGGGAGGTGCACCATGACATCAAAAAAAGCAGGTGGGAAAATTATCTCAAATTCATATAAGATGTTGACAATTTCGTCTTGCAGCCTCCGGATATCATCCAAGTGAATGGCCTTATTCCACAAACCTCGAAGAAATGCACTGAATTTTATCAGCGGCTTCGCAACAGCAGCTTTAATTGACTGATTTCTTCACAGCAAATTGCAACAAGTAATGAAGTATAAAATGCGCATCATGGCTCTTATACCCCAATATCTTCCCCTCGTTTGTGTGCACATAACGACTAATATTAGAGGCACAGCCGTAAGGTAATTTTGCATTCTTTAATACCTTGCAAAATATGTCTTTCTCCTTGTTTGACATGTCAAATAAGGCTGCATTAATTTCATAAGATTTCCCATCAGCAGATTCCATCGGATGAAGGGACTTCCGTATTCCCATTTCTTGTAAATCAAATCGAGCTGCCAAATGATCTTTTGACTTCCCACTAATATTAAGCAAGGTACCTAATATACTATCGCAAATGTTTTTTTCGATGTGCATGACATCGAGGTTGTGTCTTAATGGATTATTCTTCCAATAAGGTAAATCGAAAAAAATAGACCTCTTTTTAAAAGGGATGCCACTTTCACGCTTTCTTTTTTTATTTTCTCCAAACTGATTTTTATACCCAAACAGCAGCTGTTCAACCTCTGTTCCCGTCAACGGTTCTGCACTCTGCCTCGTCTCAATTGCCCCGTTAAAATTTTTCTTGTCAAACCTCCATTTGTGGGAAGGATCAAGAAACCTACGATGACTCATATAGCACATCTTACGGCCGTGTTTCAAATATTCTGAGCAGGTTTCATAATGGCACACCGGGCATGCTAACTTGCCTTTTGTGCTCCAACCAGACAACATAGCATAGCCCGGAAAGTCGCTAATGGTCCAGAGTACCCCTGCCCATAAATTGAAGTTCTGATCAGTCATGGCATCATAGGTTTGGATGCCATTATCCCACAACTCATTCAACTCAGCGATTAATGGTTGCATATATACGTCGATACTATTTGAAGGGGAATTTGGACCCGATATCAACGTCGAAAGAATTAAATTTTCTTGTTTCATGCAAATCCAAGGTGGGAGGTTGTAGTTTACTAGTACAATAGGCCATGTACTATGAGAAACACTCATCGTACGATACGGAGAGAATCCATCAGCAGCTACACCTAGTCTTACATTTAGAATTTCCGAAGAAAATTCAGGATAGTTAGCATCCATCATCTTCCAAGCTAAGGCATCAGCCGGATGCCTAAGCTTACCATCTTCTACCCGTCCCGTTGCATGCAAGTCATGAGTTTAGAAAACTCTTTGCACATGAAAATTCTTTGCAACCTAGGTTTAAGGGGAAAGTATCTCATGACGTTTGCAGGTACTTTGCTAATAATTCTCTCTGAATCATCATTAACAGCAGACCCTTTCTTTTCTTGTAAAACCCACCTCGAAACCCCACAATTATCACAAACTATTTTATCCTTATTATTGCCCCAATACAACATGCAACTGTTAGGGCAGGCATGTATTTTCTGATAATCAAGACCTAAGTCCTTGATTATATTTTTAGTAGCAGTGAAAGATATAGGCACATTGGCTTCAGGAAAGGCTTCTTTAATCAGAATTAATAAATCACTGAAGCCCGACTCGGTTATACCATGGACACACTTCAAACGGTAAAGACGGATGATAAAACTTAGCATAGAAAAATTTGTGCAGCCCGGATATAGTGGTTTTTTCCCCTCCTCGACAAGGCGATAAAATTTTTTAGCCTCCGCATTTGGTCCTACTTCTACATTCTGAAACCTCCTACCCGTACAATCGAACATATCTTGTAAATAATCCCCGAAGGCAGCCCCCGCTTCACAGTCCTTAAAATCTGTCGTATCTCTTATTTTGGCTCCTGAAATCCTATAAATCCACTGGACATGCGACATAGAAGGTCCCCTGCAAATTAGATGATCATAAATTACATCTGCACGATGCCACTTACGATCATCACAATCTTTGCAGGGGCACTTTAATTCATCACCAACAGAAAAAAGGGCAAATGCCTTCTCAACAAAAGCTTTTATCCCCTTTTCATATTCTTCGTGGTATCGTGGAAGTCCTATCCAGCTTTTATTACCATAATCACTTTCCATTTCTAAAACTAGTCGGTAACAGATTCAACACGTTGCACCTATAAAGTCAGCGTAATATGAATATACTTGTCTAGGTGCCAATCTCGAAACCATTTGTTTAAACTAATACTCAGCCTACACAATTATTTATGAGATTATAGAATGTACAGATTCACTAACAGCACAGTAATCATCAAAGCAGCGCGAAAATGACATAACTACTGGATTTCAGCACATATCATCAAAATATAGAGTCAAGTCAGCATAATATTAATATCCACTATATCATCAGACACCAAAACTACTGGATTTCAGCACATTAAACCAGTCACATGTCAATTATATAGCACATGCTAACATAAAAATAAAATATAACAGTTGTACCATATCATGTAACAAAAAATTAGAAAAAAAATTAGTGTATCATGCATAAACAGAAAAACCTATCATAACACATGGCAACCACAAAATCATAACAAAGAAGGCAGTCACAAAATTTACAAAAAAACATAGCATATCATATCACTATATTAACCCATACACAAATATCATGCAAAAACCCACTGATACTCAAAATAAACCCAATCGAAAACAGAATAGCCCAATCGAATACAAAATAAACCCAATCGAGCAAATACAAAAAATTAAAATTAAACACATAAACATATAAAGACATAAACCCAGTGAAAGCTTTTTACCTTAATCAAAGCAGCTGTTTACCCAATGAAACCCCTAAAATGTATGAAACTTCAATCCCTCAAAAAGTTAATCCCCTCAGAAACTTCAATCCCCTGAAATGCATGATATGAACTGTTAGTAAACAGTTTATACTAAATATACAACTAAATGCAAGATTAAAAACTGAAAATAGAATATGTATGACCAGTTAATCGAAGAACCCCCAAATCGGAGTACCCTAATTACCTACAACTGAAAAATCGATGTGTTAGTAACTAAATCGAACAAAGTGTGTGTGTTTGTGTATTCAGGTACCTAATCGATGCTTGAATCCATGCTTGAATCGAAGAAGAAAGAGTGCCGAGAGAGTGTGTTCGAGAGAGAAAGAGAGGGTCGAGAGAGTGTGTTCGAGAGAGAGAGTGTGTTTGTGATGTGAGTGTATCTTGACTTAGGCTTTTTTTTTCAGTTGGGGGGAAAACTACCGCCCAGACAATTCACCTCGGTAATAGCAATTTAAATTTACTTTATATTAATAAATAACATATTATTTAATTATTTAATTAGTAAAAACTGTCTTTTTTAATTTTATATATAACCATTTGTTTTTTAAATAAGATGTAATAATTTTTAAAAAAGTTAAAATATTAAATATAATATTTTATAGTAATGAATAGTCCAGAATATAATTTAAAAGGTAATTTTATGATAAATATTTACTTTAATCGGAAAAAAATAAACATAATATCTATTGTAACACTAGATGCTAGTGTTACATATCGTGTAACACCGTCATATTCATGTAACACTAGGTTAACGGCTATTGTAACAACAATTTCAGGGTGTTACAATAGACCTCGGCTTTCTGAGCTACCGCAACGAAATGCTTGTAACACTTATGAAATACCATTGCAGTAGCCCACTTATGGCGTAGTGTCATTAATAGGAATAATTTATAATATGATATTTGTTAGTTTAGATTTAAAAAATAAAATGAAAACAAGTGAAGATGTGTGATATTGACAGATTATTGTAAAGACTGGGGTTGATGTTCGAAATAAATTAATGGGGTTATCATTTTGACGTAATCAGAGGATGTGTGAAAAGATTAGCAGATGGGGTGTTATTTCAGACTCCATTCAATACAAAATATTTAAATCAAACAGAGTCTAATCCGAAAGCCACGCCAAAGGTTTATATTCAAACTATACTAAATATATGTTAAATATTTGGTGCCACTTAAATCTAAATCAAAATGATTTAAGTTTGTGTTGAATAGTTTAATATATATTAGAGTATTACTCCACTAGAAACCATGATTAGAATAGAAACTAAAAACTTAATATTATTTTTTTTAAATTTCGTCGAAACATATCAAATATGGTATGCAAATTGATCGTTAGGAGATATAGAAAAATATGGTAAGTCGGATTTGAAAAAAAGTTCACCAATTAACGGGAAAAATCATTTTAAAAATGGGGGGAATAGGTAGGATCGTGTGCGGAAGGGTGTACAGAGCTAGTGTGTGGTGCCCCTGGCGGGGCCATATCAGATTGATCTAAGGGTCTGTATTGGTTCCTAATTTCTATTTTAAAGTTAGTTTCTATTTGATCAAGAGCCAATACACACACACACACACACACACACACACGTATTTGTACAGATCATATATATAAGGATAGTATATCAAATTTTAAAATACAAATTCATTCTACTTTTAATAACACTTATTGGAGAAAGATTCCTTCCATTTATACGGATCGTGTAGTGTTGTGTCTTTACATATTAAATATATAATTATTGGAAAGATATTCCTTCCATATTTACAGATTTTGGAGTGTTATTATGTCTTCATATAATAATTATATTAGTAATCAAATTTAAATATTTTCTAAGATTTTCTTAGATTCTCTTAAATGTTTTACTAATTTAAATATATTTGAGATTTTTCTAAGATTCTCTTAAGTGTTTTACTAATTTAAATTAAATATTTTTTAAGATTCTCTTAAGTTGTTTATTTATTTAAATATATTTAAGATTTTCTAAGATTCTCCTAAGTGTTTTTAAGATTCTCTTAAGTGTTTTACTAATTTAAATTAAATTTTTTCTAAGATTCTCTTAAGTGTTTTACTAATTTAAATTACATATTTTCTATGATTCTCCTAACTATTTTACTAATTTAAATATATTTAATTTTTTTAGAGATTCTCTCAAGTGTTTTACAAATTAAAACAAAAATAATATTCATATTTCAATTAAAAGAAAGATATGAAAGAATTATATACGCCATAAGTGCTCATATGCAACATTTCGTGTTCTTGCATTATACCACATATAATGTTGCCTTAGACAAGAAATCAATATATCCAACACTTTGTGTGTGTTGCGTCTGCGGCCGTTGCCTTTGACCTCTAATGCAACGCTTCTCCATTCTAATGCAACAACAAAAATATATTGCTTTAGAAGGATAATGCAACACCAAATGCTTATAAATGCAACACATTACAGTGTTGGGTATTAGGGGATGAAAGAGATGAAACTTGCATGGTCAGCAGTGGGGCCCACATTGCCACATCAGCAGGGGCACTGTGCCACATCATCTGTGGGCCTCACATTGCCACGTCATCTGTGAAATAGACTTTTCTTACTACATGTGTGACGGTCCGAGAATCCGGGGGCCTGGATTCTGACGTCACCACACAAAACCTTTTAAAAACACCCTTGAAAACCTTTTTTTTTTTAAAAAAGATAATTAAAACCAAAAGAATTTAAAACGTGAAATTCAAAGAATTTAAAACCTGAAAACTTTAGTAAGTGACTTGAAAGAGAACATTTGAACCCCCTAAAACAACATGATCGCATCCAGGTTACAGTATTGAAATTAGAATCCACCACTAATATTACACAACTTCTCTTACCAAATCAGATCATCTTCGATAAGAAGAATCACTGTCAACTTGTTCCAGCCATGACTTACATCTGAATCTTCATCGCATAACTCTAGCTAGCACAACCCTTATCAACTTCCCTGAACACTACTCGATCACTGGATCCTCAACTCTGTCTCCTCGCCTAGCATTAGCCTTATCCGCAATCACAGTCTAGCCACTCATCTTTAAGCCTTTCTGAAATGGTTAAAAGAGAATAGCAAGAGTGAGCAACAATGCTCAGCAAGTAATAATAACAATGAAAGTTCTGAAGTGATATAGCAGAAATTCTCGAGTTCAAGATATAAAAAGATTCAACCTGAGTTCACAAATTCAGGTATTGTATAAAAGAATCACAATACCTTGCAGCAATAGAAACCTGAGGAATTCAATCCTTCACAAGAGAATTATTGAATTGGACTATCACATTTTAATTAAAAACCAAGGTTAGGATGCTGATCAGTCATACCTAACCCCGAGCAGGCCCCGCCATGCTCTATCACTGGATCCAAGGCACTCATTGGCCTAACATGACCACTCATCTGGTCCACAGGTTTATATAAAAACAATAATCCAATTCTCTAATTCAATTCAAGAAGCCAATGTAAATCAACAGAACATCATCATAAATATCATCAACAACAGAATAATTCCAAATCAAACTTTGATAATAATCTATTCATAAATCATGATTCATCATTTCATAAATCACAGTTCAGGAAATCCTCAACTATTCAGTATCCTCCATTATCGGATAAGCAACTGAATTTAGCCTGCTAAACCAGCATGACAATGGCGGGTTGAATAATCAAGAAGATCCCAATTCATTCAAAGCTCTAACTATCACTGAGCAACACATGCTTCAATGACAATCTGAACTTCGAATTAATTTGTAAAACGGAAATTTTCTAGAAAGTGAAGATTTGAAAGAATGGGTTGGAATACTCGCACTTTCAAACATAGAAAAGAAAGGCATGAATACTTGAAACATATACCAAAGGAATGGATCAGAATATTTGCAATATATCAAAGAGAAGGGTTTAGGATTCTTGCCTTAAATCTGACTCCCGTCTCACAGCTCATTCTCCTCTTTCCACTTTCACAATCTATGCATCTCAAAATCTCTAGACCATCTCTAGCTATACTTAATTCGCCACATCGCTTCGCTTACTCGATTCATCCCTTATTCGCTCTGCAATACCATTCCGACTTTCTGAACGTCTTCGGGCATACACGTCTCGTCCAAATCCTTTACGAGAATAAGATAACACTATAATCACTAATCGATTTATCGCATATACATATCACGTATATCGATACCCACTTATATACCCTTTTAAACTTATCAGATACCACGTAACACATAAGCATGCTTTGACTCTAACATATAGTCAATCATATTCCACATAACATATCACCAATCAATTGTCATATAAATCCTATCGATAATTTGACAGCGTCTCGTCTATTTGTAGGACTATCCACATGTTATCCTATTTTGTCCAACAACCAATCAACCAATTCCAATTCCTATAATCCATGTGTCCTTATCCAATATTAATCAAATCATGACACTATGTCATATAAGTCATTTATCACGTATATAATATCAGGAATAGACATATATATCACGTAGTCATCAATTAATAACAATCCAATAACATATAATCACATTCGGCACATTTAACAACAATTATTCACATTCTCGACTCCATCATATTATTATGTCATATTAAAATAGACTTTATAAGCTTTCATCTCTCTTTCGTTTCACTCGATTCCGACTTACGGATCAAAAGATATGTCCAAAACCGTTTTCTGACTCTGCTCTCAACATATAATACCTTACACCGATAGCAGACAACACATTACACATTAAGTCTCCCATCCCAATTGATGTCAAATCAACTCTTGGGTTAAAAATGATTTTTCGGGAATTTTCTGGAAATTTTTAAACATTTTTCGGAATTAAAATCGATAAAAGAATCACTTTTCGGATAAATAATCAAGTCCCAAATACTTGAAATTGGACTTGAAATCATTCATACACAATTATCGAGCCTTGAAAATAATTTGGAAAAATATTTTAAAGCTCGAAACTATTTTTCGAAATTTTTAAATCAAAAAGGATTAATTAAATCCAATTAATTAATCAATTAAAATCAATTAATAATTAATTAAAATAATTAATCAATTAATATTTAAATTAATTGACTAATTAAAATAATTAATTACTAATTAAAATTAATTAACAAACTAATTTAAATTTATTTTTGAATAAAGAAATAATTAAAACTATTTTTGAAGTTAAAGAAAATAAGTATAAAAACAATTTTTAAAAGATTTAAAAATAAAGGGTTTAATCTGCTAGTTTTGGAAACTTCTAGCAGGGTTTGATTTGCAAAACCAGAAACTTTGGGGGTTGATTTGTAAAACTGCGGTAGATGGGTGATGAAATTGAAATTTCACCACCATCTCTCCCAGTTGCCGCCGGCAGCCATGGCTGCCGCCTTGGAGCTCGCCGGCGGTGACTCCCTCTGCCCAGAACACACCCAAATTCACACCACAGCAACACTACACCACCAGGAACTCGAATATACTAACCAATTAGACCGAAGATCCATAAATCGGCCGGAAAACCAAGTCAAAGGTTCGTCTCCGGCGAACCTTATAATTTCCGATCAACTCGAAAACAAACTCCTCCACCCTCAGTGATCACATACGAACGCTCCTCACAACCATACAAACACAGTGGTAACCTCTGATTTTTCCCAGATTTAACGGATCGAAAATCCGGCCAAAACTCAAACTTTTCCGGCAACAAGCTCAAGAACACCAAGAACACTCAATACTCAAAATCAAACCACTGTTTCTATATGATTCCGAACTCCAAATTCGACATATAATATACCAAAACGACGAGAAAAACACGCTCTACAACATGGCATCATCAAATCAATCAAAAACAATCATCTACGAAAATTCATCATTTAAAAACAAATAATTCGAATTTTATAAAATTAATAGTAATTTACCCGTTGAATCTGCACCGAAACTAATGATTGTAATAGATTCTACGCGTCGAGAGCTTCGTTTTGACTATTCATACGCCTCCATCGGATTCCAATAACACCTCCAAATCCTCGTTTGATTACGAAGAACACGAAGAACACACTTCGGTTTCTCTCGGTATTCGTGAAAAGAAACTGGTGAAATGATTTTACGGTTGAAAATAAGCTCTAGAAGGGTCTATTTATATTTACAAATAATTGGTACCCCTTTGGATCGTTTATGACATGAAAATACGTATTTAATAGCTTTATATTAATAAAGCGGGGTCCAATCGGTACCGGTTTTCGAGATAATCATCAAAACGGGGCTTTTAAAAGCAATGATTAGTCTGCGGGTCCCATTGCACGTATTTCGATAAAATAATATAATAATCAAAATATCTGACTTTCACGTATATCGAGACAAACTGGATAATTATCGACAATTAAAATACCCACAAAACTCCGCCGGACCGACTCCGGGGAAAACCGTACTCCGGATCGAAAAAGTCAAAACACGAAAAATGTCCGGAATATTCAAATTAGGCTAAAGGTGAGTTTTCTCAAAACTTCCGGGAAGAAAATTTGCTACACCGTTACGAGTGAACGGTTTCCAAATAATCAAATAATTAATAATTACATATAAATATACGCAATTAAATCCGTAAATTGATTATAAAATCATCTAACATTCCATAAATCGATATGAAAATGTTCAAATAAACTATATTTTCTCCTGAGCATATAGAAATTGAAATCTCTCAAATACGAACACATATGAGCAGTTAACGCGATAAACCAGATAATATAAAATTCACAAAAATTCATATATTAATCATATAATACTCATAATTAACCATAATTAATTAACCAACAAATCCACCAATACCACTTACTCATATCACACATATATTCACATAATATTCATACAGAATTTTCAAAACAATATATGAAAATCAGTTTTGAAAGTACAATTATTTATCAATAACACAATAACCCGGGGTTTAAATATAAAACCTTGAAAACTCATTAAACTGTAATAAAATATTAAATCTTATTCCCTTCTTTGAAGAAAATCACTTTTAATACTAATAAAAATATTTTTAAAAAAAATCCGGGTCATTACAACATGTGTTATTTAGACAATGCAAACAATAAGTTAGATTGTAGAAAGGGGGGGGGGGGGGTTGAATACAATCTACAAAAATTTGAAAAACTCTTGCACAACAGATTATATTCAAACTACAAAAGAATATAAAAACTAAAACAGAAATTTAAAGAACAAGGATCTTAAAAATTTCAGGTGGATTGTTTGATCCACCTGAGAGATTTTTATATTAAGAACCTTCCAAGTAAAAATACTTGGCTGCTTACAAAAGAATGAAGAGCAGAAGCTTACAATTTCTTGCTAACTTTCTCTAGTGCTTTGCTCTTCAGTTCTTGGTGTTTTGATACTTTGAAATGTAAATTACAAAGTGAATATATACTACTACAAACAAAACTAGTCTGTAAAAGTATTTTCCTACTCACTTTCTAGCTAGTACAAATATAGAATTTTCTTGGACTTGATACTGCATTTGGCAGCTTGAAATTCTTGTTGCTTTGCCAGAAATGGTAGGCTTCGAGGTTCTCAATATTTGACTAAACTCCTTTTGCTTTAGCTTCCAAAGCTGGTGCAGCATCTGTCACATCAACCCATGTGCTCTTTGTCTTTATCTTGATTTGTTGCTGTCAACTGCTAATCATCAACTGCTAATATTACCAGTTGATACTTTTCTGAAATAGCGGTTGATAGTCTTCTTTGAATTATGGGATAATGGTGTTGATGTAGCGGTTGATAATCTTTCTTCCAATTAGCCATTGATACTTCATGATTAGCGATCGATCTTCACTTCACTTGAATAGATTACATGACTTCTCATATTTACAATTATGTCACCCTATCTACACATCCATTGATAGATCAACTGCTAATCTAAAAGTACACATTATTATTACATCAACTGCTAAAATACTCCAGCTTTGTTATAGTACCTCATCAACCGTTGATGGGTCAATCTGATCAATTGATACTGCCTTAGCATGCCATCAATTGATCAGCTACATGCAATTTTATTCTAAGTAAGAATAAAATACTTTGTATCATCAAGCATCACATAATCCTAACAATCTCCCCCTATTTATATCTGTAGGAATTTCAGATATAAATTTGAGGTGCTTGATGATTACAAAACACACAATAAAGAAAACAAATATCTTTGCGTTAAGAAAAGAATTTTAATTACTGAAAGATAAGAGTTTTACAAGGATTGGATTTTTGCTCCTCTAGTCTGAGCAGATATTCATTGTTTCCTTTTCTTCTGTCTGGACAGTTTCTTGTTTATCTCCCTCTCTAGATCTTCAATGAACTTGGCCTCTTCTGTGATCTTAGAATTGAGTTTGTTCTGCATTGCCCTTAAGATGTCTACATCAGCATTTCCATGATCCTTCAATCTAAAAAATCTCTTAATGCCCTGATCATCTCTAAAAGTCATCAGTCTTGAGGGGTGATTGTGAATGCAGCTACCAATATCAGTAAGGGACCATCTTAAGGGGAGATCAGAAGGTGCATTCCATTTCATCCTTATATCTTCAATTCTCTTAAGAATTTCACTTCTGATTCCTTGTGAATATGGGTTTCTGTTGTCCAGCTTCAAGTACACTGTCTTCAAATCATTGTAGTCTTGATCTAAGATCCTTTCTAGTGGCCATGCAATTCTTGCCTGAGATGAGTAGTGGTATTCCAACCTTTCTGGAAGTTTCTTAGTCCTTGTCAAGGCCTTTACACTTAGCAATTCATTCATATACAGATTAATTGGAGGCTGTTCACTGATATATGAAATGCATAAGCATAAGTAGATTTAGGGACCTTGACAATTTCTGGTACAGGAGGGATCACCACTTCTCTTGAGGGAGACTTAACTTGAACAGGCCCAACTGGATCATGCCTTCTTGGATTTCCTCCTTTCTTCTTGATGTTAGTAGGCACATGTTTGGCCTTGCTTCCAGTCATGCTTTTCTTTGGCCTCAAAGAATCTGCTAACTCATCCTCTTTAGTCACAAAGATTTTTGGAAAGTTCATGGATGAGATGTCAAATTCTATTGGCTCTTCTTTTAGTTCTTCTGGATTTATAATTGGTTCTGGTTGAGCAACAGAAGTAGGGGGTGGATCCTGTCTTGGAGATTTGACTTTTTCTTCTTCATGTACCACAGTCAGATTTGGTACATTTTTCTTCACACCAGCCCTAGTCTTCTTTCTGGCTTTCTTTTCGAGATTCTTTTTGGCTTCATCCAGGATTTGTTGCTGAATACCAATGTTGGACTCATCAGCCAAATCACCAATTTCTTCATCCAGTTCTTGTAACAATTCTGCAGCAAATCTTTCAATGTCTGCATCTTCATTTGCAGAAGGCCCTTGGGTTATTTCTTGTTCTTCTTTGGCCTTAGCATACAAGGGGTGTCCAGGAGGCACACAAATAATTTCATTATTCCTTGTAATGTAAGCAAATTCAGATCTCCACATAGAGTCTTGATCTAATTTGCCAACAATTAGCTTTGGCTTGACAGGCTTTCCTTCTGCAAGATCTTTGGCTTCCTGTTCAGCCCTTTCCTTCTCAGCCTTCTCTCTCTCTCTCTCTCTTTTCCTACTCAGTTTCATCCCACTTCTTGCCAAATTTACCCATGTGAATGGCAAGACCAAGTAGCTTAGATTTATCTGATTTTGGCATAGGGAAATCTATAGCCAACTTGTTCTTACCATGTGGCTTTCTTGGAGATGGAGGATCAATCAGACAAGGTCTGAATTCATTGACTGAAGATGACTCACCTTGACACCTTATACTCTTGACTGTGAAAGTCTTAGCTTTCCTTGGTGGCCTCTTCTTCTTTGCAGCTGGAAGAGCCTTAGATTTTGAAACAAGAGCAAGTTGCTCCCCCTTAGTTGGTGACTCCCCCTCAGATGTAGGCATTTGTTCTTTGGAAGGTAGAGAAAGAGTTGCAGGAGGGTTTGCAGAAATGGTTGATGGTAGAGCTGAAGAGGTGGCAATGACAGATGTAGATGGAGCTGATGTTGGTGGTGTAGTAGAAATCTGTGGTGGCAGAATAGAGGTTGATGCAGAAACAGTGGCAGTGGTAGCAGCTCTTGCAGACTTCTCCCCCTTTTTGGAATCAGCAAGCACATCACTAGGAATAGGAATGTTTTGAGCTTGGAGGAGAGTGAGAAGTAACCTCTGTTGAGTGTGTTGATTGATGAGAACCTGATTAAGTTGACACTCAACATCTGATACTCTCTTGTCTAGAGCATCAATAATAGCAGCCAATTGAGAATTTTGATGCAATTTGGATCTGATGTTGACCATAGTGTCATAAGACATTCTAGCTTCCAGATTTTTCTTGTTATATTCTTTGACATCAGACACAGCATTGTGAAGATCCCCAATTTCTTGTCTGAGCTGGGTAAGGTGAGATTTATCAAGTCTCAAGTTATCCTTCACAAACATGAAGAGAGTTTTCTTGATGGGATCTTCATCTTCTGCCCACTCCATGGCCCTCTTGTACTGTCTCAAGATCTCCATCTTGGTGTCTCCAAAATTGAAGCTTTGACTGAACACCCAATCTGGCATCTCAGAAGGCCCAGCCACTTCTTCTTCTTCATCATCATCTTCATCAGCAAGGGAGTCATCATATTTAGTTACACCCTGTGTAGAGAGCATGCCTTTAGGAACAGCAGCATGTGCAAGTTGTGCTCTCTCCAATGCTTCAGATGAATGAAGCAACCCCAAAGTTTCTTTTGCTTGGACATTGGATTGGCCAGCCATAACTTGATAGGCTGACACTGGATGAACAAATTGAGAGGCATCCAAGAGGTCCACAGCAGTTTCCATCCTTATTTCTTCTGTACCTGCATTTCTCTCATGATCTCTATTTTCTTGCATCAGGGTCTCACCCTGGCTCACCACACCCTCACCTTCACCATCTAAGGTGGAACCCACAATCTCTCCTTTTGCTTGGGAGGAAGAAGTTCCCAGCCTCTCACTCACATCCTCTCCTTTTGCCTGCCTGCAAGACAGCCTCTCCTCTATCTCACTTTCTCTCAATCCTAAGAGTGCAGTAACAATGAAAAATTCTTCACTAGCAGCTCTTGTGACAGCAAGATGATCTAATTGAGTTGCATCTGCTAGTGGAACTTCTTCTATCAATGGCTGAGGAATAGCCATTGATGCTACATTGTCATTCATCAACGGCTGATTGCTGTTAAGCACACCCGTTGACAGAACTGCACTTACCGATTGGTGAGAAATACCGATCGATGATGTGAAAGGATTAGCAGTTGATGCATCAGCAGTGACAACTAGTGAATCTGTGAAGAGTGAGGGAGTTGGTAATTCCACAACTTCACTAGTAGTCATAGAAGAAATTAATTGGTGACCCAACAAATCCTGTGAGGGATGATCACCAATTTCAGAGATTGACTTCTCCAAGAACAGAGGTCGAGAATTTGGATGGGGGATGTTGTATAGTAAATCAACTTCCTCCATATGGAAATCTGAGATTGGAGAGAGTGTTTCAACCTGAGAGGACTGTGACTCCACATTTGTTGGAGCCACATCAAACTGAATTTGAGAAGTTGTTTGTACAGTCACAAAATCTGTGATTTTGGACTGCACAGAAGTGTGTGTATCAAGTGCCCTTTTCTTGGTTCTCCTAGAGAAGGTTTTGGGAGGTGTTTGGTCAGTGTCCCTTCCCCTTTTGTTCTGTGCTCTTGGAGGAGAGCTCTTTTTAATAGTGGCATCTTGTTGAGAAGATGTCACTAGAAATGTGTTTGATTCCATATTAATCACCACATCTTTTTGGGAAGATGTGGGATGGCTTGGCTGGACCTAACTTACCTCACCTTCCTTATTATGGGGGCTTCTTTGATGATCACCCCTCCCCTCACCACTTACCTCCTTCACACTCCCCTCAGGCTGTGAAGTAGTTGTTACAACTGGTATCTTTTGGGAGACACCAGAGGTGGGTTTCTTAGATTTGGATTTAGAAACTTTCTTGGTTTTGACAGCTTGGGTAGGAAGTTGGGGGTGTTCAACTTCCATTGTTGTACTGGAAGTAAAAGAAGATTGAGGATTGGAAGAAGTAATGGGTACAGAAAGTACCTGCATCAGTGATGGAAGTGACAAGGGTACTTGCTCATTTGCAAGTATTCTCATCAAGTCACCACAGACCCTCTTGCTTTGCACCCAGCAGTCCATCTTGTTATCTGGCTGTGAAATTACTAAATCCTTGACTAGATGATTAGCAATGATCATCAAGAATCTAGCAAAATAAATATTATTGGGTCTTCCTTCATGAGGACCCAATTTGGCAACAATTTCATACAGAACTAAATTACCAATGTTAAAGTAATCATCAGTTAATAGCATGTAGAACTTGGATTGCATAGACATGGTGAAAGCATCATAGTTAGACACTTTACCAAAAAAGACCTTAATAAAGGAATCACAGAGAAAACTCCACTCTTTGCGTATATGGCGCCTAAGAATCTGTCCTAAGTTAGATAAATCACCATTGTAGTGCATATTTCTAAGCATGCTAACAATTTCATTATCACTAGGCAATCTATTAGTAGAATTCCTAGGAAGATTAAGAGCAACCCTAACAGTTTCACCATCAATATTGTAGCTAACACCATTGATAACAACAGACAGAGTTTTGGAAGTTGAGTCATACCTGGCAGATGTCCACATTTGCTCAACAATCTCGCAGAAGATAGTTGGAGCATGAAGCATGGCATAAGAGAACTTATATTCTTTGATGAAGTCCATCATGGTATGAAAGGCTTCAGTATTCTTCCCATCTTTGTCTACATATGCAACGTGATTGTTTTGCTCATAGATGAACCCAGTTCTGCTTGTGTTCCTGACAACAGGCGCCATTGATGAAAAAGCTTAAGAAAGGATTAGGGCTTGTAGGAGTTTGAGAGAGAGGAGAGTTAAGAGTTTGCAAATGCAGGTGAAAAGAGAAATAAACTTAAAGACAAACTATTTATACTCTCAGTAAAAAGTAAATGAGGTAACCGTTCAAAAAGTAGCCAAGCGCCACCAATCGATATATACACATATGTATGTATATATCGATCGATAAGTTAATTGGGAACTGGCGGTTGCTATTTTAATATATCAATGGCTAAATAAAAGAGCCATTGATATCTTAAAATTTCATTTACTTATCCAGTGATATGTGACACACTATCAATTGCTAAAATAGCGATCGATAGTGGACATTTAGAGAAAGATAACACAATATTCCATCTGTCACATATCACAGGCTGCATAAAATAAAGCAGAAATTAACTAGAGAAATTTAACATACTCAATTCACTTACTAATCTTGTGAATGTAGATTCATAAAGTGGTTTGGTGAAAATATCTGCTAGTTGCTTTTCACTGGGAACAAAATGAAGTTCAATTGTTCCATTCATCACATGTTCCCTAATGAAGTGATACCTTATGTCAATGTGCTTTGTTCTTGAGTGCTGCACTGGATTCTCAGTTATAGCAATAGCACTTGTGTTGTCACAGAAAATAGGAATTTTGGAGATTTTCAATCCATAATCAACTAATTGATTTTTCATCCATAAAATCTGTGCACAACAACTTCCAGCTGCAATATATTCAGCTTCTGCAGTTAATGTAGTAACTGAGTTCTGCTTTTTGCTAAACCAAGAAACCAGCTTGTTTCCTAGAAATTGACAAGTGCCAGTGGTGCTTTTTCTGTCAATTCTGCATCCTACATAATCAGCATCTGAAAAACCAATCAAGTCAAAACCAGAATCTCTAGTATACCAAATGCCAAGATTTGAAGTACCCTTGAGATATCTGAAAATCCTTTTAATTGCTATCAAATGAGATTCCCTAGGATCAGCTTGGAATCTAGCACAAAGACAAGTGGCAAACATTATATCAGGTCTACTAGCTGTTAAATATAAAAGTGAGCCAACCATGCCTCTATAACTTGAAATGTCCACTTTCTTTTCCTTAGTGTTCAATTCAAGTTTAGTGGCAGTGGCCATGGGAGTTTTAGCAGTTGAGCAATTTATAAGATCAAACTTTTTCAATAAGTCATAGACATATTTAGTTTGACTTATAAATATGCCATCACTTACTTGTTTGACTTGCAAACCAAGAAAGTAGGTCAATTCTCCCATCATGCTCATTTCATATTTACTTTGCATTAGCTTGGAAAACTTTTTACAAAGATTCTCATCTGTAGACCCAAATATTATATCATCCACATAAATTTGAACAAGTATACTAGAACCATTAACATTTCTATAAAATATTGTTTTATCAACAGTACCTCTTGTGAAGTGATTCTCAAGAAGAAACTATGATAGAGTGTCATCCCAGGCTCTAGGTGCTTGCTTCAGTCCATAGAGAGCTCTCAAGAGAAGATACACAAATTCTGGAAAATTTGGATCTTCAAAACCAGGTGGCTGGCTTACATAGACTTCTTCTTCAAGCTCACCATTTAGAAAGGCACTCTTGACATCCATCTGATAGACTTTGAAATTGGCATGAGCAGCATAGGCAAGAAAAATTCTGATTGCTTCAAGTCTGGCTACAGGGGCAAATGTTTCATCATAATCTATTCCTTCTTCTTGACAATAGCCCCTAGCAACCAGTCTTGCTTTGTTCCTTGTCACCACACTATTTTCATCCATTTTGTTTCTGAATACCCATCTTGTACCAACAATTGCTCTATCTTTTGGTTTGGGTACCAGCTTCCACACTTTGTTCCTTTCAAACTGATTTAGCTCCTCTTGCATAGCTAGAATCCAGTCAGGATCAAGAAGGGCTTCTTCAACCTTTTTAGGTTCTTCCTGTGATAGAAAACTGCTGTATAGACATTCATCCATAGTTGCTCTTTTTGTTTTGACACCAGCAGCAGCATCTCCAATAATGAGCTCAAAGGGATGATCGCTTGTCCATTTTCTTTGTGGGGGAAGGTTTGATCTGGATGAACTGGCTTCATTTGTAAAATCAGTTTCATTTTGAGAAGCTCCCCCTAAGTGTATGGACCTTGAACTACTAGCCATTGATGGGCTAGTAGTGGATAAATCATTAGCCATTGATGTGGACTGAGTTACATCAACTGCTGTTCTGGTATTGGGTAAATTATTACCAATTGATGGAGGAAGTGCACCAGAATTCATATTTTCAACACAATCATCATCATCACTTTCCAGTTCTATTACTCCTTCAGATTCATTTTCAAATTGAAGGACATCATGAAATCCTTCATCATCTAAGCCTTGAATTTTCTTGTCATCAAACATTACATGGACAGATTCCATAACAATGTTTAATCTTAGATTATAAACTCTATAGGCCTTTCCAACAGCATATCCAACAAATATTCCTTCATCTGCCTTTGCTTCAAATTTACCAAGATTTTCACCTTGATTTCTTAGTACAAAACACTTGCATCCAAAGATATGCAGAAAGTTCAATGTTGGCTTCTTTCCTTTAAACAATTGATAGGGGGTCATTCCTTGTGCTTGGTTTATCAAAGAGATATTTTGAGTGTAACATGCTGTGTTATAGCTTCAGCCTAAAAGTAAGCTGGCAACTTTGATTCTTCAAGCATTGTTCTAGCAGCTTCAATAAGAGTTCTGTTCTTTCTTTCAACTACACCATTTTGTTGAGGAGTTCTTGCAGCAGAGAATTCATGGTGGATGCCTTTATCTTCACAGAAACTCTTCATGATAGAGTTTTTGAACTCAGTTCCATTATCACTTCTGATCCTTGAGACTTTTCTTCCTGGATCAATGTTGTCAACTATCTTGATGTGATTGATGATGATTTCACTTGCTTCATCCTTGGTGTGAAGAAAATAAGTCCAAGTAAATCTTGTAAAATCATCCACAATCACAAGACAATATTTCTTCTTTGAGATGGACATGATGTTGACTGGTCCAAACAAATCCATATGAAGAAGCTGTAGAGGTCTATCAATTGAGGATTTCAGTTTGCTTTTGAAAGAGGACTTTCTTTGCTTTCCAATTTGACAAGCATCACAGAGACCATCCTTGGAAAATTCCAACTTTGGCAGTCCTCTAACAAGATCTTTTCTTACAAGATCATTCATAGCCTTGAAATTCAAATGTGACAATTTTTTATGCCACAGCCAACTGTCATCCAAACTTGCTTTGCTGAATAAGCAAGTAAGAGAATCTACACTTGTAGAATTGAAATCAGCTATGTAGACATTGCCTTTCCTATTTCCAGTTAAAACCACTTTGTTATTTTTCTTATCAGAGATAACACAGGCTTCTGTTGAGAACCAAACTTGATGTCCTCTGTCACATAGTTGACTGATGCTAAGCAGATTGTGCTTAAGCCCTTTCACTAATGCAACATTGTCAATGATGACATTCCCTTTTGAAATTATGCCATATCCCAGAGTAAATCCTTTGCTGTCATCTCCAAAGGTTATACTTGGGCCAGCCCTTTCCTCAAACTTGCTGAGCACGGTAGAATCTCCAGTCATGTGCCTTGAGCAGCCACTATCAAGATACCAAAGATTCTTTTTTCCTCCCTGCACAGATTCAAGATAATTTAAGTTGATTTTGGTACCCAAGCAGTCTTGGGTCCAGTTTTGTTAGACACAACCTTTGGTTTAGAAGAATTGTTTTCCTTGGATTTAGAAGGTTTAGAAACAACTTCATCCTCAGAGTTAATCTTCTTAACTTTAGGCATCACAGCAGAATTAGAGGAACCAACATTTGTGGAGTTCACATAAAATTTATTTGCATAAGCATGATTCATGTTATCATGATAATTGGGCATAGCAGACATGTTAAATGCACTAAAGTATGGATTAGGCATGAAAGCATATTAGCATATTGAATGGGAGCATGTGGAAACATAGGCAGATAAGACAAGTTAGAGTTCATCATAAGATTAGGCATGCAATGATCAGATAGAGCATTTTTGTAGTTAACAGCAAGATGATTAACACTACCACATTTAGAACAAGTTTTTCTGACAGCATTCTTGTCAGGTGTGTAATCATTCTTTTTGTTGATCCCAACTTTTCCATTCCTAGAGCTCTTCTTCTTCCCTTTTCCAGCTTCCATTATTTCTTCACTATGACCAATCCCTTCTCTTTCAATTTTCTTGGAACTACCAGATTCCTTCACAAAGTTCTTATTGATGGGCCCATATTTCTTATCCAACTTCTTGAGTTTGTTTTCATCAACTGCTGTTTGATTCTTTGATGGATAGCTTTCATCCGTTGATTGAGTATCTATCAATGGATGATCACTATCCACTAAGATATCAGATCCATCTAACAGTTTTTTGTTCTTTTTCCAGGAATTTTTACATGATTCCTCAAGAACTTGTGTGGAGCACATGTTCTCAAGAACATTCCTAGAATCCTTCCATTTAGCAATTATTTCTTGTTCCCTTTCCAATTGCTTTTTGAGAATCTCTTCTCTTTTTAGAACAGCCAGCAACTCATCTTTGGCAAGCTCAGAAGCCTTTTTGAATTTATCCATTTGGATTAATTTAGTTTCAAGCTTTCCATTTCTTTCAGCAAGCAAATCATTAGTCCCTTTAATTCTAACATTTTCTTTTGTCAGAGATTTAAGAGAGACTCTAAGATTATAGATTTTATTAGACATTTCATCAATGATTTGTTTGCATTCAGATTTAGTGAGATCAGATGTGTTGGTGGTTTTTACCTGTCCATTGCTGGTGGTGGAAGAATCAGCATCATCTCCAATTGCCATCAAGGCAAGATTGACATGCTCCTCATTGTCAGAATCACCTTCATCAGCAGCCCAGTCACCATCCTCAGTTATGATTGCCTTTTCCTTGATTTGCTTGAGTAGATCAAAATACTTTCTTCTGTAATCTATATTTTCTGAGGAGGATCCTTTCTTTTCAGCAGAAGGTCTTCTGCACTCATTAGAAAAGTGTCCAGGCAGACCACAGTTGAAGCACTTGAATTTTGATCTATCAACCATACCAGATGGTTTGGATTGGTTTCCTTTGTTGAAAGGTCTAGAGCTGACAGCATTCCTTTTGAATTTGAGCTTGGAGAATTTTCTGGCAAGAAATGCTAGATGTTCATCAAGATCATCTAGCTCATCTTGAGCTGAAGGTTCTTCATCTTCCTCAATGATTTTTCCTTTCTTCTTTCCATCATCCTTCTTTCCTTCAAAAGCAGAGCTGCTTGAGGCCTTTCCAGCAATCACAGACTTTAATGCCTTCTCATCTTCCTCTTCCTTTTCTGCTACAAGAGCCACAGTTTTCTCCCTCTTGGAGTTCTTTTCCAGTTCTTCATCTTGCTGTATTTCAACCTCATAAGTTTTAAGAATACCATATAGTTTGTCAAGAGAATATTCATTAAAATTCTGAGCCTGTTTTAGAGCAACAGTCATAGGCTTCCAATCTCTAGGCAAGGCTCTCAAGAATTTGAGATTTGAATCCTTGACCATGTAGATTCTACCATACAGCTTTAGTCCATTTAACAGTTTTTGAAATCTGTTAAACAGATCATTTAGAGATTCTCCAGACTTAGAGTGAAAGCTTTCATACTGTTGAACAAACAACTGCATTTTGTTTTCCCTAACTTGATCAGTGCCTTCACATAGAGTTTGAATAGTGTCCCATACTTCTTTTGCAGTAGGACAGTTGATAACACTATCAAACATGTCATCATCAATACCATTGAAAAGAATGTTCATGGCCTTGTTATCCTTGTGCACTTCTTTCTCATCTTCTTCAGTAAACTCAGAGAGGTTTTTGGGCACTTCAACATCCTCTGCTTCACTTCCATCAAGTCTTAGGGCAGTGTTGATTTTAACTGGAACATGTGGTCCTTTCTCAATACAGTTGATGTAGCTAGGATCCAAGGAGAGAAGATGCATCCTCATTTTTACTTTCCAATGAAAGTAGTGTTCTTTGACCAGCATTGGAATCTTGACTCCTTCATCTCTTCTTCCCATTGTTGATTGTCTTTAGGATCTGAAAACTTCTTGTATGTTAGAAGCCTGGCTCTGATACCAATTGTTATTTAGTAAATGCAAACAATAAGTTAGATTGTAGAAGGGGGGGGGGGTTGAATACAATCTACAAAAATTTGAACAACTCTTGCACAACATATTATATTCAAACTACAAAAGAATATAAAAACTAAAACAGAAATTTAAAGAACAAGGATCTTAAAAATTTCAGGTGGATTGTTTGATTCACCTGAGAGATTTTTATATTAGAAACCTTCCAAGTAAAAATACTTGGCTGCTTACAAAAGAATGAAGAGCAGAAGCTTACAATTTCTTGCTAACTTTCTCTAGTGCTTTGCTCTTCAGTTCTTGGTGTTTTGATACTTTGAAATGTAAATTACAAAGTGAATATATACTACTACAAACAAAACTAGTCTGTAAAAGTATTTTCCTACTCACTTTCTAGCTAGTACAAATATAGAATTTTCTTGGACTTGATACTGCATTTGGCAGCTTGAAATTCTTGTTGCTTTGCCAGAAATGGTAGTCTTCGAGGTTCTCAATATTTGACTAAACTCCTTTTGGTGTAGCTTCCAAAGCTGGTGCAGCATCTGTCACATCAACCCATGTGCTCTTTGTCTTTATCTTGATTTGTTGCTGTCAACTGCTAATCATCAACTGCTAATATTACCAGTTGATACTTTTCTGAAATAGCGGTTGATAGTCTTCTTTGAATTATGGGATAATGGTGTTGATGTAGCGGTTGATAATATTTCTTCCAATTAGCCATTGATACTTCATGATTAGCGATCGATCTTCACTTCACTTGAATAGATTACATGACTTCTCATATTTACAATTATGTCACCCTATCTACACATCCATTGATAGATCAACTGCTAATCTAAAAGTACACATTATTATTACATCAACTGCTAAAATACTCCAGCTTTGTTACAGTACCTCATCAGCCGTTGATGGGTCAATCTGATCAATTGATACTGCCTTAGCATGCCATCAATTGATCAGCTACATGCAATTTTATTCTAAGTATCATCAAGCATCACATATTCCTAACAACATGCACCTCTCATGTTCCAACTAATAAAAGAAGGGTCATGTTCCCTAGCAACCGCGTGTTAGATAAGGGTTATTTAAGAAACTGTACGGGGGCCGTTAGATCTATATTCCAAGGGTTCAGATCCAATCTTGGGTTTTTAATGTATCCGTGGATATTTTCCGCGGAAGTGAAAACTCTCTATCCGCGGATATTTTCCGCGAAAGGAGTTTCCCTATCCGCGGATATTTATAGCGGATACATTAAAATCTCAAATTGGATCTGGGCCCTTGAAATATAAATCTAACGGCCCCCATACAGTGTGTTAGATAACCCTTATATAACACGCGGTTGTCAGAGAACAGGACCCATGGAAGAGTGTGTATTCATTTAAAACAATAAGATTGAGAAAATGGGGAAATACAAACCAGCCTAAATATCTAGATTCTGTCTGATCAGTTGGAGCGAAGCCTCCTTTGAATTAACGGGAAGGAGACCCATCATAACCTCCGTTTCAACTTTCAAGCCCCAAAATAAGCTGGTTTTCCTAACTTTCTTTTTAGACTTGTGAAGTATTAATATAAGGGTCTTGTTCCCTGACAACTGATTGTCAGAGAACATTTACACAACACATTGTGTCCCAGACGTTGGATCAAGGATCCAACGACTGGAACAAAAAGAAAATTTTTTAGGTATCCGCTATAAATAACCGCGGACACTAGGTCTTTCTGCGTGTTTTTTACGTGGACACACAGGGGTATCCGCTGAAAATAACAGCGGACAACACAGAAGACACATGTATTAACTGCCGAAACCCTAGGTCTCTCCTATTCCATAAAAATGAAATTATAATCTCCTTTTTAAATTTATGGATTTAGATGATTATTCTGATTAAACTAATTTTATTTTGAATAAATAACAATTAACTTTATTTTATATTGTATGTTTAGAATTATTTGTTTATATATTTTTAATAGTTAGTCGATTATTATTAAAATTATCATTATTACCTGTACATTCTTATGTTAGTATTTTATTATAAAATTTAATTCTTATTCTTTTAAGTTTTTTTTATTCATTGACTAATTTTTTTGTGAATAAATAATATATAATTTTTATTCTTGTCACATATTATATATTATAAGTATTATTTATTTTTTGTGTTATATAAAATATATTTAAATTTAATTTAGTGACCAAAAATATAAAATGCTACTTAGACAATGTATGTTTTTCAGACGTTTTTCTTGTTTTAAATTTTAAATTAATTCATAAGAGAATAATATTTATGTGGTATATATACCACATAAATAAGAATAATATTTATGTACTTAAATATTATACCACATAAATATTATTCTCTTTTAAGTACATAAATATTATTCTCTTTTATGTGGTAATATTTATGTGGTATATAATTTTTTATTAAAAAGTCCCCCATTCACTTTTAAATTAATTTAAAACTTAAAAACAAGAAAAACGTCTTAAAAACATACATTGTCTAAGTAGCATTATAAATTTAATTTAAATATATTTTATATAACATAAAAAATAAATAATACTTATAATATATAATATGTGATAAGAATAAAAATTATATATTAATTATTCACAAAAAAAAAAAGTTAGTCAATGAATAGAAAAAACTTAAAAAAATAAAAATTAAATTTATAATAAAATACTAACATAAGAATGTATATGTAATAATGATAATTTTAATAATAATCGACTAACTATTAAAAGTATATAAACAAAGAATTCTAAACGTACAATATAAAATAAAGTTAATTGTTATTTATTCAAAATAAAATTAGTTTAATCAGAATAATCATCTAAATCCATAAATTTAAAAGGAGAGTATAGTTTCATTTTTATGGAGTAGGAGAGACCTAGGGTTTTTTTTTTTGACAAACAAAGGATTTTATTAATACGAATCGCAAACCCAGCCGGGACAAACCCCCGAACTGTCAACTACAATCTGATTGTGAAACAAAGAACGAACTAAACAAATAGTCGTTTTTTTTTCCAGATCGCTTAACAAATAGAATATTCATATTCTTTGATCTAAAAAAGTATTACAATGATATCTCGAGCAATCCAACCTACATCAGTTATGAAACTAGTAGTCTCGCAATTGACCTTCACATAAGCATCATCTGTAGCCCAATGTTCAGAACTATCAGTCAAATCAACTGATCCTGGAGCACCAAACGTCCCCAAAACATGAACAATTATTTGTTGTGAAAGGTGAGCTCTTGCGGTATCCACCATCGTTCCGAAATCGATGCGAGTCTTACCGATCTCCCAAAATACCGTATAAATCCTTTTCAGATTGATAATCGAACGACACATCAAGAGACATAAAAATACGAAAACATAATACATTGACATCCCAAAAAGATGCGCACACACTGACATCCCAAAACGATGGGCACACAACCTTGATAACAAGGTACTCAAACAAGATTAGATCTTGGTTTTATTGAAAAACTAGTAAAATAATAAAGGGGATGAGAGAGCGAAGGGGTTAATTGATGAGAAGATGAAGATCTTGGAGGCGGAGAAGTGACGGCTGAAACTCTAATACGGGAGTCGACTCTCAAGATGAGAGAGAAAAGAAAACCCGAACCCTCTTGAATATAGAGACCTAGGGCTTTGGCAGTTAATATATGTGTCTTCTGTGTTGTCCGCTGTTATTTTCAGCGGATACCCCTGTGTGTCCGCGTAAAAAACAAGCGGAAAGACCTAGTGTCCGTGGTTATTTACAACGGATACCTAAAAAATTTTCCTTTTGTCCCAGCCGTTGGATCGGCTAGGACACAGGGAGAGGGGTGCCTTCGGGAACGAGGACACAGGTGGTGCATGGCTGTCATCAGCTCGTGCCGTAAGGTGTTGGGTTAAGTCCCGCAACGAGCGCAATCCTCGTGTTTAGTTGCCATCATTGAATTTGGAACCCTGAACAGACTGCCGGTGATAAGCCGGAGGAAGGTGAAGATGACGTCAAGTCATCATGCCCCTTATGCTCTGGGCGACACACGCAATCAGTTGCAAGGGAATAGGACCCTTAATATAAACGCTTCTATCGACGAGCCCACTTCTCTTGAAAAAAGCCTATAAGCCCAATACCCAAACACCCGCTTTGTATCTTCATTTCTCTCTGTATATAAACACATCTCTCTTGCCTCCGGTAATTTTTGAAGCTTGTGGACCAAAATAATGAAAGGTAGCATCTCTAAGAGCATCTCCAACGGCGTTGGCTATAATTGTTGGCTAAATTGAACCTGTAAGACATTATGTAAAATTTGCTCGACCTGTAAGACATTGTACTTCGATGGTATTGGCTATATTAGTTGGCTATAATTTAAAAATAGAATGTTATTAAATTTTTAGTTTGTTAAAATAGAATATATTAGTTTAATATGGTAATAAATGATGTGCAATCATCTTACAAATTTCTTACAGACCTGTAGAGGTTCGACAAATATAGCCATCCATAGGAGGTTGGCTAAAATTATAGACAACATGTTCACGTGGTTGGAGTATGATTTTTTCAACAGGTTGGCTAAATTTTTTATATTTGGAATGACAACTCATTTTTTAGCTAAGGGGTTTGCATGGTTGAAGATGCTCTAACCACACTTTTCTCTCTTATTCATTCTATAATTTTATGTCAAATTATTGTTCTTCTGCATATCCTTTGGAGTTTGGATTGAATGTGTTTTAAGAATTTTTAGGTATAACGAGCTTAAGAGAAATGAGGGCGGTCTTTTCTTTTTAATGGTCAATTACATGAATTTTACTACTTGCCATACCGCCGATTAGGCTCGAACCCTCGACCTTTTGTTATCGAGAGAAAAAGAGGTATCTTGTACAATGTGATGAGTTATTGAGTGTTGGTTTATTAAGAATGAGGGGATTCTGTATGCTTGTTTTCGATATATGGCAAGCGAATTGCTGTGCAGTGCTAATATATGAACACGGAGTGATTAATGTGCTTGAATATGTAGTTTTACTCCGGATAGCGGAATAACATTGAACTTCACTAGGATAGAAATTGAGACATTTAAATGCAGAAATCATAGAGAATATGAAATGATGTTTGTTTGGGAGTGGGGACTAATATCAATATGTACTCGTAAGAAAGATTATTGTTGTGTGATTGATACTATTATTGATAAGATGGTTGCAGTTTATCAGTAATGTCTTGACCTTTTTTTTTTTCTGTCAAACAATGACATGCTTTCAGAAAGTAAAACTTTTGCGAGTTGGTTGAGGATAAATGTTGTTCTCGTACACGAGCCATTACTGATTCCAAGCATAGGCATCTATCCTCTACTTTCTATTTTCACCATTCCAGTCAGTATCGTCCATGGTTTATTACCCAAGACCAAGAGAAAAGTTTCTTGGCTTCCATCAATTTTCTAAGTCTGTTGGAGGATGGACATCCTCTTTCCTGATATGTAAGTGCAATATTTGGCACAATTTCTTAAATATATCACAACTTTTCTTAACTGATATAAGAGTTTTCATTGTTCTGTTTAGCTTATCTTTTCTTTTCTTTTTTGTTGTTGTTGCTTATGTCTTGTGCATTGCAACTTTAGTTCAAAATATATTTTGTCACACATTACAACTTGAGTTTGGCATTCTATTCGGTGCCATCAATTGCAATATAAATTAATTTCCAATCGAGAAATGCAAAGCTGACTCAGAGTAATAAGAATATAAGCATTTTTTTTGCATGTTCAAAGCTACAATACGGGGTTCTAGATTCCAAATGAACAAATTTCAACTTGGAAATGATCTCATTGATTCAAAAAGAATGAGGGGAAAAGAGATTGATCGAGAAAAATCTCATGTTCTTATTATAAGATCATGATTGGATACATATATGTTTAGTAAAGAAAATTATCTTCTCCTTTGAGTTTTAACCAATAAATTAGGAATGTGCATCTCTTTTTACCCACTGATTTGTCTCTTCATAACGAGAACATTCAGCCGAATATACTCTTCTAACACGACGCAATTTCATTCTGTCTCTCTCGCGCTGCACTATGGTATGCCCCAAATTTTACAACCCTTCAATATTTAGAGTTTAGAACTTGTAAATTATCTCCAACCCGACTCTAAAATTTTCATCGGATTTGGTGTCACGGAAAATCACACTAAATCTAGAGTTTTAGTAAATTCCAACACTACACTTGTACGTCTTACCTAAAACAGTTTGATTTCATTTTATATTCTGCAAATTTTACTAATTTAATATTTTAAAAAAGAAAATGACTTATATAGTACAAAGAAAGACCTTTGACTTAAATTTTGGCGCACTTGGATCGGAGAGATTTTAAGTTTGGCATGATTTTTACATCAAGTTTGATGTAGAAACTACCCCTAATTCGGTGCACAGACACTAGAACATTTTTCAGAAATCTCCTATTGTAGTGACTTTATACAACAGAATGTAGCTTTTGTAACTATGCTTACAACTCATTTTAATTTCGACCATGTAAAATACAGTGTGGTTAGTATTATGTAGCGCAAGTATTCACTCCACGTCGATGATAAGATATGCAATACAGTCTATCTTAGTTATATTTGTTATCTTAGGACGACCAACCATGGTTTTTTTATTCACACTTAACATCTAGAGGCATGCAACTTATATGGTATTTAAGTTTTAACAAAGCTAACATACCTAAAGAGTTTACCTATTCAATATTAGCAAATCATAAATGTAGCAAGACTGCAACTTTTATGTAGGTCTGAATGAGATAACATTTAAGTACAAGGTCAAGCACCAATATTTTTATGGACGAAGGACGGGGATGATCGTGAATTCAGCAAAGACCTAACTTGGGGGAATCAGAATCTTTCCAAAAGTAAAATGTTGAGTTTAAGTGTTTAACGGGGGACGCAAGTGGTAAAACTGGATCAGTAACCACACAAATATTAGTTCAGCTGGAAATGCTTTAATCAAATATATGCATGAAAAAGTAACAGTAGACCTTGGTGCATGTGAAGTCAAGAATATGCAATCCTGTTTTTGTTATTAGATACATAGAAAGAATAAACCTATGCTTGTTAAAATTGCTTAAGTTTCTAAAACTGTTCGATGCCCATATAGAAAAAACAGTTTAATTAGTTCATACTTGTATGTCCTATAACAGATTTCAATGATGTAAAAATTCTATTAGAATTAAAATCAAACAGTTTGAGTGCTCGAAAATGGCCGGATAATTTAAGAAGTTAAAGAACAAATTACAACCAAATAAAGAGATTACCTGATTGCGCGTCTCAATCATCACATCACATATACCCTTGCTCAAAGACAGAAAGTCTATTGATGCACCGAGCGCGTCTCAATCACCGTTTAAAGTGCATTCCACTGCTCGAACAGAAGTGAAGAGGCGTTTCTCAATTGTAAAGGGTTTCGGCACAGTCAGATTTGTATTTCCCGTAACCTTGTATGGGGAAGCAGGTTTTGAATCAGGTTCGGAAAGGGCACGACAGTCTTTCTCTGTTGATAAAATTTATTTCAATGAACGAGGATCAGGGGGTTTTAATCAGCAGATTTGAGAAGTAGGTCCGGAATGACCGAGCCAGAGAATTAATTTGCTCAGGTAAACAACCTGTTCTGGTATAATAGATATAGTAGTTGAGGGGATCCTGTATGCTTGATTTCGATATATGGCAAGCGAATTGCTGTGCAGTGCTAATATATGAACACGGAGAGATTAATGTGCTTGAATATGTAGTTTTACTCCGGATAGCGGAATAACATTGAACTTCACTAGGATAGAAATTGAGACATTTAAATGCAGAAATCATAGAGAATATGAAATGATGTTTGTTTGGGAGTGGGGACTAATATCAATATGTACTCGTAAGAAAGATTATTGTTGTGTGACTGATACTATTATTGATAAGATGGTTGCAGTTTATCAGTAATGTCTTGACCTTTTTTTTTCTGTCAAACAATGACAAGCTTTCAGAAAGTAAAACTTTTGCGAGTTGGTTGAGGATAAAGGTTGTTCTCGTACACGAGCCATTACTGATTCCAAACATAGGCATCTATCCTCTACTTTCTATTTTCACCATTCCAGTCAGTATCGTCCATGGTTTATTACCCAAGACCAAGAGAAAAGTTTCTTGGCTTCCATCAATTTTCTAAGTCTGTTGGAGGATCGACATCCTCTTTCCTGATATGTAAGTGCAATATCTGGCACAATTTCTTAAATATATCACAACTTTTCTTAGCTGATATAAGAGTTTTCATTGTTCTGTTTAGCTTATCTTTTCTCTTTTTTTGTTGTTGTTGCTTATGTCCTGTGCATTGCAACTTTAGTTCAAAATATATTTTGTCACACATTACAACTTGAGTTTGGCATTCTATTCGGTGCCATCAATTGCACTATAAATTAATTTCCAATCGAGAAATGCAAAGCTGACTCAGAGTAATAAGAATATAAGCATTTTTCTTTCATGTTCAAAGCTACAATACGGGGTTCTAGATTCTAAATGAACAAATTTCAACTTGGAAATGATCTCATTGATTCAAAAAGAATGAGGGGAAAAAAGATTGATCGAGAAAAATCTCATGTTCTTATTATAAGATCATGATTGGATACATATATGTTTAGTAAAGAAAATTATCTTCTCCTTTGAGTTTTAAAATAATCTGAAAAGGAAAATGTTCAATTGGAACATGGAAATGTATTTAAATTGGTCTTAGTTACTCTTCGGACGGAGTCATGGAGTGGAAAAGAGGAGGGAATTCTCGAATGTGTAAAAGGATCCAATGACTTCTAAAAGCGGCGAATCCATGTTGAACTTGCCATATTTAATAATCCTTAGTTAGAATATATCTCAGAATTTTCTTGTTCCATAGTTTTAAGGATTTTAATGTAAACTCTCTTGTAATATACCAAATTAATGATATGATAAGAAGTTTTTAGTTTATGATTATTGGATCAGTATGTGGATTTATTTGTTGTTTCAATAAATGCGGGAAGAGGCTTTATCAATCCTTTTCCTTAATGTCGTATTGTCGTCCGACATCATGTGGATTGTAATGTTTAAAGTATACCAATGTTTCCTCATTGCAGTGGTTGAAATAGTGGTGTTGGAATTTTTACCTTGATTAACCTAAACCTAACTTTAGTGTGTTCTTTATTTTTTAATCTTGTCCTACATCAAAGATCTTTATTGTCAACAAATAAATAAATAAACAAAACTTTTTAATATATGATTATAGTTATTAACTATACATTATTATGTCAACTCAATTGATGTTGGAACTTGGAAGCTATCTATCTATACTATACTTAAGCAGAGTAGGTTTTATCTGGTTGGTTTGGCAGATTGGTTAACAGTGGGTTCGAAATTATTTCAAAAAAAAAACAATGGGTTAGAAATGATAATGACCGTTAGATCTTATAATAAATTGATGAGAACTGTTAGATCTAATACTAAGGAATAAATATTACCTATTTATAATTTAATATACTTGGTTCAAGTCCCCTTCATAACATATTGAAACAAATATTTGTACTCTTAATTTTAAAATATACAAACAAATGTGTAGAGTTCTCATTTAAAACACATACTAGCATAATTTCTTTTATTCAAATTTCTTAACAATCATAATTTCTTTACAATGGGCAACTGATTTAGAGCTTGTTAGTTTACCTGAATCTGAACAATGCATCTTGACTGTGCTGCCTAGATACCACAGGAGAGTTGTACAGTCACTGACAATTTTAGTCATGTAATGCAGATTGCAGAGCATGCAGCAGCTATAGGGTGTTCCACTAAGGTGGAAGTGTGTTCTGTTTTCTTTGATTCAACCGTTAAACAGGTCCATGGTACTGCAGCAGCATGTAAAAGCCTTGAAGAAACAATATAGTAAGACAATGCTGAAGTGGCATCGCTTCTGGTTGCAGGTTACTGAGTTTGTATGTAAAGCATAATGTAACGTAACTGTAATTACGATAACTCAACACAACGAAAGACAGGAAACAATACGTAAGTATTATACAGGAATCTACAGGTTGGAGATTCGATACGAACAGACAAAGACAATCAAGATATCTGAGACGAGCATCCGTCCACTGGAAGAAGTTCATTAACATGTTCAAGCCTCAGTGAAGAATAAAGTTCAATATGTTTCTGCTATCAAGACTGCCTGAAGATCAAGTATCAAAGACCAGAAGATTCCAGTATATTTAATTTGATTATTTATAATCAAATCTATCGAAGCAACATCTAACCCGGAATGACTGATCAAGTATATTATCAAGCAAAGGATTCAAAGAATTATTTCAGTTCGAGTCGTTCGTGAACCAGACCAGTGCACAGGACGTCAGAACGTACGAAAGTATTCAATGGATTCGATCAATGAATTATTGATCAAGTCAATCGAGCTGCCTCAGAAATACCCTCAGAGGTTTGAAATTAATAAGATATATATATGTATATATATATATATAATTAATTGATAATTACTTGAATAAGAATTTAATTCAAGTAATTAATAAATCAATTAATAATATGTATACACATATATATTCATACCTCTGGCGCAATGTTTGACCTAAGAGTCAAAGGTTTTTCTCACTTAGATTTTTTCTAAGTCACTCGAAGTGTACACAGTAGTACATGGCGCAAACTTTGACTCAGAAAGTCAAAGTTTGCGCTACATACATTGGAGGGTCTAAAGCGCAAGTTTAAGTTTTGTTTCTAAGGACAAAAGAACTCTCCTCTCCTGTGAACCATGTGGAGCGCAACCTTTGACCCAGAAGTCAAGGCGCAACTTCCATCTCTCAGAATTTGTCTAAGGCACCCGTGTATACACTCTACAGGCGCAATGTTTGACTTGGTCAAACTAGCGCATCATTTGACCCTCTACAGGCGCAAAGTTTGACCAAGTAATTTCTGTTGTGTTTCTAACTTAGTTTTATCTAAGTCACAGACACTATGGAGTCATATGAAGCGCAAGTTTTGACTGTGTGGTCCTGGCGCCAAGTTTGACTTTCTGGAGGCGCATCTTTGCTATTTGGGAGTTAGTTTATTTCTGATAAATCGAATCCGTCCAGGACGAACTCAAGTCGTCCAGGACGAACTCGTTAACCATGGTTAGATGTTGAGAAGCCTATAAATAGAGCTTGATGTTTTCATTTGAAAACAACTACACACTTTGTAAGTGCACACACTATACACGTTCTCGAGAGTTCAATTAGAAGATCGTATTTATCGAGAGTTTGTAATAGAGTGATTGTAGTCTCTGCAGCCGACACTTGTGTTGGAATTTGTAGCACCCGAGGATTATTTCTAATATAAGAATATTCCCCGACTTGCTGGAGTTATTTATTTACGATTGATTTAACATGGACTGAAACAAAGATTATCCGCAATTAAATTAAATCGAAGAAATTGGTACGACGTATTCAACCCCCCCCCTTCTACGTCTGATTGGACCTAACAATTGGTATCAGAGCTTAGCTGATCGATATACAGATCTGAGATCCGTAACCAATCTGAAAAGCTAGCTGTCCGTACAATCGTAATTTTATCTGATAACAATGTCGACACACAAGTTAGGAATCAAAGTACCTCCATTTGACAAGGATGACTACAACAACTGGAAGATGAAGATGTTGCTGTACATCAGAGTTGCTAATCCCATGTTCATTGGGATTCTGGAAAATGGTCCATTTGTGCCTATGAAGATTATTCCTGAATCTGTTGAAAATGGTGTTCGTATTCCACAGAAGTCTGTTCCCAAAGAAAAAAGTGAATACACTGACACTGATAAGGAATATGTTGCACAAGATCATAATCTGCAACTCATAATTGTTGAATCAATGACCAAGACAATGACACATCTGATACTAAGTCTGAAAACTTCAAAGCAGATGTGGGACACTATTGAGGCATTGATGGAGGGATCTGAAGAAGTCAGGGAAAACAGATACGATATGCTAATTGCCAGATATGAAGCATTTCAGGCAATACCTGGAGAGAACATTTCTCAAATCTACGAGAGGTTCATGTTGTTACTGAATGAACTCACCCTGCATGGAAAGACTTATCCACAGAAAGAGATAAACAGAAAGTTCTCATTTGTGATGCCACCCCATCTAGTTGTAAAGACAGAGACCATCCGGGAAAGAAGCGACTTCAGGACTATGACTTTGGAAAAGCTGTTTGGAAAACTGAAGACGTTTGAGATGGAACTTGAACAGAGAAAGATTATATATGGTGGTGGATCAACAGAATCCAAGAGTATGGCCTTACAGAAGACCACTGCACTGATTGCTGATCAACCATACTTTGGTTATCAACAATTAGTTGAATATGGTATCAATGATCACACTGTTGCTCAGAGTGATTGTTCATCCATCAAAGCTGACTATCCTTCTACCATTACTGAGATTGTAGAAGCTGAAGTTGATGAAGTTTCTGAAGAACCGGAGGATGAGTTCTATACTCAAGAAGAGCTGGAGCAGCTGGAAGATAAGTCAATGGCTTATATGGCTGCAAGGTTTAAGCATATCAAGTTCAGAAAGAACCCCCGGTACAAGAAAGCTTCAGGGAACAAGTTTCAGGGTAAAGGAGGATACTCAGGGTCAGGGTCAAAGAGTACTGGCAGTTTCAAACCAAACATGTATGACAAGAGCAAGGTCAGATGCTACAACTGCAATGACTTAGGGCACTTTGCAACAGAGTGCAGGAAACCCAAAGCTGCTCCTGTCAGAAGCAACTCATATGATAAGAAGAATTCTTATGAGGATCTGAAGAAAGAAAATGAGAAGCTAAAAGCTAAGTTGGAAGCAATGGTGGCCAAGCACAAAGGAAGGGCTTACATTGCTGAGGGAAAAAGCTGGGATGACACAGATTCTGATGATGAACCTGTCCAGAGCAATTATGCATTTGCATTAATGGCTGACACTGTCGAGGAATCTCCATCTCAGGTATCTCCTGAAATTTCTGTTGATGACATGACTACTGCTGATTATAAAAAGACTATAAATGAACTAGGTCAAGAGATGTATAACTTGCACACTAGTTTATTAGCTTCAGAATCAGATAACAGTAGTCTTTCTCTAAAGATAGCTAAACTTGAAGAAAGAGTAGATGAATTAGCTTTAGAGAAACTCATAAACACTAACCTTAAAGATAGAATTGAATATCTAGAGAATAAGGAGAAGTGTAGTGCAGAAATTGAGGAGTCCCTTAGGTCTCAGATTGCTGACCTAGAAACTAAGCTTAGGGCCTATCAGAATTCTGCCTTTCTACAGAAAGAGATCTTGGATAGTCAAAGGGTTGATAAAAAGGTTGCTATTGGCCTTGACTATAGTTCTTTGGAAAGAGCTAAAAGGAAGAAAAGAAAAGAGAATGAAGGCATATTTGTTTCAGCAGGAACTGAGAATGCTCCTGAAGGAACAAATATACCTAAAATTCTGAAGAACACCAAGACCCCTATCTTTAGAATGGCACAAACAGAACCTCTGATAGAAGAAGATCTTGTAATCAAAGAAGAGTTGAAAAATGAGGAAGTTGTTAAGCCTCAAGTAAAACAGGAATCACAAGATGTACCTTCTAGTTCCCAAGTCAGAGATGACTCAGATAAAACTGGAT